>NC_142585.1:39332446-39639919 GCF_965207765.1 Zootoca vivipara | reverse complement strand
CAGACATCTTAGATTCAGGAATTTCCCTCTGCAAGGGAATGCTTTTTCTTTCTTACAATTTTGTTTCAATATGTTGATTTAAAGGAGGGATTTTTTTTTTACTGGTCTGTGTTAATATAATATGCTTCTCACAAATCATCTCCAATGTTATTAAGGATAGGAGACCTCACTCCATAAGGGACACATTCATATCACACTTTTAAAGCACCATGGTAACAACAACAACAACAACAACAACAACAACAACATATTTATACAGTGGTACCTCTACTTATGAATTTAATGCGTTCCGACATTTGTAAGTCGAAAAAATTTGTAAGTCGAATCCCATAGGAATGCATTGGGAGAAAAAAATCGTAGGTCGAAGCAACCCTATCTAAAAATTCGTAAGTAGAAAAAATCCTATCTAAACCGCATCCAAGATGGCGGACAGAGCTCCATTCGTAAGTAGAAAAATTTGTAAGTAGAGTTATTCGTAAGTAGAGGTACCACTGTACTCCACCCATCCACTCTGGGCGCCGTCCAACAAAATATTTAAAAACAATAGTCCATCAAACATTAAAAGCTTCCCTAAACAGGGCTGCCTTCAGATGTCTTCTAAAAGTCGGATAGTTGTTAATTTCTTTGACAACTGATGGGAAGGTGTTTCACAGAGCGGGCGCCACTACCGAGAAGGCCCTCTGCCTGGTTCCCTGTAACTTGGCTTCTTGCAATGTGGGACCCACCAGAAGGCCCTCGGCGCTGGACCTCAGTGTCCGGGCAGAACGATGGGGGTGGAGACGCTCCTTCAGGTATACTGGAACGAGGCCGTTCAGGACTTTAAAGGTCAGCACCAACACTGAATTGTGCTCGGAAATGTGAAGTGGTACCACTTTAAACAGTCATAGCTTCCCCCAAATAATTCTGGGAGCTGTAGAGGAAGGAGGATGGGGATAAAACTAGAATAAGTTGGCACTGCCTGTCCTTTGTTCTGGCTCTGATTGACTCTAGCTCTGCCTGTCACTGGCTCTGGCACCACCTACTGTTTGTTCTTCCTGCCTTCTGCCCTACCAGTCCTAAAGGGCACCAGCCACCACTACTTCCGACAGCTGCCTGTGGCTCACTACTAACAGACAGTGGTTCTTGGTGTGCAATTAGGGATGTTACATAAACATGTTCCTACTAACCTCTGTGAAGTGATGGAGGGGACATGCCCACACATGGACACACAAACACACAAATAATTCTGTCAGTCTATGCTTATTTGTTTTGGTATGGCACCCAGTGCTTTTTCTCTCTAAAAAAAAATGTTTAGGGGTACTCTCATTTTCCTACTCATATTGAAATACTGCCCCTCGATGAGGCAAAACTCAGATTCACAAAATGTTTAGGGGTATGCGTTCCCCTGCGTCCCCCCAGAAAGAAAGCACTAATGGCACCCCTATTCCTTCCTTAGTTGTGTTTCCAGGAGCCTAATGATATGCATTCTCCAGTTGCTTAACATAACTAATGTGTCATTCATTTGTCAGATCAATGTGTTGGCCCAGCCTTCATCTTGCTGTATCCTGCAATAAGATTCCTGTTGCAAGTCACAGCGTTTTTCAACCTTCTGATGCATGATAGTGAGATGCTTCGATAAACTGAAAAACGCTGCAGGGCGTCCTCTTTAGGAATCACCATTTCTCATGTGCCTTGAAAGACTTCTGGCTGCCTGGAGTTTCCTGCAAGGCAATGATCAAAGGGGGAAAATTGCACATTCGTGCTATGATGAAATTAGATTCCGGAAGACCCCACTGGCGTCAGTAGTATTGTGGTTGTGCACCAAGATATTGTACATGGAAGGTTGTCTGTGTGAGGTAAATGGGTGATAATGGCTGGATTTCTGCTCATGGTTGATCAGCTCCATCTTTTCTAAGGATCCACCCCCCCCAACCATAAATCCCATACCTTCAAGCAGGCATATATATGGTGCTTCCCTTGTGCTTAACATGGAAGCTGTGGTTGGTGCAGAATGCCACAACTAGGGCTTAATCCATACAGAGGACTGGTCAAATTCATGGGACTGAAAAGAGGATTTGACAAATTTATGGAGGACAAGGCTATCAATGGCTACTAACCATGATGGCTATGCTCTGCCTCCACAGTTGGAGGCAGCAACGCTTCTGAAAACTACTTGCTGGAAACAGCAGGAGAAGAGAGTACTCTTGTGTTTGGGTCCTGCTTGTGGGTTTCCTGCAGACATCTGGCAGACTGCTGTGAGAACAGGATGCTAGACCAGGTGGGCCATTGGTCTGATTCAGCAGGGTTCTTCTTAATTATTTATTAAATTTGCATACTAATTTAATTTAATATGGTTAACTTAACCCAACAACTCCCCCCCCACAAACAAACAAATCCCACTGCACCTAACCAACCAAAGACAACCAACCACACCCCAGCCTAAGCCACCCCAACCTCTCTCACCACCAAGGAAACATAACAAGCGAATAGAAAGAGAACCTACTCAAGTGACGCTGACACAAACCCCCCACTAAGTAAAAGAACATAAGCTTTACTACCACCACCCTCTCTCCTGCCCCCCCTTTCTTCCCAACCCTATACTGTACATAACACCGATGTCTCACAACAAATATAACTGAAGTTGCTGAATTACAACTTATCACTAAACTGAAAACTATGGAGAGGCCTGGTCTTAATAGAGATATTGGATTCCTGTCTCATTACATATGCTAATCGTCTGCACACTATCCCTTGCTTTTTCCTGCAGGACTAATTGCAGTCGTTAACAGTCGTCAACAGGTTTACCATACCCATTGAGTCAACCACCCATTCCCACCACCCTTCTGAGTAATACCCCTCCCCACCCTCTCCCTATATTACAAGGGTCTGGTGACTTCTGTTTCAGTGTATCTGAAGAAGTGTGCATGCACACAAAAGCTTATACCAAGAACAAACTTAGTTGGTCTCTAAGGTGCTACTGGACAAATTTTTTAAATATATTGTTTATATATTTCAACAAATATAACTGATCGGTAGGGAAAAAAACCCTGAAGAAAGAGATAATGCATGTGCTTTTGTAAACAAAGAAAATCTTTAATAAAAATACAAAGCAAGAACACAGAATGCATTAAACAAAAACAAAGCAATAGACCCCCCTCCCACAGCCACATTTAAAAAGCCATAGAATGTTCAATCAGGCAAAGGCCTTGTTACAGAGAAACATTTCTGCCTGGTGCCTAAATATATGTAACAAAGGTGCCAGGTGAGCCTCCCTTTGGAGAGCATTCCACAAATGGAGCCACAGCAGAGAAGGCCAAGTATTATGTTGCTGCCCTCCAGACCTTTGCAGAGGAGGCATGCAGAAAAGGGCCTCAGATGATAATCACAGGGTTCGTGTTCATGTTCCATGCAAACTGCAAAGCCCAGACCACTGTGACATCTCTTTAACTCTTTGCTCTCTGAGGGCCTGATGCAGCTGATAGGTGGTTTTCACATCTGGCACAATTTCAGTTCTTCAGCCTCCAAAGCACAAAGCTGAATCTTTGGAGATAATGGCCTGGAAAGTAATTCCCTCCATGGCCTAATCATCCCTGAAAGACTTTCAGCAACTCAGCAGGATCTTATTACTCTCCTCTGCCCCACAAAGCTTCTGAGTATGCAAAGGTCTCTTTCTGCTTCCTGAAGCCACTTCTTCTTAAGGAAGAAATCTGAATCATTGCAGAACACCGCCGTGTGTCACGTATTTTTGGCTGCTCCCTCACAACACCCAGCCATAGCTTGAGTGAGCCTGTGATGACCTCAGGATTTGGGCCTCTACAGATGGCATTTCAAACACGGCCCTCCCTAAGCTCTCTGTGGTTCTTTTCTCCATCTGTGAGCCAATGCATGCCTTTTCTTTTTCTGTCTTTCTCCCAGCATGCAATGCTTAAGTGAGAGGGATATGATACAGGGCTAAGGGCTGGGAAATATCATGCCGTAGGTCTCTCACTATGCCCCAGAGGAGCCCGAACGGCACACGGACCCCACTTAAGGGAAGCAACGCTGGAAGCAGGAATAAATCAGCGGCCCATCGTGATGTGAGAGGAGCTGGGGTTTAATAGCTTTCCCAGCCCCTCCCAGGCCGCTGTGGGAAACATGATGAGGCTGTAGGTGCATTATTTGTCGTTCTGGTGTCAGAAGGAGATTAGAGGGATTTGTTACCACATCCTGCATGAGCCAACAATACTAGTAATGCTAAAGAGGAGAGGGGAGTTAAAGAGGCTTGCGGATTGACGCAGACTCAGTTTTGGTTGGCTTTATTACTCACGATTCCAAATCTACCCATCTGACTTAAAGATGGAGCAGTCTTGTTCTCTGTTGCTGCAGAACAGGGTTTGGGGAACCTGAGCATAGCTGCCACGTTTTCCCTTTTCTCGCGAGGAAGCCTATTCAGCATAAGGGAAAATCCCTTAAAAAAATGGATAACTTGGCAGCTATGAACCTGAGGCCTGGGGGCTGAACACACCATTCTGGTTCTCTCTACCTGGCCCTTGGAATTGTCTTCAAGCCACACCCCTCACCGGCCTTGCTTTCCCCACCTCCTCATTTGTTTTTGCCTGGCCGGAACGTGTTCTTGAGGTCTGCCGATGAAGCTGAATGTTGGAAGACTCAGGGCAGATAAAAGAAAGCACTTCTTTGCGTAGTGCATAGCAGATCATGGAACTTGTTCCTGCCAAAGGCAGTGATGGGCACCAACTTGGATGGCTTTGAAAGAGGATTAGACACAATTGTGGAGGAGAAAGCTATCAATGGATACTAGCCACCATGGAAGCAATGCTCTGCCTCCACAGGCAGGAGGCAGTTACACTTCTGAAGGCTGGTTGCTAGGAATCACAAGTGGGGAGGGTGTTTTGTTCAGGTCCTGCTTTCAGGCTTCCCAATGTAGCATCTGGCTGGCCGCTGTGAGAACAGGATGCTGGACTAGATGGGCCATTGGCCTGATCCAGCAGGGCTCTTTTGTATTTTCTTATGTCGTTATGATCATGCCTCATGGGTGAGACCAGGGAGGGGTGTGTGTGTCTGTGTAGAAAATAGACTCCTGTAACAATGTAAAATATGTTACTCCACACACTCTTGCCCCCGGCCCAACCCACCTTTAGTACCTGGCCCCTGGAATGTTGCTGCCCACCCTGCTCCAGATTTTTTTTTTGGTGGAAATTGCAGGGAAACAATTGGCTAAGCATTGAGGAGAACATCCCAGTGTATGATCCATCTGACACTGGAACAGTCTCTCTCCTGAGCAAGTTTGCAGATGACATCAAATAGGGAGGGGTGGCTAATACCCCAGAGGACAGGATCACACTTCAAAAGGACCTTAACAGATCAGACAACTGGGCCAAAGCAAACAAGATGAATTTTAACAAGGAGAAATGTAAAGTACTACACTTGGGCAAAAAAAATGAAAGGCACAAATACAGGATGGGGGACACCTGGCTTGAGAGCAGTACATGTGAAAATGATCTAGGAGTCTTGGTAGACCACAAACTTGACATGAGTCAACAGTGTGATGCAGCAGCTAAAAAAAGCCAATGCAATTCTGGGCTGCACCAATAGGAGTACAGCATCTAGATCAAGGGAAGTAATAGTACCACTTTATTCTGCTCTGGTCAGACCTCACCTGGAATACTGTGTCCAGTTCTTGGCACCACAGTTCAAGAAGGATACTGACAAGCTGGAACGTGTCCAGAAGAGGGCAACCGAAATGGTCAAAGGCCTGGAAACGATGCCTTATGAGGAATGGCTTAGGGAGCTGGGTATGTTTAGCCTGGAGAAGAGAAGGTTAAGGGGTGATATGATAGCCATGTTCAAATATATAAAAGGATGTCATATAGAGGAGGGAGAAAGGTTGTTTTCTGCTGCTCCAGAGAAGCGGACACGGAGCAATGGATTCAAACTACAAGAAAGAAGATTGCACCTAAACATTAGGAAGAACTTCCTGACAGTAAGAGCTGTTCGGCAGTGGAATTTGCTGCCAAGGAGTGTGGAGGTCTTTAAGCAGAGGCTTGACAGGCATATGTCAAGAATGCTTTGATGGTGTTTCCTGCTTGGCAGGGGGTTGGACTGGATGGCCCTTGTGGTCTCATCCAACTTCATGATTCTCTCTCTTGAGGAAGTGGTAGCCTCTGCTTTACTGGAGGAATTTTAAGCAGTGTCTCAAAAGGGCATCTTTCAGGTATGCTGTAGTTGCATCCTGCCTTTAGTGTTGTTGGGCTGGGTGACCTTCAAGGCTGTTTTAGATTATATGCTTCTGTATTATTCTGTGATTTTATTAGTCTGCTATATCTCCATCCTTGCCCACTATGCCTGGAATT
Organism: Zootoca vivipara; assembly: GCF_965207765.1. Classification (NCBI taxonomy): domain Eukaryota; kingdom Metazoa; phylum Chordata; class Lepidosauria; order Squamata; family Lacertidae; genus Zootoca; species Zootoca vivipara. The sequence goes on along the minus strand of NC_142585.1, from coordinate 39,633,590 downwards.
TGTCCCAGCACTTGAATGAATTCCACACGTGAGCCAAATGAGGGATAGAATGGGCTGCAAGTACAAAATGTGGTGTGGTGGTTAAAGTGCTGGACAGGGACTTGGGAGATCAGGGTTCAAATCCCAATCCCAGGAATCTCCCTGTGTGACCTTGAACTAGTCACTGGTTGTCAACTTAACCCACCTCACAAGGTAGTTGTGAGAATAATGTGGGGAAAAGGAAAACTGTGTATGCTACCTTGAGCACCTTAGGGGGAAAGGTGGAATACAAACAAATGAACAGGTGTGTCTGTGAACAAAAAAACCCCCACAAAATGATGTGGAAATAAGGAGAACTGGAGACTGGGAAAATGAGAAACTGACAGAAACAAAATTAGACACCCATCCCTAGTAATGACATAGGGACATAGGAATACCTTCCATGTAACAGAGTATTAGGGACGCGGGTGGCGCTGGGGTCTAAACCACTGAGCCTAGGGCTTGCCAATCAGAAGGTCTGCAGTTCAAATCCCCATGACAGGGTGAGCTCCTGTTGTTCAGTCCCTGCTCCTGCCAACCTAGCAGTTCGAAAGCACGTCAAAGTGCAAGTAGATAAATAGGTACCGCTCTGAAGGGAAGGTAAACGGCGTTTCTGTGCGCTGCTCTGGTTTGCTAGAAGCGGCTTAGGCATGCTGGCCACATGACCTGGAAGCTGTCTGTGGACAAGCGCCGGCTCCCTTGGCCTGAAAGTGAGATGAGTGCCACAACCCCAGAGTTGTTCGCGACTGGACTTAACAGTTAGGAGTCCCTTTACCTTCAACAGAGTATTGGCTACAGTGAGTGGCACTGGCTCTCCAGGGTTTCAGGCAGGATTTCAGCTCCACTGGGAGAGACCAGGTCAGGGATTGAACTTTTGACTGCCTGAGGTCCAAGCAGATGCTCTACCACTTTGCTTCGTTTCTTCCTTGGGGTTCTTCAATTCATCATGGCCCTCTCTACCTTCCCCCCATAGCTGCCAAGTTTTCCCTTTTCTCGCGAGGAAGCCTATTCAGCATAAGGGAAAATCCCTTAAAAAAAGGGATAACTTGGCAGCTATGCTTCCCCCTTCGTAATGCAAAAACAGGTGCCTATTTTCCATAAATGTAAGCTTAAATGTGTTCATTACAAATACACAAGATTGAAATAAACCACAACAGCAGGCAGAAGGCATAATGATAATCCCATAGCATCATGGATCATGAAACAAAAGGTGTTCCTCAGCCCCCCCTATCCTCTGGTTTACAGGTGCCTCTCAGTAGTTGATGCATGCAGCATTATGTGGCTAATATCTACCCATAGAATTTTTATAATCCATTTTACTGCAATTATGATGTCTGTCACCACTGCCATCACCATTATTATCATTATTGCTGGCCAGGTGTGCACGGTTTAGATCTGTTGACAGCCAGTGTCTCTGCAACTACCTGAATCTGCCCAGTGGCGGCTGAGGAACAAAGCAAGCCTTAGGTCCAGAGACCCTCTTATGGAAATAACTACAAGGGTTTGATTGCAGCATTACAAGCTGGCCGCAGTACAGCCGCAAAGCTGATTGCAGTTAATGACACTCCATCAGCAAGGAAAGGCTTGCGGAAAACGACCCGCTCCCTGAGCTGCTCTCCAAATTCCGCTCTTCACACTGAATGCTCCTTTGGTTCCAGATCAAATAGAGCTGTCTGTTGCTGGAGCCAAAGCTTTAGGGCAGCCACCTGGTGCTGAAACTTCAAGAGCCAATGTAAGACTTATTTCAGGTGCAAATCACTGTACGTGCGTGTGGTTGTATGTTGTTGTTGCAATACAATGTGTGTGACATTTGGATCCACTGTGATCCTATCCATGTGCCACAGGGAATTCAGGGGGACTTAAGCATGTGGAGGAATACAGCCTGGCTGTAATCTTCTACACTAGGGGTGGGGAAGTGGATCCAGCCCTCCGGCTGACATCCCCCAACCCTTGTCAACTACTTTGACAGATGGATGGGCCACCCACCCCTCAATAGGTGTCCTGGCTCTTGCTGAATGAGGAACTTAGAATCATAGAGTTGGAAGAGACCACAAGGGCCATCCAGTCCAACCCCCTGCCAAGCAGGAAACACCATCAAAGCATTCTTGACATATGCCTGTCAAGCCTCTGCTTAAAGACCTCCAAAGAAGGAGACTCCACCACACTCCTTGGCAGCAAATTCCACTGCCAAACAGCTCTTACTGTCAGGAAGTTCTTCCTAATATTTAGGTTGAATCTTCTTTCTTGAAGTTTGAATCCATTGCTCCGTGTCCGCTTCTCTGGAGCAGCAGAAAACCACCTTTCTCCCTCCTCCATATGACATCCTTTCATATATTTGAACATGGCTATCATATCACCCCTTAACCTTCTCTTCTCCAGGCTAAACATACCCAGCTCCCTAAGCCGTTTCTCAACTTGATTTTGGATTTCAGTTTCTGCCCAAATATTTCATGCTGAAACCAGTATAATACATAGGCTAGACAAGGGTCAAGAGGCATGGCAGGCAGATACCATGGCTAGGCTAGCTAAAATGTTCATCCAACAAATGGCATGCCCCTGCCCTTTGCCTCTGAAGAACAGGGTGGCTGCAGCTTCAGTGTAGCAAGTGAGAAGCACCCCTTGACTGGGCAAGCAAATGAGAGGGGTGGGCTTGGGTGGTCTGTTCATGTTGGCACTGGCATCCCCATGTCCTAGGAGATTGAAGAGGAAACACTGCCAGTTCAGCACTGTGCTGACCGTCAAGGTTCTCCTACAAGGGCAGAGGTTTGCGAACAGGGGTAGATGCCAACCCCTCAGGCTCAGGAGGGGTCTGAGTAGCAGTGTCTGAAGGGCAAAGAAGCGGGACTTCTTCTTGTAATCTAATCCCACACTCTGCTCTGGTCAGACCTCACCTGGAGTACTGTGTCCAGTTCTGGGCACCACAGTTCAAGAAGGATACTGACAAGCTGGAACGTGTCCAGAGGAGGGCAACCAAAATGGTCAAAGGCCTGGAAACGATGCCTTATGAGGAACGGCTTAGGGAGCTGGGTATGTTTAGCCTGGAGAAGAGAAGGTTAAGGGGTGATATGATAGCCGTGTTCAAATATATAAAAAGATGTCATATAGAGGAGGGAGAAAGGTTGTTTTCTGCTGCTCCAGAGAAGCGGACACGGAGCAATGGATTCAAACTGCAAGAAAGAAGATTCCACCTAAACATTAGAAAGAACTTCCTGACAGTAGGAGCTGTTCGGCAGTGGAATTTGCTACCAAGGAGTGTGGTGGAGTCTCCTTCTTTGGAGGTCTTTAAGCAGAGGCTTGACAGGCATATGTCAAGAATGCTTTGATGGTGTTTCCTGCTTGGCAGGGGGTTGGACTGGATGGCCCTTGTGGTCTCTTCCAACTCTACGATTCTATGATTCTATGATTCTACTGTCTTGTGACCTCCTCTTCTTCCACCTCTGATGCTTCTTGGGGTCCTGAATGGATCTTCTCTAGCCTGCTGGGACCCTCCCAAAGATCACCAGACTTAGCTCTTCAATTTCCCCACCTCATTTGGTCACCCTCTCCCGTACACCTTCATGGGATGTAACAGGGCATTGTTTCTGTTCCACCCTGCATTCGTCACACACGGCGTTGTTCCTTAGGGGAAATGAATAACCACACAAGACAACAGCATTTTGGGTTTGGGGCTTGAATATGGTCGCACCTTTATTGGTTACAGTAGAGAATGGTTTGGCATAGGCATTGAGTAAAATCATTGCTATTCCACGCCAACCAGTTTGCTGGGAGTGTGTCTAAGGGTAAACCCAACCATGGGGGGGGGGGAAGGAAGGGCTTATGACTTACATCCTTATGTTGGAGGAGTGGTATGGCCCTAGCCCCCACCTGGGCATTGGACAGAAGCCACTCCTCCCAGATCCTTTTAACAGGATACTCCTTTTCCAAAGGAGGGGCAGACAGAGACTACAACCTCACCTCCACCAAAGATCTAGGTTTACCCGGTACCTACCAGCCTTACAAAGTTATGACGATTGCTACGAGATAGGCAAATGGAAAAATTCCTGCCTGTCCCTGAGTACTGCTGCCGACTTAGGCCATAGCAAGATCAAAGCACAAGAAAAAGTAAACAGATTGAGGGTGGATAGGCAGGAGATCCAAAAATTGCTGGGCAGGCTGCAATTTAACCTCCCCTGGAAGTGGGCCAGAGTAGCTGGTTGGGCCCACCTCCAGGGGAATGCCCATCCAAGGGCTACTGGCATTGGCCGATAGCCGGCAGTTGGGCGATCTGACCTACCATTTGTTGGCTCACTTGTGGGTCTGGGGCCTGGCTGCAACACCATCCACCAGTGAGGGTGAGAAGACTTATCTTTCACTGAAGTTCATCTTCTTCCAAAACCAATGTCATTCATCTCACTGACTGCTGAGGTGAAATTAATGTAATTTACATAATTAATTACATCAGTTAGGTAAATTATGCTGTCATTAGGCTATCCCACTTCATTCATTTCAATGCAAAGGCTATGCAAATGGAGGAGAGAGCATAATCAACCATTTATCATTGGTGGCCTGAAAAGCAACAGCAAACAACCAATTGCATTTGCTGGATTGATTTCTTTTTCAGTCGTGGGATGAACTGGGAATATCTGTTCCTGTTTCCATATGAATTTTCTGACATCCCTCCATTCAGTCACCTGATCTCACCATGACACCAGGAAAGCATTTTCCTCTGAAAAAGGAAAACATCCATTTGTTGGTGTGGTTTGGTTTCAAACAGTTTGGGCAAAGGAAGCAGGAGTTGAAGCTGCTGTTGATCAGCTTTTGCACATCCTTTGTCTTTGTGGTGGCTGCAGGGACCCATGTAGAGCAACATGGGAGTAGGGATGTGTTACATCCCCCTGTTTGGTTGGTGGTGGCTGCCACCTGTTTGGCCCAATTAGGCATTTACCTTTATGACAGAAGTGGAGAAACTTTTTCAGCCTAAGGGCCACCTTCCCTTCCGGACAACATTTTGAGGGCCACATGACAGTGGTGGGCAAGGCAAAAGGCAAGAACACTGAAGGATGGGCAGATGGGTGACCACCTGCGAACCACATGTACTTCAGAATCCCCCTGTGCAAAGGAAATTATTGGTCCGAGGTGAAAGAGTACATGAAATAACCATCATCAGTTAGGATAAGAAGGATCTAATGCCACTTTTAAGTGATGTAAAAGCTGTTCACAGTTATACATTACATCTTTTCACATTAATAACTGAGGGGGGAGTAATAAAAATGCAATTAAAACTCTGAACTGTTGCTATTTTGGAAATTAAAAATAATAAGAGGAACCCTGTATCCTTGCTGAAGTCCTTTTTTTTTGCCTTTTGTGCCAGTTTTAACCTTGCTTCTTTCCTATTAAAAAGAGGTTGTTAATGAGTCCCTAGAGAAGTTTGAAAATAACAAGACGTTTATTTAAAGAAAAAAGCAGAAGCATGAGAGAAAACATTTGCAAGAGAGAGGGGTTCTTGAAACACTGAACACTTATGTCTTGAGACAGAAAAACACGCCCAGCAATATTCAACTATTGGGTTATGCTCTTGACATTTTGACTAGGGCCACATTCATACCGTACATTTAAAGCACTATTATGGTGCCGCTTTAAAAAGTCATAGCTTCTCCGAAAGATTTCTAGGAGCTATAGTTTCTTAAAGGTACTGAGAGTTGTTAGGAGACCCCTGTTCCCCTCACAGAGCTACAATTCCCAGAGTGGTTTAACCACCAATCCCTTACCCCAGGAAACTCTGGGGATTGAACCTGACACCTTCTACTTGCAAAGTATATGGTCCCCACTGAGCCCTTCCACAACAGGTCTTAGATGGAACAGTCTCTAGATAAAATGGGGCTCTGAGTTCTGGAATGCATAAATATATCATAAAAAAAAATACTAATGGGGAGGGAAGAACAGGCAGGCCTGATTAACAACCTCTAAAGCAGTCCTTTAAAGCCCCTTCCTCACCCCCCTTCCATTACTTCTCTTTCTGATGGGAGGAGGAGGAGGAGGCAGCCTTTAGAGTTTTCCTTAATGCCAAGGGAAAATAGCGTTGTTATTTGGTCCAGGAGTGGATTAGGTTACCAGAGATTCTTATTCAATAGGGTTGAAAAATGGGCAATTTGCAAAACTTTTATTACTCTGAACACAGGGAACGACTGGCTGAAACTTAATACTGCTCCGACTGGGTGGAAAAAAGAAAAGAGCAGCAATTTCGCCCTGTCTCCCCATTATGTGGGAGGTGAAGATTGAGCAGTACTGTGCAGTGCAAAAAGGCAGGGAGGTGAAAAGCAAACCTAACACTTCCACCCAGAAAAAAAAAGCAATGCAGCCCTAGAGACTGGAGATAGGGGCAGTGGCGAACAGTGCCGCTTGGCTGCCCGGGGCGGCACCCCCTGGGGGCGGGGCATCGCTCCACAGTGCACATGCCTTCTGACGCATGTGTCGTGATGTCACGATGCACGCGCCAGACAAATGGTGCATGCGCAGTCCATCCAGGCTGGCGCTGCTGCTCCCGCAGCAACCTTACAATCCGCTGAGCAAGTGGCATCTCGTAAGGCTGCCACGCATGAACAGCACACATAAGGCTGCCCCGTCTGTGTTGCTTTTAGCACGCGGCAGCCTTATGAGTTGCCGCTTGTAAGGTTGCCATGCGACAGCAGCGACAGCCCGGATGGACTGCGCATGTCCGCCCATGCGCTCTGCTTCTTCCTGCTCAGGTGGAGGAGGCGAGGGGCGGGCCAGGGAGGGGCATCAGCGGTCGCCACTGATGTCCCTCTCTGGCCCGCCCCTTGCTTCTGCCCGAGCAGGAAGAAGCAAAGTGCGCTACGGAGCGGGTTGCCGGTGCAACATTGGGGCGTCTCCGCGATGGTGGTGTGCCACGGCGGCCGTCGTCAGTGGAGGGTGGGGAAGGGCCGGTGGCGCTGCCCCCCGCCAGAGTGTTGCCCGGGGCACCCCGCCCCCATCGCCCCTCCCTTGCTACGCACCTGGATAGGGGGTGGGGGAGAGGATGACATTATGAGTTCTGGCCAATCAACATTGCCCACAACTACCTTTTGATGCAAATTCACATAGCATTTTTCCTTTACTTTTCAGAAATGTGTTTTGTTTCCTGTGCACATTTGGGTTTCCTATTGGGGTATCTGGCTGGCCACACTGAGAACAGGCTGTTGGACCAGATAGGCCACTTTTCGCATATTTTTGGCCACATTTGCACCATACCTTTAAAGCACCATGATACCAATTTAAACAGTCATGGCTTCCCCCAAAGAATTATACAATTCCAAGAATTCCTTCAGTAGCACCTTAAAGACCAACTAAGTTTTTATTTTGGTATGAGCTTTCGTGTGCATGCACACTTCGTCAGATACACTGAAACCTTTAGTTGGTCTTAAAGGTGCTACTGAAGGAATTTTTTAATTTTGCTTCGACTCAGACCAACATGGCTACCTACCTGTAACAATTCCAAGAGTTCCCTGTGAAGAGGAATTGACTATCAAACTACTCTGAGAATTGCAGCAACAAACTAGAGCTGCTTGTAACAAACTAGAGCTGCTGTAATTCTGTGCCAGGGGGTGGGGCAGAGCGGGGAGCCATGATGGTTTAAAGTGGCATCATATTGCTTTAAATGTATGGTATGAATGTGGCCTTATTGTGAAGAGAACTGCTTCCAAACTGGCCCGCATATCCACAAATGTAAGTCATTTAAACTGTCCAATGTTTTTAGGACTTGACATTGATACCCCACCCTTAAAAAAAGTATTACGATATTAACGTAGTTTTGGCTGAGATGACTGCAAATTGCAGGGTCAAATTGAAAACCTCAGTTGTAATGACAAGGTGCTCATTGGAAATGTCTTCTTGTGATTTACCTTTGCTGAGAATGTTATCATAGTTGTGGAGCATGAGCATCAATGATGGATTGGGGACTTACGGGTAGAGAAGGCAACTCCTTCTGAGAGGCACCTGCCTCTCAGCTTGCCTGGCAGTTCAAAAGTACCCCTTGACTAGAGATGATGTTTGTGTGCATGTTGTTTGTGTCCAGGCCCGTCCTAGCCATATAGGCTAGTGGCGCGGAGAACCACGGCGCTGGGTGCTGGAGGACGCTGGAGGGCGCTGGGAAGGCGGCAAGTGAGCGCAGGGTTCCGGCGATCTGGCCAGGACTGCGCTCCACGAGCTGAGAGGCTGCGCCGTGTCTCTCTCCTTCTCTGAGGACTCTGCACTGCTCCTCCTTCTCGTTTCCCCAGCGCTGGGTTCCGCTCAGTCGAACTTCGCCACCAGTGCGCGCACAGTGCCCAAGCAGCTCTTGCTGGTCCCGCGGTGTGCGCGCTGGTTGCGAAGCTTGACTGAGCGGAACCCAGCACTGGGGAAACGAGAAGGAGGCACAGCGCGGAGTCCTCGGAGGTGGCCTCCCCCTGCTGCCGCGGTCCGCTTGGCACTCCCTTGGAGAGGCTCTGGAGGGGGGCGCTGGAGAGACCTTAGCGCCAGGGCGCTGGATGGGCTTAAGACGGCCCTGTTTGTGTCTGTGTGTTGGGCAAAGAGGCAGATTGGCAGCCTGTGTGATGCAGACAGTGGTTGGAAAACTGTCCTGTTTGCCAACTTAGTTGCTGGAATAACTGTTACTAGAATAACACTGGGGTAATACATTCAGTGTGCCTCCTCTAGATAACCTTCTGGTGGCTGCATTCTGAAGCCAATCAAACCTCTCCTGGAATTCCTTTTCCGATCAGTAGCCTTTCAAATGGGCTTTTTGTCATTGAGAAATTCACTGATAAATTTAGCGAGGACTTTCTTTCTTTGTTTGTTTGTTTCTGCAAAGTGATATGGAAATGTTGTGAATTGAAGATGAGAATGGAAAAATGAGAGGCTGGAAGTGACAGACTTGCCCATCCTCATCTGCCTGGCAGGTCAATGATGGGCATAGCTGCCAAGTTATCCCTTATTTTAAGGGATTTTCCCTTATGCTGAATAGGCTTCCTCGCGAGAAAAGGGAAAACTTGGCAGCTATGATGATGGGTAGAAAGGGCAGCTCCCTCTCAGAGGGAGAAAAATGGTTGCATCTGGCTCTAAGCTTACTTTGCGTAGTGGTTCAAAAGTGCCATCTTTTAATATAGTGTGTGTGTGAGAGAGGGAGAGCACGCAGAATATTTCAAACAACAAAGAGGGTGGCATGCAGAGTCCAGTGTCATTGTGTGTGGCTTAGATAGCTGTCACACAAATGAAAGAAACTGGGCATAGGAATCCTATTGGTGGAGAAGGGTGTCCGTTTCGGCTTCTCTCTGTTTTGTGCTTCCCCAGTCTTAAATTCTACTCTCCACAGCAATTTGTGTTTGTCTGCTTCTGTTTTTAAGAATCCTCATGAAAATTCAGCTCAGAAATTTCAGCTGGTGCAGAATTAGGTGGCCAGGTGGCTCTCTGGAGCAAGACAGTTTGAGCATATCACACTGATGCTAGCCTGATAGCACTGGCTGCCAATTAGTTTTCAGGCCCAATTCAAAGCGATGGTTTTGACCTATAAAGCCTTAAAGAGCTCAGGACCACAATACCTCAAGGACCACCTCTCTCCATATGAATAGACCCAGAGCCTGTGATCATCATCTGAAGCCCTTCTTCATATGCCTCCTCCAATAGTGTTCTGGAGAGTGGCAACACAAGAATGGGCCTTTTAAATGTATCTGTGGGAGGGGAGGATTCTTGGTTAGCTTTTGTTCTTATTTTTATTATGTGTTTTTATATTGTTAACTGCCACTGAGATTTGAATTCTGGTGCTGGAGGAGACTCTTGAGAGTCCCATGGACTGCAGGAAGATCAAACCTATTCATTCTTAAGGAAATCAGCCCTGAGTGCTCCCTGGAAGGACAGATCGTGAAGCTGAGGCTCCAATACTTTGGCCACCTCATGAGAAGAGAAGACTCCCTGGAAAAGACCCTGATGTTGGGAAAGATTGAGGGCACTAGGAGAAGGGGACGACAGAGGACAAGATGGTTGGACAGTGTTCTCGAAGCTACGAACATGAGTTTGACCAAACTGCGGGAGGCAGTGGAAGACAGGAGCGCCTGGCGTGCTTTGGTCCATGGGGTCACGAAGAGTCGGACATGACTAAACAATAACAAGAACAACAGTAGTAAATTAATCAGTGTTTTAGCACAAATGCCTCTTAAGAAACTATAACAGTTTAATGCCCACCCCAAACCCTAGAAATTAATAAATGGTAGGATTCTGATTATTTGGAGTATTGAAGGGAAACTTGCAGGCCAGTGGGAAAATACAGGCTAAGCTCTCTTTCCAAGCTAGGGACTCACCTGGGATAGAGGCATTAACATGACAAAAGGTGTTGATGGTCTGTCTAACTCTAAGAGCGCTTGGGCAGAAAGAAGTTTGCCAGGGTTACTGGGCATGAGGTGACAGGAAAAGAGTTTCTAGCAAGGTGTGCTGGAAAGAAGGTTGTGGAGAAGAAAGACTAAGATCCAGCTTGGACAGTCTAGCTGCAGTCTAGCTTTTGACACTAGTGCTTCACTGCTGTGCGGAACAAGCCCCTCTTGAAATGACCATGCTGTAAGATCTGGACTCCCTCCATGCAGACTGCAAGTGAAAATATGTGAATAAATCATATTTCTTAAAGCTATGACAGTCTCTGCTGCATCTTCAGTTCCACAAAGGAGAAAAAACCAACACTGGGTTAGTGCCTGGAACCCCCTGGAATCTTACTACTGCCCAGCGGGGTGGGGGTGGGGGGTGGCACCCAACTTTTGTAACAATACATAGCATTAATCTTTATTTTGGTGGCCAGATCAGGGGTACCACTTGCCCTACCCTAGTTTTGGCCCAGCCTGCTACTAATTTATATATTTTAATTGTTTTTGGTCTTTATGTTGTTCTCTATGTACCTCACTTGAAAATAATAATTATTATTTGCATCCCTTATTAGCTGCTTGCATTTTGTTCCTTAAAGCTTTGCGTTCCTTGGTTTCAAACAGGGAACATCTCCTGATATCAGCAATTGAGGAAAGGAGGTAGAGTTTGCTGTCTCAACGCAATCTATCTCGGTTGTGTTGAAGACAGGGCTGGTGAAAGGTGGGGGTTAAGAACCCAAGCTTGCTTGTTTGAGATTGTGTTTTGCATGGTTGTTTGGATTCCCGCCCCCTTCTCACCTCCTTTCTTGGGGTGGCATACCATGCATCTATGGGAGAAAGAACTGCCTGATAGGGAGCATAAATCAAGGTCTGTTCTTAGCTTAGAATGAAAAAGAAAAAGGAAAGTTTGCATGAATATAATTACAGACTCTCTGATGCAAATAAAACAAGATATGACAGCTTTAGACGGTGGCCATTACTAAACAGAGGCCATAAAACTCCAGTAAGTGACTGGCTGTTGGCAAGAGGTTCAAAGACTCTGCACGCAGCAGACACTGATACCGTGTCCAAAATATCTTTTTGGGGGGCTCCTTTCCCCCCCTGCTGAACTTTTCACGCTCTCCATGCATAGAAAAGGAGAGGCTGAGGCTGGATTTGAATTCTGCCAGGTTCTCTGTCATGGCTAATTTCAAAGCCTCAAAAGCATTAAAAAAAGGGGGGGGGATAATTTTTTTTAAAAGTCACTGGCCCAGAAAAACTTGCAGGCTCTTTGCTCTGAATGATTTAAAAGGATGGGTGCATTGCCAAACATTTCACATTTTCTCTCCACAAGCTTTTCAAGTTTAGGGTCTGTCTTCCGAAAGATCCAGCTGCTGCCAACTCCTTTGTTTGCCATCTGGGTCAGATAAAGAATGGTAGGGAGGTTGAGGCAATTATATTTTTGAGAAGGCTCCTTTCTGCCTTGAAATACCTGTGTGACAACCATTAAAGTACCCAATCATCATCTCATATACTGTACTGTAATGGGGTTCTTCATTCTTGGATCCCCAGTTGTCACTGGACTACAGCTTCCATCATCCCCTAGCCTGATTAGACTGTGGTTAGGAATGATGAGTGTTGTAGTGCAGCAACATCTGGGGACCTAAGAGTCGTCAATACATCATAAATCTAGCAGCCTCCATTTTATCCAGTGGCTTCAATCAAAGAACTTAAGGGGGGCGGCATTTACACATTATCAAGGAAGGAAGGAAGGAAGGAAGGAAGGAAGGAAGGAAGGAAGGAAGGAAATGCATATCCCCACAAAAAGGATGAAAGAGGGTGCTGATTTCCATCAGCTTTGCCAAAAGATCAACTCCATCAGGCATCTCCTACCTCTAAGCAGTGCTAGCTGTCCATTTTAAGGACAACTGCGTAATAATTGGTCTCTGAGTTTGATGTTTTCCTTGTCCACCCTTGTCCATTTTTCCTTGTGTGTCATGTACTTTTAGATTGTAAACCTACAGGCAAGGACTGTCTTGTTTTAACGGATTGTATGTAAGCCACGCTGGGAGCTTTTGTTTTTGGCTGAGGAGCAGGGTACAAATGCTCCAGTTGAACAATAAACAAAAAATATAACTGTGTGTTAAAATGCAAAGTATATATATATGACTATACCCTACATAGAAATACAATACCACAGGAGAAACAACAGGAAGGAAGTAAAAGTCTGAAAGAAAAAACAAAAATGATAATCAAAAACATGGGGGAAGTGGCGGAAGAAAATTTGGTAGAGATATCAGGTATTAAAGGGGGGGGGAGTAAAATATTTGGGGGTCTGCTCTCACCAAGGAACTTAAGCCTAGTCCAAGATAACTACAACAAAACATGGCAGGAAATAAAAAAAGGATATAGAAAAATGGAATAGAATGGAACTATCAATGCTAGGCAGAATATCAGCAATTTTTTTTAACCTACTCCCGAAAATGAACTTTTTATTCCAGTCACTACCTGTACGAGGAAACATGAATCCCTTCAAACAATGGAAGAAGGAGCTTTGTATGGCAGGGGTGGTGGTGGTGGTGAAAAACCGATCCCCCTTGAAGTCAATTGTAACAGTAGCCACAAAGGTTGGGTACCTCTCCCTTTGCTGCTGATGTCACACTGCCCCAGCTGTTGACTCTTTCAGGGGCAGCACAAACAGGAAAGGGTGCGTAGAGCTGACAAAGCACATCATGGTATATAATATATGACTAGTACAAGGCGTTCCCATTTAAATCATAACTATTCCATTAGCTTCCCATCATTTTGAAACAATTTAAAAAACTAAAATATCCGAGTAGCAAAAAGAGGGGAAAAATCATTTCCATGTCACAAGCACAGATGTTTTCTTACATCAAAGGTCGCCTGCACTTAACCAACGGTAGTTTGCAAACAATTAAATGCATTGAACTTGGACATGTGGTGCCTGGATCCAGATGAGAAGATGTAGCAAAAGCTCCAGAGCATCTTTAAAGGGTGAAGTGCCAGAGAACGAATATTTGTGGAGAATGTTCATTAAAGGCGTCAGGAGCAATTTGCTTCATGATCTTCTCCACTTAGCCACCATCTCAGACACTCCTATGGATGTTCCATTCCCCATTAAGCCACAGCTTACCATGAGAGTGTCAAGCAGCTTGCCTGGGAATTTGGATAATTATAATGTTTGCTCTGCTCACAGAAGAAGGGTAACCACACATGCTTTCATCTGTAAACACTCAACCGAAGATTACTGGTGGGCTAGCAAAACATCCCATGCATCTTCCACTGAAGAGGTCTCCTTGAGATTTCCACAACTACCGTAAATGGTCTTATGCTCGCGTTCTTCAGATGGCAATGTGTCTAAATTAGGGGGTTTTTAGTTTAGAGAAAAGGAAAGTGAGAAGGAAACATGACAGCAGTGCAGAAGTGTCTCCACAGCATGGAGACAGTGGATAGAGATTTCTCAGTGCTAGAAATAATGGACATCCCATGAAGCTGAATGTTGGAAGATTCAGGGCAGATAAAAGGAAGGACTTCTTCATACAGTGCAGAGCTAAACTATGGAATTTGCTGCTACAAGTGGCAGTGATGACCACCAACTTGGATGACTTTAAAAGAGGATTAGACACATTCTTGGAAGATAAGGCCACCAGCAGCTACTAGCTATGGTGGCTCCCATGGCTGGAGGTAGTATGCCTTGGAATACCAGCTGCTGAGAATTACAATTGGGGAGAATGCTGTTGTGCTTGGATCCTGCTTCCAACCTTCCAACCAGGGCATTTGGCTGGCCATTGTGGGAACATAATACTGGTCCAGATGAGTTCCTGGCCTGATCCTGTAGGCTTTTCTAATGTTCTTATGCATATTATTTTACTTCTTTCAAATGTGGTAAGCCAGTCTTGTGGCATTTGGGGGAAGGGGCTTGCTTAATCAGTTGAATTCTGCCCCAAAGTCCTGCCCTGACAACAGAATAGAGATGAGCACTATCTTAAAGGTAAAGGGACCCCTGACCATTAGATCCAGTCGTGACTGACTCTAGGGTTGCGGCGCTTATCTTGCGTTATTGGCTGAGGGAGCCGGCATACACCTTCCAGGTCATGTGGCCAGCATGACAAAGCCGCTTTTGGCGAACCAGAGCAGTGCACGGAAACGCCGTTTACCTTCCCACCAGAGCAGTACCTATTTATCTGCTTGCACAGTGCTTTCAAACTGCTAGGTTGGCAGGAGCTGGGACCGAGCAACGGGAGCTCACCCTGTGGCGGGGATTCGAACTGCTGACCTTCTGATCAGCAAGCCCTAGGCTCTGTGGTTTAACCCACAGCGCCACTCGCGTCCCATGGAGGTGTAGAGCTCTGTTAATGGCTCTTATTCATGGAGGCGATTTGGAACTGTTCAAAGGCAGTGTACCACTGAATATCGGTTGTTGGGAAGCATCAATGGAAATGGTCTGTGACCTTCATGCCCTGCTTTGGGGGGGGGGGCTTCCTGTAGGTACATACATAACATAAGATCATTCTTTCCTCACAGTAGCCAGCCAGATGCCTATGGCAGGTGTGGGGAACCTATGACTCTCCAGATGTTGTTGAACTACAACTTCCATCAGCCCCAGCACACATGACCAGTGACCAGGGATAAAGGGAGTAGTAGTTTAACAACATCGGGGGGGGGGGGGGAACAAAGGTTCCCCATACCTGTCCAGTGAAAAGCACACAAGCAGGATTTGAGTGCAAGAGCACTCTCTTCTCCTGCATTTCCCAGCAATTGGTTTCTCATCTGATTGATTTTTTTAAAAACAAAAAAGGTGCTCATGAAAATTCTTTAGCAATTTCAAGGTTATTCCAATAAACACTTAATAATAATAATAATCCTGTAATAATAATAATAATAATAATAATAATAATAATAATAATAATAAATTATTTATACCCCACCCATCTGGCTGGGTTTCCCCAGCCACTCTGCGCAGCTTTCAGCAGAATAATTAAAATACAATGATTCATCAAATGTATTTTTTGTGTGCAGTTTTGATTCATGTACAAATTTTTGCAAACAATTCCTTCTAATGTGCATTTATGCATGCTATTTATTGACCAAACTGTGGGAGGCAGTGGAAGACAGGAGTGCCTGGCGTGCTCTGGTCCATGGGGTCACGAAGAGTTGGACACGACTAAACGACTAAACAACAACAACATTTATATGAATATATTCATTTTATGCACCCTTTCCCCCGATATATGCATTTTCGTAAATATCGTTGGGAAATTGCATAGCAATTTGCATAGCATAACAAATTTCAGGTGCGTAATAATTTTGAATGGTGGCTGTGTTTCAGTTCTCATAGTGTTTCGGAAAGTGCTAATCTGATAGATGTAAATGTAAACCAAAGAGAACTCCCCCATCCCTAAATATAGCAATCAGGGTTAGTAACCATTGAATTTGTCACAAAGGGACCTTTTGGATGTGCTTTAAGAGGTTGTTGTGGGAAAACCAGGCAAGAGAGCTCTGAGCAGTGCTCTTCAACCTTGAGTCCCCAGATGCTGTTGGACCACAACTCCCAACATCCCTGTACAGATTACCCAATAGTCAAGGATGATGAAAGTTGTAGACCAACAACACTGGATTCTTCAAGAACAGGTGAGGTCCCTGCAGGCTGGAGGCGGGCAAATGTTGTCTGCATCTTCAAAAATGGGAAAAAAGAAGACTACTGGCCAGTTAGCTTGATGTTGATACCAGGAAAGGTCCTAGAACGGATAATTAAATGGCCACAGAAGCTGGTAAAATGTTGGCTGGATGAAGCAAGTGTTAGGTGGATCCATAGCTATCATCTTGCCGACAAAGGTCCGTATAGTAGTGATGTATGGAAGTGAGAGCTGGACCATAAAGAAGGCTGATCGCCGAAGAATGGATGCTTTTGAATTATGGTGCTGGAGGAGACTCTTGAGAGTCCCATAGACTGCAAGAAGATCAAACCTATCCATTATTAAGGAAATCAGCCCTGAGTGCTCACTGGAAGGACAGATTGTGAAGCTGAGGCTCCAATGCTTTGGCCACCTCATGAGAAGACTCCCTGGAAAAGACCCTGATGTTGGGAAAGATGGAGGGCACAATGAGAAGGGGACGACAGAGGACGAAATGGTTGGACAGTGTTCTCGAAGCTACGAACATGAGTTTGACCAAACTGCGGGAGGTAGTGGAAGACAGGAGTGCCTGGCGTGCTCTGGTCCATGGGGTCATGAAGAGTCGGACACGACTGAACAACTAAACAACAATAACAAGCTGACTGAACCCCAATAGTGCTCACTAATGGTTCCTTGTCATCTTGGAAAAAGGGACAAGTGAGGTACTGGAGGTCCTGTCCTTTATAAAGGACTTGGATGAAGGAATTGAGGGGCTGCTCATCAAATTGATGAGGTTGAAGAGCAATTCACAAGTGGATCCAGCAGGATCTCCTTAGGTTTTTGCCGAAAAAATGTGGTTAGTGTTCAACAGTGCAATGAGGGGGGAAATGGATAAGTGAGAATCTGAAGTAGAGGGAGGCAGGGAGCCAAGTGAGAAGTAGGAGTTGCAGAACTGTGCTGTGAGATTTGGTGTTTGTCTACTGACAGATTTTATCAACACTCTCCAAATCAGCCAGTATTGTGCTTTGGAACAAGGATTCTGGCTTTTCTGGCATGACTCCAAGGCTATGGGAATAGATGTCCCTTCTTAAATTTCAGCTCTTCCTGCTTTGTCTAGTCTTTTCCTAGCTTCTATGAATGTAAGGGTCTCTGTGTAAGCCCCTACTGAAATAAAGGCATTTAAGGATGCAATGTTTCACACAAACTGCTCCCAACATCCCTCTCCCCCTCCTTCTTAGCAAAAGTACCTGTGGAAGTGGGTGCTTTTCAGAGGGGAATCTGAAGTGTGGCGGCGGCTGTGGAGATATTTGATCCTTTCTGTGCCCAACGATGAGCAAATCACTCCCAAGCTGTATTTTACCTGGCAGAGTTTCAAACATGCAGTTACTCTCCCAAATGCTAGTCTGGTTGTTGTTGTTTTTAATAACATTTTATTGATTTTCCAAAAATAACAAAAATAAAAACAACAACACTACAAAAACAAAACAAAACAAATTGACTTCCCTCTAATCCCTTCCTTGGGTCTATTATTTATCAACATACAGAACTGCCTGTCTATTGTTAAATTTTAACCTATTTAAATCCCTATTATCCATTCATAGCAAAATTACAAGTAATCTTAAAATTCTGCTAATGTATAAGCCTGTGTACATTGCTTCTGTAAATATGCAATAAACATATTCCATTCTTCCTTAAATTCGTTGTCGTTCTTCCTCTTAGTTTCATAGTCAATTTTGCCATTTCAGCATATTCTATTAATTTAACTAGCCTATCTTCTTTAGAAGGGACACCTTTCCAATAAGGTTCGTGCGGCCGTTGTTGCATACATAAACAAGTTCTTTTGTGATTTTGATAGGTCCACTCCTATAATACCTAATAAGAAAGCTTCTTGTTTTTTTTAAGCAAAGGTTGTTTTAAACTTCTTCATTTCATTATAAATCATTTCCCAATATTTCTTTATTATTTTACAATCCCACCACTTATGAAAAAATGTCCCCTCTGTTACTTTACATTTCCATCAAATGCTAGTCCAGGGGTCAGCTACATTTTTCAGCCGTGGGCTAGTCCACCGTCCCTCAGACCATGTGGTGGGCCGGACTATATCTTTTGGGGGGAAATGAACAAATTCCTATGCCCCACAAATAACCCAGATAAAGGCACACATTCTACTCATGTAAAAACACCAGACAGGCCCCACAAATACCCCAGAGATGCATTTTAAATAAAAGGATTCATTCTACTCATGTAAAAACACGCCGATTCCAGGCCTGTCCGTGGGCTGGATTTAGAAGGCGATGGGCTGCATCCGGCCCACGAGCCTTAGGTTGCCTACCCCTGTGCTAGTCTGAGACCTGGCAGGGTGAGGAAGTAGCTTTGTGCCTCTATGTGGCTGACTGGCTACTTCTCTGATCAAAATGGATGCCTCCTAAAAAAGAGAACTGTGGGAGTTTGTGGCTCTGGCTTTGCATATAGTTAGACACCCCCCCCCAAGAGGCTCGACTCTGTGTTTATTAAAAATAAAGGAGACATAGGTTGTGATCGCTCTGTGATGTCACATTAGTTTGTCCAATGCTTATGCACGGTTCGTAGGTGACAGAAAGGAAAGTGGCAGCCAGACTGTTGAACAACACTTACTGAATTTAGGTTATTTATAGATAAATGATGCAGCATCAACAGTAATATAGTACAGGGATGTAGCTGTGTTTGGGGCTGCCAGCCATGACCTGCTCTCTCCCATTGTCTGCTATTTGGTGAGGGAGGACATCAGGATGGTAAGTTACACTACACTAGTCTTCCTCACCTGGTGACACCAGATGTTTTGGACTAGTGATGAACTTTGGGCTCTCAAATTTCAGCAGCACCCTATGTGATGTTAAAATTTGGCGTGTGCCAATGCCTATCACACTCCTTTCTACAGCATTGATGTGGTGCCACCTGCAGCATGGCACCCAGTGCGGCTGAACTTATTGCACTACCCTAAAAACACCTGTTTTGGATTACAACTCCCATCAGCCCCAGCCAGCATTGGCTCACTCATGGGATGGTGGGAGTTGTTGAGAGCACTAAGTTGGGGAAGGCTGCTACAGGCGATGATGGATGGGAGGACATAACACTGGGGTGTCATTTGGGATGGAAGCCCTGCACTCGTCGTACAGAATTCGAGAGCGCTCTCCATTTTTCTCAAGTGGATGGATGACGTCAATGGGGCTTGCCCCGAATGGGGAGTGGGGATAAATGTGTGGTCCTTTGGGTGGAAGAATATGGGGGGAGGGGAAGAATTATGAACAGCTGCCATCTATGCAATGGGGGAAGGCACTGAACAAAGCCAATCCGTTCTGTGGAGCCTTGGGGGAGGGGGAAAAAGCTCATGCTCTGAGATTTGACCCTCAGAAGACAATGTCCATTGCTGCATACCCATAAACAAAACGGTACCTAACACACACAACATTTTTATATCAGCTTACCATTTTGAATACTTTGCCATTTAATCTCCAAGCTCGCAGGGGTGAGTTCCTAGAAGGGAAGACTTATTTCATTTCCATGAAATGTTTATTTTTTCTGGGAAGTTTCTCTCTCACCTCCTTAAATTTTACGGCGTTTGGCGTTTGGCTGGCTACAGAGTTCTCTTGAGGAAGCTGGCGAGGTTCAAGAGGGACCATAAATTTCAAATTCTCTGGGTTAGAATAATGTAAGTGCGTTGAGATCTTAACCTTAAAGGATCAATACAAACTTGTATGAGGCTCTCTCTCTCTCTTTTTTGCCCCTCCCCCCTTTCTTCTGTAGTGCCATAAAACTAAAACTTGAGAGGAGGAGTGGGAGGGAAGGATTCCAGCAGTTGAAAAGATTGCATGTAAAGTGGTGACTGATTCCATAATGAATCCCCATCTGAGTCATTGGCTGGGAGAGCTTCTTGTTGGAGTGTTTCACTTTTTAGGATTGTTGCAGGAAGTGTTTCTTTAAAAACAAGCAAGCCAGCATGCAAACACAGTTACGTTCAGGGAAGGGCTGTAGCTCAGTGACAGCACAGAGAAAAATAATCCTGAAAATACTTGACTGATGAAAACTGAACAAAAAACGTGTATAATTGGGGAAAGGCCCTACCCCAGTGGTAGAGCATCTGCTTTGCAAGCAGGAGGTCCCAGATTCAATCCCAAGCATCTCCAGGAAAGGCTGGGAATGCCCCCTTGTCCAAAACCCTGGAGAGTCAAGGTAGACAATACTGAACTACTGTAGATGGAGCAATGGTCTAATATAAGACAACTGTGTCTTGGGGAAGGACCTTGACTCAGTGGTAGAGAATCTGCTTTGCCTGCAGAAGGTCCCAGGTTCAACACCCTGCCATCTTCAGGAGGGACTGGTGGGAATTCCTACCTGAAACTTTAGAGTGCCGCAGCATGGACAATACAGAGCTAGGTAGACCAATGGTCTGCATAAAGGCAGCTTCCTAAGTTCATTGCCACAAGCACAGCACAGCACAGGATGTTTGCAGTGTGAACCATGGATGAGGGAGGGATTCGGTTATGTCAGCACTTTAATGAGAAACTAGCTAATTCATGCTTCTTGAATCGATACACAAACTGAAACACAATTCTGCTTTGAAATTTGTACTGCTCCAAACTTTGTGATGCAGTTCTCCAACCAGACCGTGTAAGCAAAATAAATAAATAAAAATGCATGTATGTGAAAATAACATAGCAAAACACATTATAGTAAAGATAATTGCTTGGAATGTGTACATTAGTCAAAATAGCCTACAGACATATGTCTATTAAGTTAAATTTGCACTAAGATGCTGCTGAGGTTTTTTTTTATGGCAAATTGATGTGGGAATGTGAAGAACTAAATTTAAGTATGGAAAAATCAGAGATTGCGGGAAACCAAAAGTGACAAATTTGTCCACCCCTAGTGTGAACTTAGCATGCATACTTAAAAGTAAAACTCAGAGCCAATACAAGATGTCAGCTCAAGACTGGGGACACACTGGCTCAGATTGTCATTCAACCAGGAAACTTACTAGATGACCTTGAGCCAGCCGTACTTCACAGGGTTGTTGTAATAATAAAATGATGTCTGTTGGCTTCCTCTTCCTTAGTCTCAGTGTTGCCCTTATAGAACCCAGTGGGGAGGAAGAAGGGGACAAAACTAGAATTAGTTGGCTCTATCTGCCATTGTCTGATTTGGCAAGTTATTGGCTCTTTCTCTGCCTACCATTAATCTGCCTGCCTTCTGCACCACCTGTCTCCAATGGGTACCGACCAGTACTGGTAAGAATGCGACAAAATGTAGCTCAATGCATATAGCAGGGACGGGGTCCGAATGCACCTCTCTTTGTCTGACCATGGAACTCTATTCAGGCCCTACCCCTCATTGGCCCCACTTTGCATCCTGAGTGTTTTTTGCCTGACTGGAATGTGCCCTTGAACTCTGATAATGCTTCTTGCTTACTTGGATGGAAGACAGAGAGGGGTGTGCAAGTGTGTGCAGAAACTGGCCTGCTGTACAAAGGAAAAATTTACATCTATTGCTCCTTCCATGTTGTCCTCTGCTCCCTCCCACCACTGGCATGCGACCCTCAGAAGGTTGCCCAGAAAGGAATGTGGCCCTTGGGTTGAAAAAGTTTCCCTACCCCTAGTACCCCTAGTGCTCACTGGAAGGACAGATCGTGAAGCTGAGGCTCCAATACTTTGGCCACCTCATGAGAAGAGAAGACTCCCTGGAAAAGACCCTGATGTTGGGAAAGAGTGAGGGCACTAGGAGAAGGGGACGACAGAGGACGAGATGGCTGGACAGTGTTCTTGAAGCTACGAACATGAGTTTGACCAAACTGCGGGAGGCAGTGGAAGACAGGAGTGCCTGGTGTGCTATGGTCCATGGGGTCACGCAGAGTCGGACATGACTAAACAACTAAACAACAACAAGTATATAGGATTTCTTGTGCTTGGGATGAAATACCACCTGCTAAGATCAGACCCTCCAAGTGTCCCTATTTTCCAGCGACAGTCCCAGATTTACAGAAGCCATCCCAGTTTCTGATTTGATCCTGGAATGTCTTGCTTTTTCTTAGGACTTCCTTGTTTTCATTGGATAAATTGGAAGATATGGAGTTATGCAACCCCTGAGACAAGGAGATAAGTAACTATGCAACCTTTAAAAGACATCTAAAGTATATGGAAGTTTTATAATGTTTAATGTTTTCTTATGGTTTTAGATATGTTGCAAGCTGCCCAGAGTGGCTGGGGCAACCCAGTCAGATGGGTGGGGTGTTGTTGCAGATGGGTGGGGTGTTGTTGTTGTTGTTGTTGTTGTTGTTGTTGTTAAATAGAATGTCTTTGTTTTCATCGGAGAAATGTTGGAGGGTATGTAAGATGCCAATAACTGGGTTGCAAGGCCAGCAGCTGATGGAGAATCAACAACTTCCTTCTCTTTTCTCCCAACAAAAAAAAATTGCTTGGCGTGTTCCTCTCCCATACAAATACCTTTCTGCTTTTGCATAAATCAACTTTGCACCTTTCGCTCCGCAATCTGACTCTTCCATCTCTTCACCTGTGGTGCTTTGGCCCCGAGGCCTTGCTGGGTGTGGCCCCAACTATCCTAAACATCACGTTCTTTCTGTGGCTTCATCTGGGAGCTGTAATGTTGCCGGCGGGTTGTATTTTAACTCTGAGCTGCTTCAGGTCACCGGGGGGGGGGGGGGATATGTTCCATCTCAATGATGCCGTGCAAACAGTCACATTCCTGTCAATTTCAGGGGGAATCAAATAGGCAAGCAGGTTTTGGAGCCAAAATACCAAGGAAAATGAAAACTCCCAGAAAAATGCACAGTAAGGGTCAATGTATGTGGCAAGATGTTCAATAGATCAGACTTTTTTATATATATAAAAAACCAAAAACCAAAAATAGATGTAGGGTACTAGGGCCACATACTCACCATACATCTAAAGCACTATGATGGCGCTTTAAACAGTCATGGCTTCCCCTGGAGCATAATGGGAACTGTAGTTTGTTAAGAGTCCTGAAAGTTGTTAGGAAACACCTATTCCCAGCTGGGCTGGTAGGCAGGGCGCCGCGCGGAAACCATGCTGCGCCCTGCGAGGGTGGGGGCGCCGGAGCGATCTCCACCCCTCAGCGCCAGGGCGCGCGACCTGCTCGAAACTGCCCTGCCTATTCCTCAGGGTGAGCTGCAATCACCAAAGTTCCCTGTTAAGGGGAATGATGGTTCAACTACTCTGATAATTGTAATCCTAGGAGGGCAATAGGGGTCTCCTACCAACTCTCAGGGGACATGGTAGCACTGTGGGTTAAACCACAGAGCCTAGGGCTTGCCAATCAGAAGGTCGGCAGTTCAAATCCTCGCAATGGGTGAACTCCCATTGTTCGGTCCCTGCTCCTGCCAACACAGCAGTTCAAAAGCATGTCAAAGTGCAAGTAGATAAATAGATACCGCTCTAGCGGGAAGGTAAATGGCATTTCCGTGCACTGCTCTGGTTCGCCAGAAGCGCTTAGCCATGCTGGCCACATAACCTGGAAGCTGTGCGCCAGCTCCCTCGGCCAGTAAAGCGAGATGAGCGACGCAACCCCATAGTCGTCCGTGACTGGACCTAATGGTCAGGGGTACCTTTACCTTTACCTTTACCAACTCTCAGCACAAACTGCAACTTCCAGAATTCATTAGGTGAGCCAGAACCTGGTTCTAAATTGATATTGTCATGTTTTAAAAGTATGGTGTAGCCTCAGCATAGGACTGCACCCCCCCAAGCCCACAATAATGATTGGCTGTGATTTTGTTTGCTGGATTTCAGCCCTTATTTTATGTAGTTTAACATTCCCAAGCACATCTCAAGATTTGCTGTGATGTGGAGGACTAAATAGACACGACCCAAGGCAAGGGAATGACTCTTTGGTAAGGCAGCATTTGGAAAGTTTCCATCTGCCATTCGGATACAAAATGGATCCCACTGTACCCAACCATCAATGACAACCTGTACCTTGATCTTAGCAACCACGATGCAAAATCTGGTAAAAATCAGTGCAGTTTAGAAATGTTCCACCTGCCATACTGATTTGAAACAGTCGCCAACTGTATGCAAACAGACAAAAACTTGCTTCTTGATGTCAGGAACCATAACGCAAAATTGGTTATGAGATTGAGATTTTAAGAGGTATCCAAACAGATACAGAAACAATTTGATTTTATTTATTTATATTTTCATTTAATAAAGTTTACATACTGCTTGATTGTTAATGGAGTCTCTAAACAGTTAAAACGAAAACAAAAAACAAACAAACATTATAGCCGTCAGTAAAAGAACAATGTTAAAAAACCAGGTATTTTGTTTTAATCAAAATGTAATTAAGCTAGAAACAGATAAAAGCACATGCCAACACCTACATGCCTGAATAGGCTTGCTTAATGAAAAAAAATATTTTAAGCAGATACCCTGTCAATAGGCGGGGAGTTCCAAAGTATATTTGCCACTAAAAGATTTCTTACAGGTGCGCAATGAGTACCATGTAGCACCCGTGACAGTGAAAGTTCTGCAGATTGAAGCGGTTGAGTGGGCACATATAGGTTAAACTGATCTTGGACCCAAACTGTTACAGGCTTGAAATTGGCTTGGTAGCTAATCGGCAACCAGTAGCAAATATATCTATTAGCTTGCACCTGATGTTGATTCTGGGTCCTCTTGTTTGTGGTGTGGTGTGTGAGAATTTCCTGAAAGGTATATTCCCATGGAAGGAGCTGGGGATCTCTATAATGCCCTTTTTTAGATTAAGGTTGGGATGGGGGAGCAGCAACCGGAACTGTTTAGCTGCATGCACTGCCTGACTTAAAATTAATCCCGGGCAAACCTCTGCTTTTGACCCCTTTGAAGTTCAATGAAAAAGGAAAATCCACCCTGCCCTGCCCCGAATCTTAATTGTTAGCAGTTTCCAGGCCTCTGAGAGAGGAAGTGCTGACCATTTGACCACTGGTGGCAAACAATTATGTGCTGGATGCCGAGTGTCCATCGATGTGTCTGCCCCAGAGCTCCAGTCAGGTGCTTTGTAAAACTCCCCTGGTTTTTTTTCCTGAAGCTGGCTGAGTCCTGAGGTGTGCACTTGTGTATGTGTGTGTGAGAGAGAGTGCACATGTATTCACAACGGTCTTAGGAGAGCCCTTGCATTCCATCTCATTCTTGAGCCACCAAATTGGGATTAGAAGCAGCTGCAATTAATCATTAATTAACCCATTCCAGCCAGAGGAGGAGGTGTATGTGCAAGCACATGTTCCTCTGTGTGCTGGAGGGAGGGGGCGAATGGCAGCAAATGATCACATCCTTCTTCAGGGGAGGAAGGAGGGGAGGCTTAGGAACACATTCCTGCGGTTCAGCCTCATTGTGGAAGGTGGTCTTTCTCATGCTCTTTGATTCAGTCTTCTACCTACTCCCCCTCCCACCGTATCTGAGTTTCAGGGCTACCAATGTGGTTCTGCTTAATAACTTCACACGTCCAAGGAAGAGGACTTTGGAGGAGGGGTGTGCGCGCACTGCTCCAAAGCGGTACAGAGATAGGTTCCTCATGTTGGAAGGTGTCTCTTTTACAAGGCAAATCAATCCCACATTCCCCGTCTTATCTTGAAAGCAAGAGGAGGACAAATTACATTAGTAATGCTCTGTCTTGTTGGCTCCTGGTGGACTGATGTGACCCAGCAGAAGAGCAGGAAGTGGTTGTATTTTAATTTTTTTAAAATAAGATGTGACAGCTCTGCCTTTTGGGGTTCAGATTACCAAACAATGGTATGGGGTTGCTGTTGTTGTTTTGCATTTATCCCCCAGATTTATCATAACAAATAAGCCACAGTGGTTAACACTTTCCAACCATCTCATCCTCTGTCGTCCCCTTCTCCCTGTGCCCTCAATCTTTCCCAGCATCAGGGTCTTTTCCAGGGAGTCTTCTCTTCTCATGAGGTGGCCAAAGTACTGGAGCCTCAGCTTCACGATCTGTCCTTTTTAAAGCTTATTTAAAAAGACAAGTCTTTATCAGCCATTGCAAGGGACCTCTTTAGGGAAGGATATACCAGAAGGTTGGTGTTATGGCTAAAAAGGCTCCACCATTTGTGGCCATCAAGTATATGCTAGCTTATAGAAGAACATGGGGCAGGACCTCAGAAGTTTAGTAGTGTACCTGCCAAGTGGTATGTATGACTTTCATCCAACTGACAAATGCAATTGACTGTATGAGTTTTAATCCATTGAACAATTAAAATCTATATTTGAATAATACATAAAGAAGGCGTTATTTTAGGAAGCTGACATACTGAATCAGAGCGCTGGTCCTTCCACTTCACTATAATCTACACTGACTGGCTGCAGCAGCTCTCCAGTGTTTCAGGCAGGGGTCACTCCAACGCCTCCATGGAGATGCTGGGGATTGAACCTGGGACCTTTTGCATGCAGAGCAGGTGCTCTACCACAGAGCCATGTCCCCACAGCACATTTCTTTGCTTTAGATCAAGGATGGGGAATAGAATCATAGCATCATAGAATTGGATGGGGCCCCAAGGGTCATCTAGCCCAATCTCCTGCAATGCAGGAATCTCAACTAGAGCAAAAATGACAGGTGGCCATCCAAAACCTCCATAGAAGGAGAGTGCACCATCTTTGGTGAGAGTCTGTTCTACTGTCAAACAGCATTTACTGTTAGAAAGTTCTTTCTGATGTAACTTGGGTTCTAGTCTTCATAGCAGGAGAAAACAAGCTTGCCCCTTTAGATATTGGAAGATGACTATCGTATCTCCTCTTTACCAGGCTAAACATACCCAACACCATTTCTCATAAGGCTTGGTTTTCAGACCCTTAATCATCTTGGTCACTCTCCTCTGGGCAGGGTATAAATAAATAAATAAATAAATAAATAAATAAATAAATATTATTCTTACCCTGCCCAGAGGAGAGTGACCAAGATGATTAAGGGTCTGGAAACCATTCCTCCCCTCCCCCTCCCCCCTCCTTCATAGCAGAAACCTCATCTGTTCTCCAAGAATTCTGAAAGATTATAGACATGAGTCAACAGATGCAGCACTAAAAAAAGCTAATGCTATTCTAGGCTGCATCAACAGAAGTATAGTGTCCCAATCAAGGAATAGGCTCTAAGATTACATCTGCAAGCTCCTTTAGCACCCTTATGTATCAGGCCCTGGAAATCTGAATTCATTTAACACCTCTTTTCCTATATTGGGTGTCAGCTCCCTCCTTGATTTGCTTATTCAAGGAGGTTGGGCAAAGTAGGCGTTGAACAGTTCTCCTCTACTGGCATTGGAAGAACTAATGTTTGTGGAGAGGAGCTTTGGGCCAGGGTGCTTGGGGGCATAGCTGCCAAGTTTTCCCTTTTCTCGCGAGGAAGCCTATTCAGCATAAGGGAATTTCCCTTTAAAAAGGGGAGAACTTGGCAGCTATGGCTGGGGGACGCTGGCATGGGGCGCTTGGTTCAGGCCCACCAAGTGCCATGTTGGCTGGCCTGGCTCCCCACTGCATGGGTATTTTGGCGGAGCAGTGCGGCCCTGCTTGGCTCCAGTGCAGGGTGGGGTCACCAGTGATATTGGTGGTGATGGCTGGGATGCCACAGTGGCTTCCTTCACCCTCCAGCATGCACATGCCTATCCCGGGCACCGGGACCTCACACTACACAGCTGCTTTGTATCATGAAACCCAAGAAGACATTATCACTTCCTACCAATGTTCCCAGTAGTTCCACTTCATCAATCAGTTCCTCCCTGTTGGTTAGGACCAGGTCCAAGAGAGATGACCGCCTTGTTGCTTCTTCCACTCTCTGGGAAATGAAATTGTCAGCAAGGTGGTTGAGGAATTTGTTAGACTTTACATTCTTGGCAGAGTTTGAGCTCCAACAGATATTGGGGTATTTGAAGTCTCCCATGACTACTATGTCTCTCCTTTTTGAAGGTTTGGTAATCTGCTGCAGGAAGCTGTGTGGGCCTCTCCCAACTCCCATCAGCCCCAGTGAGGAGGGCCAATGGAGAGGAATGATGGGAGTTCTAGCCTAGTTCTGAGGTGTTGCTGGCCTCAGGTGTGGAGTGGCAGGCTGAGATGGACAAGTAGGGGGGATGACATGAGAGGTATGAGCCCAGGATACAGAGGCTGGAGGAAGTGCTTGCTCCTCTCAGGCGATGGCTACCCTAGATGGGAAGCAGGACTCCCATCTCCTGGCTACCCTTCTGGGCAAAGAGCACAGTGACGCCATCTGGGGAATGCATCAGCCCACCTCTAGTGAAAGAGAAACTAGAGTCAGAAGGGAGGACAAGGCTTGATTGCCCAGCACCCAGTGGTGTTCCCATCCCTGGGAACAGTTTCATCCTCCCTGACAAAGTGGCTATCTGCATGCTCAGCAATCTCACAAGGCAGAAGAATATCATGAGTAAGCTCTCCTTGCCCTGACTTTAAAAGCTTGGCGGGTGGGCATGCTGACCCGTTGTGACAACTGCATTGCATCTGTACAGTTCTTAATCCCTTGCCCTGATCTTGGACTCCTTAAATGTGGACCACTTGGCTCAGCCAGCCTAGTCTTTCCTGTCCTCTAGCCAAAGCGTAGTGACTGTTATGACTCATTGCCCATTGTGGAACCTGTAAATCTTCTCTGTTTCAATAAAGATATCTCATTTACTCTCAAGGAAGAGTGTAGATGGTCTGGGTGGGAGCTAGGATGGGTGGTGGTGGTGGAACAGAGTCAGTTAGGGGGGTAGCCTAGAGTGAAGGTGAGGGTTGTGGCTTAGGGGAGAAGTCTGAGGGTTGGATAGAGGCCAAGCAGGCCACATTTGGTCCTGACCTTGAGGTTCCTTGCCCCATATTAATTATTTATAAGGAAGAGAAGCAGAGAGGATACAAGGCTGTTGTTTTCCATGTTTGCTAACTACATGCAACAACATCTATGCATGATCTCATTCATACTGGAAAGTATCATTCCTGCAATTTACACTGACTCCCCTACCCTCCTCAAAAAGAAAATACTGTACCGGAGAGAAAAATCTATGAAGATTTAGAAAGGAAAAATAAAAATTCTGTGTGGCCCTGAAATCTTAGATGGATGTTTAATTGTTGGCCCAATAAAAAATATCCTCTCCATCACGTCTTTTGTCTGAGCAAAAGATCTCAAAGGAAACATCAGACTAAATAGGGCAAGGAAAAAGGTCTATGGTTTCAGCCTCTCTAATTCTCTTGAGCCGCTTCCCCACGTAGACCTCTCATTCCTGGAGCCCCGTCTCCAAACACTCGCCCCATGGAAGTGATAACCTGTAGATTTGGCAATGGACATAACGTTTTACTAAGGGAGCTTACGCAAATATTATCGCAAGTGAAATGAGGGTTTAATTCTATTATCTGTAGCTTTTCTTTCCTGGGGGTCAAAAGTACAGAACGTGGTCATGTTGCCTTTATAGACTTGGAGAAACAAGAGGCCTGTTTTGAAACCAAATAATTAGTCATCCAGAACAAATGTCCCACACTGCACTCCAACTGCTGAGGGAAACTCTTCTAGAGGGGTGAAGCAAGAGTTTTTGAGATTTCCTGTATAAGTTTTTTAGCAGCCTCGTACCCAGCATTGCTTGGGAATTCTAAGAAACAAAAAATTCAGCGCTCTTTTGAATTCAGTGGGTGAATTCAGTGCAGTTTTGAAAGGTTCAGTCCATTGTCTTGATTCAAAATGCTGCTCAGACATATCCAATAATAGACGATCTCAGGAACTGTTATGCAGAATTGGGTCACAATGTCTTAAGAAGTATCCAGGAAAGTGCTTGCAAAGCACTACCTGCAGGATTGAACCCTCTTGCTTGCAGTGTGGTTGGGGGATGGGGAGGAGACTCAGCATGTCCTTCTTCCCCTGTCCCACCACCTTCCAACTGTATGTTTAATTAATTAACCCCACCCCTAAATTTATGCAGGGTCTGATCCAGGCTATGTGTCCCACAAGCTAGCCTACGTCGAGGTTGACCAAGCGTCCCAGATTACGTAGGGGGTACTGTGCACAGGCCTAATTGTAACTGGCCACAAGTCTCTCAGTAAGCTTCCTGGCCAAGTGTGGATTTGAACCTAGTTTTTTCAAAATATATATATATATAATTTTGATGCTTTGATGGTGTTTCCTGCTTGGCAGGGGGTTGGACTGGATGGCCCTTATGGTCTCTTCCAACTCTATGATTCTATGATTCTATGATCCAACACACTAACCATCACACTAGGGATGGAGAAAACTATGATCTTCCAGATTTTTGACTTCAACCTCCATCATCCCCAGCCAGCATCGACAGTGATTAGGAGACTATTGGGAACTGCAGTCCAACAACATCTGGGTTCCCCACAGTTTCCCCATCCTTGAACTGTGCCATGTCAGATCTGTGGTGTTGAAACACCTTAGACAGAGCAGGCAGAGGTCTCCAGTAGGGTTCAGGAGCCAGAGGCTGACTGCAAACATATCTTCAACTCTCCCCAGCACAGGGTTATAACAACAGTCACAACCTTGACGCAGAGCATTTCTTGGGAAATTAATGACCAGTTGGGGTTAATGTGCCAAACAGATTCATCCAGCTGGTCATTAATTTAAAAGGAAGGCTCAGAGAGTCTATCATGATTTTCACATGCAAAGGAGACCCTGGCAGCCATGGCAACATCACTCCCCACCCCTGCTTTCCCCAAATTTGGAGGGCACTGAATCTCGCCCCCGCCACTCCTTGGACAAAATTGTTTGGGAAATAACATGCAAGGAGAGGGAATCCCACAACCTCTTTGAACTGGGATCATAGGGAGTTAAACTACATAAGGACATAAGAAGACCAACCTAGTTTGCACTCCCAAACAATGCAGAATCTGAAATATAGCCACCTTTTGAGATCCACACTGTTTCAAATTCCGCAGTGCAGTTCTGCAACCAAATCATCGGTACAAAGAATGCATATACTAGAGTAAAGTGTGCACATATTAGTAAAAAATAGTATACAAAATGCATAATATTAGGGGAAACGGGTTGCAAAACATGAAGATTATATGCAAAATTGCATATAAAAATGTGTACATTAGGAAAAACTCTGATGAATTTTCATGAGGACTTTTGTATGAACCACAAACTGATGTGGAAATATGGATAACCGAAATTAAGCCTGGAAAAATGAGAAATTGAAAGAAACCAAAATAGACTAGTTAACACAGGCATCCCCAAACTGCGGCCCTCCAGATGTTTTGGCCTACAACTCCTATGATCCCTAGCTAGCAGGACCTGTGGTAGGGGAAGATGGGAATTGTAGTCCAAAACATCTGGAGGGCCGAAGTTTGGGGATGCCTGTGTTAACATAAAAAGATGCCAGCTGTTGGATCCAGTCAAAGACCCATCTACTTCAGCATCTTGTTCTCACAGCTGCTAACAAGATGCCTATGAGAAGCTTGCTAGCAGAACCTGAGTGCAACATCATTCTCCCAGCTTATGGTATTCAAAAGCGTACTGCCTCCAACAGTGGAGGTACAACATATCCATCATGGCTACTTGCCACTGATAACCTTCTCGTCTATGAATTTGGCTCATCCTCTTTTAAAGTCATCCAAGTTGGTGGCCACCACTGCCTTCTGGGGGAGCAAGTTCCATAGTTTATTCACTGCATGAAGAACTACTTTTTAAAAACCTGTCCTGAATCCTCCAACATTCAGTTTCATTGGATGCCCACAAGTTCTAGTGTTATAAACTTCTATCATCAGAGATTTACAACCTCTCCTAGACAACTACAGTTCTCTTTCTCAAGCTCTGGGAGGAAGACCTTTCATTGCTTACAGACAGCCACCCAATCTTAAACAACTCCTCGCCCACAATAATACAGCAACCAGGCTTAACGTGGACACTGGTACCAGAGCCTGCAATAAACCCAGATGCCAACTTTGCTGCCACATACACCCGGACAACACCATTACTGGCCCCAACAACATCAAACATACCATCTCAGGACTATTTAACTGCTCATCTTCTAACATTGTGTATGACATCAACTGCCAACAGTGTGCTTCAGCTCTCTAGAAATAGACTTGAAAGAGAAGTTGCTGAATTACAACTTATTACTAAACTGAAAACTATGGAGAGACCTGGCCTGAACAGAGATACTGGATTTTTGTCTCATTACACATGCTAAAGATATTTTTGGTCATCTGCATACTATCCCTTGCTTTTTCCTAGATTCAGGTAGGTAGCCGTGTTGGTCTGACACAGTCAATATATAGTCCAGTAGCACCTTAGCAGGCCCGTCTTAACCACATTGAGTGCCGTGGCACAAAGGTCCCTCCACCGCCGCCCCTCCCCAACTCATTGCGGGCGCAGAGGAGGGACATGGCATGGGCGGGCCGGGCGCTGAGGGTGGGCTGGGCTCAGGGGTGCCGCAGCAGGTGGGCCGGGCTGCCTGGTTGTCCTCCGGGGCGCCGGTGCCGCCTCCTCCTGCGTGGAGCCTCTGCTGGGGGGGGGGCGGTGCCGCGCAGCACCTGGCCTCTTGTCCTCCTCATGCCCCCGCCCCGCCCCGCCCGGCTGAGGCCGGGACTCAAACCCGCGGTGGGCGGGAGGCAAGTAGCAGAGCGAGTGGGAGGGCAGCCGGGCTGTCTGGAGGGTGCAGCGTGGCGCCCCCTGGCGGCTCGGAGTCCTGGCACATTGCGCCACCCAGCCTTGCCTTAGGGCCGGCCCTGCACCTTACAGACCAACTTAGTTTGTTCTTGGTATAAGCTTTTGTGCAGGCACACGAAAGCTTATACCAAGAACAAACTTAGTTGGTCTCTAAGGTGGACTGGACAATTTTTAAAACTTTTTATTTATTTAAACTTCTATTATGTCACTGCCTACTTGCCTTTTGTTTAATCTAAAAAGTCCCAAACACTACTGTACAACCTTTCTTCATAGTCTCTCCATTTTCTTGATCATTTTGTTTGCCATTTTCTGAACCTTCTCCAACTCTACAATATCCTTCATGAGGTGAGGCAACCATCACACACAGTAATCCAACAGCATTATGATATCAGCAGATTTCTTCTTGATTCTCTCTTAATGATCCCTAGTATTTTACTTTTTCCACAGCTGTAGCACACTGGGTTGACAACTTCATTAAGCTGTCCTCTACAAACTCAAAGTCTCATTAGCCTCCATGAGCATATATGTGAAGTTAAGTTTTTTTTTTTGCCCCACCATTCATCACCTTACACTTTCTTGCATTGGATTTCATTTGCCATTTTGCCATCCATTCGCTCAGTTAGCAGAGCGAATGGTTAGAGCTCTTAGCAAACTATTTTTTTAATAAAAAAAAATAAAAATAACCCTGAACAATTTAGTATCATCAGCAAACTTGGTTGCCTCACTACATCTCTTCATTTGGAGAACTGTTCATTTATTCCTCCTCCCTGCTTCCTGCTTCTTAACTAATCCCTGATTAGAAGGACCTCTCTTCTTCCATTGAAAACTGATCCCTGGATGTCCTCTGGGGCCCCACTCACCTGTCAAAAATGCCCTGCAGAGGGTGGGCTGAATTGGCCAAGTCGTATGTTTTTTGTGGAGTTTCTTTTATTCACATTCTGGCCTCCCAACACCTTGCAATTCCTCCACTGTTGCCTTGCTAACACTTTGCGTAAAGTGATAACAAAGGCTTTTAAATAATATTACAGAATATGCCTTTATCATGTCCACCCTTTCAGACAGATAGATTCTTTTCTTTTCTTTTGCTGTTCTTCTTCTCATTCCAGACATAATGACATGTGGAGTTGAATGGGTCGTGGAAGGGGGCACGTAAGTGTGACAAATTCAGCTCAGTCTATTGTCCAGCATGGGCTATTATTATTATTATTATTATTATTATTATTATTATTATTATTATTATTTATACCCCACCCAGGGCCGGCTCTAGGTAGAGTCCCGGTGTCGAGGGGTGTGAGGGCGCCGGGCCGGTAGGCAGGGCGCTATGCGCGCGGAAAAACCGCACGGAAGCCATACTGTGCCCTGCGGGGGCACCGGAGCGATCTCTGCCCCTCAGCGCCAGGGCGCGCGACCTGCTCAAGACTACCCTGACCCCGACCATCTGGCTGGGTTTCCCCGGCCACTCTGGGCGGCTTCCAACAAATATGAAAATACATTAAAATATCACAGATTAAAAACTTCCCTAAACAGGGCTGCCTTTAGGTGTTTTCTAAATGTCAGGTAGTTGTTCATCTCCCTGACCTCCGATGGGAGGACGTTCCACAGGGCGGGCACCACTACCGAGAAGGCCCTCTGCCTGGTTCCCTGTAGCTTTGCTTCTCGCAGTGAGGGAACTGCCAGAAGGCCCTTGGCGCTGGATCTCAGTGTCCAGGCTGAACAATGGGGGTGGAGACGCTCCTTCTAACTACCCTGTATGTTGTTGTTTAGTCGTCTTAGTCGTGTTCGGCTCTCCATGACCCCATGAACCAGAGCATGCCTTAGAAACTCTCACTTCCTTCTCAAAGCTTCTCCTTTTTTATGTCCATGGAGTTTTCATGGCAAAATACTGGAGTGGGTTGCCAGTTCCCTGTACTGTATGTAGCTTCCCTCAAAGGATCCTGGGAGCTGAGAGCTACTAGAACACCCCTCTTTCTCTCAAAGAAATACAGGAAAATTTCCAGGAAAATCACACAAATACCTCTCCCCATCCTGGGCAGTAAAAATATGCAACAATAACAACTCACAATTTGCTGCCCTAGATAATTTACTTGGGAGGCAGCTGCCCCACTCTGCCTAGTGGAAGAGATACTCCCACCTTGGGAATGCTGCTAGTGTTGACTTAGTGACTTGGTTTGCACATAACACTAAGCCATGGTTTCATAAATGGGGACTCAGGAAACCATGGTTTGTTTGATGAAACCTACTCAGTAGCTTAACTGTGACTTGTTCTCAGCTGAGAACCAGCTAGGATACGCTGTTCAACAAGGTCACTAAACTGGGTTGCTGAAACCCACCGGCAAAACTGAGAAAGCATCCCCAATATTGACAGCACTTCTCAACATCTGCACATCAGTGGGGAGAGATGCATAGCTGAGGGACCTTTTCCCACTATTACTGGTCTTATGTGTGAGTAACCTCTGATTAACTCCTCTGGAACCCAACATCCCCCTGAATACAGTCTCAAGACCACAAACATGGCATGCAACAAAAGATTTCTTTCTTCACTTGTGTGTTCTTTATAGCTGACCACATGGGGGCAGGCTTGTACCTGGCTTATATCCTCAGGCCTCTCTGCTAACTTTCCAGCAATACTTCCTTTGGTCTATCCTTGTTAACTAGGCTTCTCAAGGCTCTGTAGCCAGACAGTTGCATTTCAGATGCTTAAAATGCAAGGAAAGGCTAACATCTTTCTAAATCATCCAGACACACTGACTGTGAATCCTTCCACACATCGGCACAAGTCCACATATAAGAATGATAGAACTTTCCAATGATAATATTTTCCCATGATTTATGATGTTCAGGTGCTGAATGCAAAGAAGGAAGAGCAGGAGAGGGCTTGAAGTTGTCCATCAACAGACTATGCAAGCACCCAGCATATCTGGTCAGAGCCTCCCTTTAAACATAAATGCACTGCATTTATATTTAAACACTGATAATCATTTCTAAAATTACATCCATCTATCCATATGTTAGCATGTGCAGATTTTATGCAAATCTTTCTTCACTTTTTGTGGTGATATGTTGAGTCCATTGCTGCGCTTGTGAGGAACATCTGTACAGTACAAATCCAACGTGGTCAGGTGTAAGGTTGCATTCAACCAAGTCCGGCTCAGAGTTGATCCACTGAAATGATGATATCCAAGTCCATAGATTTTCATAGAAGGCGATGGAAGAGAATTGGGGGGGACAGACCAGTGGGAGTTATGCGAATAAGTTGTTCAAAAAAAAACCCAAAAACAAACCTAGCTACTGCATATTTACTAAGAGAAGTATCATGTTGTAGGCTTAAGAGGCTATAGCTTCACTAAATGCATATCTTTGGGAAGGTTTACTTAGGTACATAAGCATTTAGGTTATGCTCCAAGGTTATAAGTGCTGCTACCACACTGAAAGATTGACTGCTATGAGATGTAGAATGAACATGAAATGGTACTTGTAAATGTAATTTCTACCCAGAATTTGAGGTGGCTAAATAGGAACATATAGGGCTAGGCAATGCTTCAAGTACCTACCTAGAGATGTGGGGAACTGAACGCTGAAACTTCTGCATGCAAAGCAGATGTTCTCCCATTGAGCTATGGGTGGGCTTAGCTTGCAAACCTGACCTAAGAGCCTGTCTCTCTTTTACTGACGGGAGCCAATGTGGGAGAGAATAATAGTCTGAAAAGTGGGATAAAATACAGTAAGTAAATATTTGTTAAATAACTGAATGCCAGTGTTTTGTTGATGTGGTGCCAGCATTTTCAATTATGGTACATTTCTGCAGTTGGGCTTGTTTGCGATTTGTATAGAAGGTGTTTGCTGCAACCAAACAAGTAACAGATCAGGCATTCTAGCGTTGCCTCAGCTAGTCCATTCAGGTAGCAATAGCTTGCAGCAATAGGAAGGACCATTCAGTTTGTAATCTAAGGGTTAATTCTGTTGTTAGGAAGTCAGCTAGCCAAGAGAGGGATGGGTGGAGGTGTTGGCAACCAGGCAAAATGGCATGACCTTTGCTGAGGTAGCATGTGCCTTGATTAGTTGCATGATTCCGAGGGAGTTTTTCCTCTGTATGTTTGGTTGTATGCCTTCTTGCTATATACAAGGCCTAACCAAAGAAAGACAAAGCCTCTCTGTTCATTTCTCCTCGAATTATACTCCGCTTTTGTTCAGTTTTCCTTAGTAAGCTGCTACGAGGATTTTCTTTCTCTCTGGATACCATTGTTCCTAATAGCCTAAAAGGCCAAGATTCATGGTCACGGTGTCTACTGGTACTGTATTCCAGCCAAGAACATTATCCATCAACCATACCTTTCTTCTTCTTTTATTTTCCTTTTGTGAAGAGGGGATAATGTTGAGGTGAGCGGGAAATGCCAAGTTCTTTTCTTTAAAAGGTTTGTTTTAATAAAGAAGAAACTTTGAAAAATGTGTTTCATTTATGGCGCGTGCTAGGCAAACAAAGCCTGACGATATTGGTATGGTAGTTACAAGGGAGTTAGGCCCTAGGCCTAGGAGATGCTGTGTTTGTACAGATGGCCCCCTGTCCTTTAGATCTAAACCTATTACTTAAATTTTCCACATAACAGCTTCCCAAAGATGTCTTTGAAAATTTTTAAAGGCAACACGGACTTAATACTTTAATATAATCAGGCCCGATTCGATACAGATTGCTCAGGAGCACCAAATATCTGAGGATGTATCTTGGGTTGTATCTAAATCTGGACTTCCGTGCATAGTTTTTGTGTCTGAAAGCCCTCCGCGAGCCCTACGGTCTGCAAGGCAGCTCAAGCAGCTTAGACCAAATATGAACCATGTGCCTCCATATGCCTCTAAGCTCACTCATCTTCCTTTTGTCTGTTTAGTTAGCCCTTGAGCCTCGGAAAACGGGGAAGGATTTCTCAGCCCGGCCTCTAACGGTATTGCTTTGCCGGATCGTGAAGAGAGTCACATGCGCTTTCCTTTCCTTCTCATCCTCCCCTGCATATTTGGGGGGGGTGGTGGTGGTAGTTTTCAGACGCTGTCAGTCTAGCCTTTGAAATTTGACAAATACCCCCTGAGAAATAATAATCCTGCTCGGGGCTCTGAATCGAATATCTTGCCCCCAATAAAGCAGCTGGAGGAGGAGGAGAGGACAGGGGGTGACGAAAGAGTTGTCCTGGGTGGGTGAGGGGAGGGCTTTGCCCATCATTTAGACCCCTGGGAAACTCAACAAACCTACCTGAAACTGGGAGGGGAGAGTGCAGCTGAATGTGAGGAAGTATCATCCACCTTCAGCCTGTAACATTTTTTTAATGTAACTGTTTCTTTTTGTAATATTTTTGTTTAAGTTGTCTGTTGTAGCTTTGGCCTTCTATACACTGCATGGAGATATATTTAATATATTAAGTGATATAGAAAATAAACAACCAATGAAGAGTTGGCTGTTACAGAGGCGTAGCTAGGGGGGTGGGGGGCACTGGGTGCCACACTGCGGGGGGCGGCAGTTACCACAGGGCCTGCAGCGCACCTGAGTGATGCGGTGGCTCGGGCGCCTGCAGGCTCCACGCTGCCCAAAATGGCAGCATGGGGCTTGCATCTGCCAACCTCCTCCTCCTCAGCCACCCTACAGCTGAGGGGGAGATGGTGGGCCCCGAGCGGCTAGCTACACCACTGGGCTGATAACTTCCAAATGATGCTCTGCCAGGTGAAGCAGGTGATACAAAGATACTGATGTCACTCATGATCTGTAGTGTGTTTGTTGAGGAACATGCTTTACACCTCCACCCACTGGGGAATCCTTGTCAGTGAGGGCTCTAGATGGAGGGCAGGTTTCACCTTTTCTGCCCATTGTGCCGTAGTGATTGGATGGGTCTTGGTTCAAATCTCTACTGACCCATACATAGTTGAGTGGTTGATACTGGATCATTTACCACCTCTCTCCCTCTATTACTAGAATATTATTGTGTGGGGAAACTGGCCGGCGAGAGCAACATGTCATGGCTGGAAATTCTGGGTTGAGTCCTTTTCTCACCTGGCCTGGGATGGTGGGGGCCTGACTGACTCCAGGTACAGAAGCTGAGGCTGCAGAAGAGCCCTAACCTCGAACAAGGTTAGAACTATGGAAAGGCAGTATACAAATAATATGATGTATGTATGTATGTATGTATGTATGTATGTATGTATGTATGTATGAACAGCAGTCTGATATGAGCCAGAAATCATTACTTCACTGGGGCCCACCATATCAATTGGAATCCCAACTCCCATCAGCTTCATTCATCCTGGCCAGTGGCGAACTCTGCTACTGGGGAAGGGCGCAGCGATTGAGGCTTTTTAGATTACAGAATATGCGAGTAAGAGGTGATGTGATAGAACTGCATAAAAATAAGAAGGGCATGGAGAAAGCAGGTAGAGAATAGTCTCTCTCTCTCTCTCTCTCTCTCTCTCTCTCTCTCTCTCTCTCTCTCTCTCTCTCTCTCTCTCTCTCTCTGGGGCACCTAATGAGGTTGAATGTTAGGAGATTCAGGACAGACAAAAGAATGTGCTTCTTCATACAGCACATAGTTAAACAACTCCCACAATTTGGATGGATATAAAAGACAAATTCATGGAGGTAAAGGCTATCAGTGGCTATGCTCTTCCTCCATGGTTGGAGGCAGTATGCTTCCAAAAGCCAGAAAAGCTCAGGTCCTGCTTACAGGCTTCCCACAGTGATCTGGTTGGTCACTGTGAGTGCCGGGTGCTGCACAATAGAGGCCGTTGACTTGATCCAGCAAGCTTTTCTTGTGTTCTCATGATGAAGGGAGTTTCCATTCATATAGAGGGGCACATGTTTCCTATCAAAGCTCTATCTACTATATGAGGCTGAATGCCACTCAGTGACCTGTTTGTGGATTTCCACAGCAGAAATGATTGAGGTGGAGGAGAAAGTTCTATCTGTGGCACTGGAGCTGTGATGATCACCTTGATTTTTTCAGGAAGATCTGACTGCAGACTTCAAGCACACACAAGCCTCTCAACTTCATCCAGATTTTTGATATCAGTTGAAATATGTTCTTTCTCCACCTCCACATTTAAGCACAAGAACCAGTCCAGAACATTACTGTGGCTAACAAGGAGTGTATTGCACATATGGTAGCCATTTTAGACTCTTTCAACAGAAGGAACCTTTTCTCTTGTTATTTAAGTAGCAAATTTTAATAGTTTCCACTGTTGATAATGCCCAAAGATATTGCAGCTCTATGGTAAACGAAACATGATTTTTAAAAATGAAAAATGCTGGGCTGGGGTTTTCAGGGTGTAGTCACCAAAGGTGGGGGAGTTTCCTTTTACTGTACTTCTTCGAGCAACATAAAGACACACAGCAACATATGTGAACTAGCTGGCCATCAATTTGTTTATTTGGGGATTTCTGTCCAGCTTTTCTTTTTTAAATAAATAAATAAATTCCAAGCAGCTTACAAAATTACTAAAATGCATCAAATATAAAGTGGCCAAAAAAAAAAGGCATTGTATAAGACGGGTAGGCTGAAACAAGCTTTTAAGAAGGTAGAGGTTTAATACAAGACATTAATTATTTAACTATTTGTTTTCTTTTATGTCCCACCTTTTTCCTCTATGGAGCGTAAGATGGCATATATGGTTACATTATTGTTAGTATTATTAAGTTAAATTTCTATACAACCCTTCATCTGGAGATCACAGGGTAGTTTAAAATATAAAAAACCCACAAAAAAGACATACCATAACCCTCAACCCCCCAACCCCCCCACCCTGTGAGGTAGGTTAGGCTGAGAGGCTGTGATTGGCCAAAGGTTCATATCTGAGTAGGGATGTAAACCCTGGTCTCCTAGGTCCTAGGCTGACATTCAGCCCACTGCATGACCCTAGCTCTCAATGTGGAAAGCTCAGTCAAATAAAATTATATTGGAAGCAAGGCTTTGGAACCAAACCCAGCTCTTGCAGTCTCCCCGGAGGGTTCTGTAATTTGGGTGCACTATAATAGTTAAATTTATTTATTATAAACCACTGACCGTCTAGCAAGGTTTGCTGTGATGGGGAAGGGCCTGCTTGAAATCCAAACCATCCTTCTGAAAGAGGTGGGATGTATAGAAGGCCTTGATTCCAATGCTGAATACAGTAGATCCGCCTTTTTCTTTTTTCAACTAGGTCTGTGATGTCTTCCTTTCCTGCCGAAGCAACTCATGTTCTCAGCAGTGTTCCTGGTGGTTCCTGGTGGCATCTGTCCAGGCAGTTCCCCCCCACTTCCATGGCTGAGATTTATTTTGATGCTTCTGCTGGGGTAGCTCCAGTGGGGCTTGAAACTGTGGATCTTTTCTTGAAACAGGACAGGGGTCCATTTATAAGTGTTCCCTTTTGCCAATGAGTTTTGCTGAGGTGGCATCAGTCTTGTTGCTGCCTGCATCGTTCTTGGAACAACTGGAGTGATTGCGGCTGTCCAGCGACAATCAATGCCCTCGTGGGGAAAAACAATCAATAGGCAAAAAGGGAAGAGGTGTGAAATCCATTGCCTAATGCAATTTAGGGATCGTTTGGGGCAATGGTTTGCAGAATTACAGAGGCCTGACATTTGCTGACCACAAAATTACCCTTTAAATTATTCAATGGTTGTGGAGATTATCTCCTGACCCCTTAGTACCTTGTTCTTGGAACTCCCCAGCACAATGGTGGGCAGTCAGTTATGGGGCTTTGGGGGGGGGGCTTCTTCCTATCAGTGGCTGCTCGGCCACTCTTAGTAGGCAGTAAAAGCAGCCCTATTAAGTTCAGGTTATTTTTTGCAATTGGACACTATAAAATAGGATTAGAGGGAGTGTCAGGAGAGGTCAAGGAACACAGGCACCTCCTGTGGAATGCAGGGGTTGGATAAGGCCAGCCCGGCCCACCTCATCACCGAGATCCACTTTTTTCAGTTTGCTAAAAATGGTCTGAGAAAAGTTTTTCTCCCTCTCTCATAACACTAGATACCCAATGAAGCTGCATGTTAGAAGATTCAGGACAGATAAAATAAAGGATGGGGCACACAGTCAAACTATGGAACTCACTTCCACAGGAGGCAATGGCGGCCACCAACCTAGATGGCTTTAAGACGATTGGACAAACTTAGGGAGGAATCTTAGAATTGTAGAGTTGGATGGGACACCAAGGGTCATCTAATCCAACCCCCTGCAATGCAAGAATCTCAGCTGGTTGATACATGACAGGTGGCCATTCAACCTCTGCTTAAAAACCTTGAAGGGCAATCCACAACCTCCTGGGGGAGACCATTCCACTGTCAAACAGCTCTTACTGTCAGAGCTGTTTCGTTGGAATCTCTTTTCTTGTAACTTGAATCCATTGGTATGGGTCCTAGTCTCTGGAGCTGGAGAAAACAAGCTTGCTCCATCCTCCTTGTGACAGCCCTTGAGATATTTGAAGATGGCCAGCGTATCTCCTCTCAGAGAAGGTCATCAATGGCTACTAGTCACAATAAAATAAAATAAATTCTTTCTAGTAGCACCTTAGAGACCAGCTACGTTTGTCATTTGTATGAGCTCATACCAGTGACAAACGTAGTTGGTCTCTAAGGTGCTACTGGAAGGATTTTTTTTATTTTGTTTTGTCTACATGAGGACACACGGCTAGCTACCTGTTACTAGTCACAATGTCTGTGCTATGCCTCTACGGTCAGAGGCAGCAATGCCTCTGAACATCACTTGCCGGAAGGAACAGGAAGGGAGAGTGCTCTTGTTCTCAGGTCCCACTGGTTGGCCATTGTGAGAACAGGATTGTGGACTAGATGGGGCACTGGCTTGACCCAGCAAGCTCTGCTTACGGTCTTTATGCTCAGGTTTTCAAATATCCAGAGAGACACATGTGAAAAAGGTTATGTGTTTTCCCCAGTATCACTGCTTTGTACAGGCCCCTGCATTTGGAATCACTCGAAAGGGTCTGTGGAAACCCCCTCATCGCTTTTTCTTTTTTAAATCATAAACTTTAATCATCCTCCTTAGGGATTGCATGCTTTGTTTCTCTGTCTGTCTCGCCCTGTCTCTGGCTGTGTTTACAGAACCTATACTTGAACCCAAGACGGCTTCCGTGGCTAAGTGAAGGTATGTTGCCCATGCCAGGAGATGATCCTGTAGTGCAGACGATACATTTCCTCCGGGAAGAGGCCTTACTGTTTCTTTTGTTCTGGTTGCCTATCTGCCTTGATCGGAGCACAGGCTCACATTAGTCTGTTGAACTTGGTGGCGGACATATGGAAAGGTGGGAACAACTCAATCTTCTTTTGAATCTTCCTTATGGAGGAACTGAAAGCATTGGCTAGCAATATTAATAGGATTTGCCTGTGTTTAGGGCCAAGCCTGAATATAGTCTTTCAGACATCTCCATTTGGTCCTCAGGACCCTCTCCAAGTCACATCCTTCACCCACCCTGTTTTGCCCCTTCCAAGAATATTTTTCACCTGGTTACAAAGAGGTTGTGTACTTTTTCGGGTTACATACTGTGCAAACCCAGAAGTGTTTACTTCCGGGTTCGCGCGCGCATGCGCAGAAGCGTTCTGTGCAGTTTGCGCATGCGCAGAAGCGCGTTTTCACAATTTTTCGGGTTATGTACTTTTTGGGTTGCATACCGCACCCCGGAATGAATCAGGTACGTAACCCGAGGTACTACTGTACTGTTTCATGCTTGCCCAGATGGAGGAGACAGAGGGCCTCATAAACAAAGTTCATTGTTGTTCCTGGCCCCACCCACTGCTAGCCCTCAGAAAGCTGGCTTGGCTGGTGGGCTATCTGGCCCACTGGCTGAAAAAGCTTCCCCACCTCTGCTGTATGATATGGCGGCAGATTGATGTGTTGCCCCTGATTCCCTACAAAGGATATGGTTGCTGCTCCTTCCACATGAAGTGAGGCAGATGGAGACTGCAGTTTGGCATGAGTGGATGATAGGAGCAAATCCCCACAGTTCTTTTAATTT
Organism: Zootoca vivipara; assembly: GCF_965207765.1. NCBI lineage: Eukaryota > Metazoa > Chordata > Lepidosauria > Squamata > Lacertidae > Zootoca > Zootoca vivipara. The sequence continues at coordinate 39,589,990 of NC_142585.1, read as the reverse complement.
TGGTGGGGCTGGAAGTATCCCCTGCCAAGAGAAAAATATCTGGAGAGAAGTGGAACACAACAGTTGCTGATCTTGAAATATGTAGTTGTACATATATTCATCTTTTACTATTTGGTGACCAACTATTTCACATTGTGCAAATTGTTTGGCTTTCCATCAAAAGTGCAGACCCATCTAGTCTATACTAATCAATATAGCTATATCATGCAAGTCAATATTTCATCCTGGTTAGTATTGCTATTTCACACAAGGTATTATTAATATTATTATTATTTACTTAATTTGTATGTGGCCCTTCATCTGAAGATCACTGGGTGGTTCGCAACATAAATATACAGAATGAGAACACAATATAAAAAAACCCAACCAATTAACCCCCCTTCCCCCCAAAGGTCATAGAATCAGCCAAAGACCTGGTTATAGAGAAATATCTCCTGGCCCCTAAAGACATGTAATGAAGGTGCCAGGCAAACCACCCTGGGGGAGCATTCCACAAATGAGGAGCCACCACAGAAAAGGCTTTTTCTTGTGTTTCCAACCTCCAGACCTCTTGTGGAGGAGGCACACAATGAAGGGCCTCAAGTGATGATTGTAAGGTCTGGGTTAGTTCATATGTGGAGAGGAGGTATTGTCATTTAAGGCTTTATAAGTCAAAAACGGGGACGCGGGTGGTTAAACCACAGAGCCTAGGGCTTGCTGATTTTTTTTTTTTTTTTGCTTTGGGAGCAAAAGAAATGAGAGGTACTCACCACTTGCCTAGTGCTGCACATTAAAACACTTAAATCATGAAAATTCAACAGCATTTTAGTGTGATTTCCCCCTTTAAAAGACACACTTTTATGCAGTTTTGACTCATGCAATCCTTTTGAAAGCAATTTTCTCCAACATCATGCATTTTTGTAAGGTACTATCATCAATACATCACATTTTATGCACACTTCCCCCCAGTATCTGCATTTTTGTAAACTTTGGTTGGTTGGTGAATTGCATTGCAAAATTCGGCCAAGTGTGAATTTTGAAGGACAGATAGATTTGCCTTTAAATGCAAACAGAACTGAATTTCTCCCTCTGCTGTACATACATAGCAGATTTGGGAAAGCGACAAGAAGGGCAGCCAGCATAATCAAGCAGCTGGAGGAGCTCCCCCTGAGAAAGAGTTACAGTGTTTGGGGCTTTTTAGTTTCAAGAACAAGCAAGTAAGGCAGAGGTGTATAAAATGGTGCCTGCTTTCGAGAGGGAGAGGAGTTTTTATTGCTCTCCCATAATATTAGAACAAGAGGTCATCTGGTGAAGCTGATTGGTTAGTATTTCAGGACAGCTAGGCTCTTCTTAAACTCAGCTTTCTGATCATTTGCAGGTTTATAAACCTCTTGCTTTTGCTTGTGCCCAGGGAGCATACAACACATGGTGTGGGGTGTGGGTCTTTGGGCCATCAAGCACCTGTCAGGCCACAATCTACAGCTTGAAGGCTTATTTATTTATTTGTCCTAATGAGATTCATACTCCATTTGATATTAATAATACCTCTAAGTGGTTTACAAAAGGAATAAAGCAAAATAACTGTTAGCAAAAGCAGTTAAAAACAATTATTTAAAACAATAAAATAAAATCAGCAATAAGTTAAAAACCCAGATCAGGTCACATGTAGACATTCTACATGTCTCTGTAGGCTTGCCTGAACAAAAATGCTTTTAACAGCTGCAAAAAAAGAGTGCAGCATAGAACCCTGTCTGGGGTCAAGAAGCAGGGAGTTCCAAAGTGCGGGTGCTGCCACACACACACACACACACACACACACACACAATGATTTCTTAGAAATGCAGAGTGAGTATTATGTGGCACCAGTAACAGTGGAAGTTCCACAAACTGAAGCAGTTGAGTGGGCATAAATGGGGTAAGGTGATCTTTCAAGTAAGCTGGTTGCAAGCTGTTAAGGGCACTTGATACTTTTAGTAACGCCTTACTTGGCTGGTAACACCTAGTGAAAGCTTACTTGGCTTGCTTGCAAGTAATACCACTGCATCTGCTTTGAATGCAGAAGATCCCAGATTCAGTCCTCACCATCACCAGATCAAGCTAGGAGGGATCCTTATCTGAAATCCTGGTAAGCTGCTGCCAGCCAGTGCAGACAGCAGTGAACTAGATGGACCAATGCTCCGATCTGGCAAAAGCAGTGGTGGGCAATGTCCATTGAAAATGATAAGGAGCAAATAGACCAAACAGTAGGTGGTGCTGGAAGTCAGGTAAAGCCAACTCCTCCTAGTTTTGTCCCTGTCCACCTCCCTCCTGAGTTCTACAAGGGCAACATTGAGACTGTGGAGGAGGCAGAAGCTGACAGGCAGCCCACATACCTGGACATGTTGTAAGTAAGAAAGACAGGCAGATGTGTGGGGAGAGGTTGACCGAGGGCAGACAGAGGCTGATGAGACAGTGCCCTCTTGTCATCATGGAACAGCCTCCCCTGGGCACAGTGGCATAGCATGGGCTGCCACCACCCAGGGCAAGACAAGTATTGCGCCCCCTAACCCATGAACCGTTAGCACTCCCTGAGCCCCTTCCACCAGTTCAGTATTGAATAAAGTCAATGAAAGACTCTACCGTGCTGATTTCTGTATCTTCAATTTGCACACACCGAATCACTTGATACATTTGCCCCCTACCCCATCACCCCAGAAATCAGCAGCTTCCTTTACAGAGCCAAGATCGGCTTCCATTTGCAGAGATACAGGGGTGGGGGAGACTCTCATTCTCCCTTGGCACTGCCCCCTTACCCTAACTTTATCTGTTGACTGGTCTGCAGCTGATTACCCTCCTATTCCATGTTGTTAATGGCACTGCTGGCAAGGGGGCAGCAGCATGGGCTAGAGCTCCTTGGCACCACCCACCGATAGGCTGAAACAAAGGGGCAATAGCTCTGCAACCTACTTGAGCAGCAGCTGTGGTGCCCCGTGAATGTCGAGCATGGCAGAAAGCAGGACAGGTTGGCAGCAGGTATCTTTCTGAAGGCCACGCAGAGTGGACCCTAGCAACTGGCTATCGCCTATATCTGCTCTTCAGTCTCCCCCTCCCCTTTTGAAATTTTGTACCCCTAATAATTTTGTACCCAGGACAACCACCTCTGTGGCTCAACCCACACTGCATCACTTGCTTGAGCATAGGGCAGGTTCCTATGATTTGCCAGGATGCCTAAATTAGCATAGTGCAGGAGAAGAAGGGTGACTTCAACCCACACCTGATAAAAGGCTGGTGATCTGTCAAGCGGTTTCCTCTGCTCCATTTATCAGCATGAAAAATGTTCAGCTGGAGGTTCCCTTAATCTCATTTGAGCCCTAAACAACCATCACAAACATGCTGAACCTCTACAAAAACAACAATGACCAAAGGCCCTGTTCCCGCCGAACATCTTCCTTTGGGGACTCCTTGCGCTGTTGATTGAGTACTGGTGATTCAGAAAGAGAAGATTCCACTTATTCCGCAACCCCACCCCCCCACCCCATGGCAGGGAAAAAGGAAATCTGGGTACAGGCCTCCCAGCTATTTCCATACATAGAATGCTTCTCATTCCTCCTTTTTTTTTCTCCCTCCTTAGTTTGCGGAGGTGGAGAAAAATCACCCAGGGCTCAATTTAACACCATAGATGCAGAAAAGAGCCCTGAGCAACACCCACAAGGCTGTTGCTTTTGGAGAGAGAGAGATGGAGAATGGTGCCGTACCAAAGTACCATTGCCTGTCCCTGTGTGCATGTTTCAGGATGAAATATTGTTCCACTGAGAGAGATTGGAATGCCACTACCAACCCTGCTGAAGGCTTTCTCCTGCCTTTTCTCTTTGTAAATTTTTTAGGTTCCATGCTGAAAAGGAAAGCTTAATACAGCTTTGGTAGCCAATGTTCCTCCCTGTGCATTCTTTGATGCTTTATTCTGTGGGTGCAGAGAGAAGGTGGGGGGGGGGGAGAAAGAGAAGAGTTCCTTTCTAAAATAATAGGCTTTCTAAATCGCTCCCGCTGCTTAACATCAGGTGTGCCATTGACTTGATCCAAGAAGATGGCTTTTCTACTGCTGTTGTTAGCTTTATCCAGTAGCAGAGGTGCAATGGTCCAGGGTTGAAGACCTGTTACTATTTCTGCAGCAGTGTCCCAGAGCTACCCAATCAGCATGAAAGGACAGCTTTTTAGCGACTGAGAAAATGTCTTCTCAATCTTTGTTTTGATTGCAGCCCATTGGAGTGAAAGCAGTTGAGTCACCCAACAAAGAATAGCTCTTAGGGTCACTCTGGACAAGGTGTGCAGGAAGAACTCTGAGGCGGATTAGTTCTGTATGCTTCAGAACCAGGGCCGTCTTAAGTGTATTGCGTGCCGTGGCGCGATGATCCCTCCGGTGCTCCACCATTAGGGCTGTACAGTGTACCTCTGGTTGTGAACGGGATCCGTTCCGGAGGCCCGTTCGCAACATGAAAAGGCCACATCCTTCAAGTCACAGCGAGCACAGACAGTGCGTGATGCAATTAGGCGCTTCTGTGCATGCGCTAAGCACAATTTAGTGCTTCTGCACATGTGCACACGCCGAACCCGGAAGTAACCCGTTCCAGGACTTCCATGTTCAGCACAGGACACAACCTGAAAAGACGTAACCCGCAGCAGACGTAACAGTATGGCTGTATAGGCAAGTATGACTGTATTGGCAATGTTATTCCTACTCAGAGTAGACCCACTGGAGTTGATGACTTGTCTTAGGTTCATTGATTTCAATTGTTTCACTCTCAGAACATATTTGGATGCCACCCATTGCTTGGAAGTCCCCATCATAGCAACGTAAAAACAGTCATACATTAAAAAGCCTTAGAAAGGAATATTTGCCAAAGCTGACATAATAGTTTTTAATAATAGTCGTAAAAATAATAACAGCAGCAAACTTTATGATAATGATCGTGGTGATAAAAGCTAATGCTAACAAACAGTACCATCAGAGCAACAAAACCTCTGCTGTTTTCAGAGTGAATGCTGGCAATTGAGTAATTCTTAGCAACCTGAATGTTTTTTTAAAAAATAATTGCTGCTCCAATTTACCTTTCTTTTTCTGTTGAAAAAAATAAAATAAGGTACAAGTTTATAGGCTGTTCCAGTTGCTGCTGGCGTGACTTCAAAACCTCGCGGGCTTCTTTTGTACTCTTTAAGCATCTGCCTGGCTATGTTCGCTTTTCCCTTCGGTGAACTCTGCAAAAAAGCAGCAGCAGCAGCAAAGATTAAAGAAAGCTCAGATAATTTCTGCCCAGTGGGGTGCATTTGGTGAAAGCACTGGTGTGCTCCCCGCCCCCAAATGTCTCATACAAATGAAATTGCTACAGGGGAAATGCAGGCCTCTCCTGGGATGAGGAGATGCCCCCATTATTTTGCAACTGAGACAGTTACAGGCCGGGTGAGGGCTGACAAAAGTTCTCTGAGAGGTTTTATTTCCCCCTTTTCATGCCAGTGGGTGTTTCTCATAGTAAACATGTACAGTGTGAGGTATAGGATGGAGAGGGGAGCTCAGCAACCAGGACTTGCTGATATCGCCTCTGAAGAAGAGCTGTTGAATGCCATGGAGAGCTCCTGTGCAACCAAGGACCTGGAGGACTGCTCCATACTCCCAAGACAGCCTGGACTGTCCCATCTCATGGATGTCGCACCTGGGCGATAACTCCTCCAACTACAAGCTTCCCCTTTATTCCCAATTCTCTCCATTAACCTCCCATGCCCCTGAAAGCCAAGTTCAAGGTGCTGGTTTTAGTGTATAAAGTTCCCTGCCACTTGGGACTAGGATACTTGAGAAGTCATCCCATCCCTCATGCACCCCAACCACCCCTGCAATCTCCTGCAGATGCCAATATAGCAAGATGTCTGTTCTGCATGATATCAGAACTGGGTATTTCGTGTGGTGGTGCTTAGCCATTGCAACTCTCTCACGTTAAATATTAGACGGGCTCTGTCTCTGTTGGCTTTTCAGTGCCTACTAAACACCTTCCTCTCCAACAAGCCATTTAAAATTGAGATCTCTCCTAGCCCAGATCTGAATATTGGAATTGTTTTTAGATGTTTAGAGATGCTTTAATGTTGTATCATTTGTGTGTTTTTCTCCCTGGGCTCCTAATGATGATGATGATGATGATGATGATGATGGTTCAACAGCAGCAGCAGCAGCAGCAGCAACAACAACAACAACAGTGAGTAGTCTACTGTGACAAGAAAAAAGTATATTCATGGCTCCATCCACTTTTGCTCCTGCCCCACCCACCACTGGCATGTGGGCCCCTCAAAAACTGCTCAGAAGGGAATGCAGCTCACGGGGTGGAAGAATGCCCCATCTACCCAGCCTAAGAGAAATGATGCTTAAGAGAAACAGCTGCCAGAGGAACCATGTGCAGGATAGCATGGAAACAAATCAAAACTGGGTATGCTTAGCTTGGAGATGAGCTATCCTTCTATGTTTTTAGGGATATTTGATTGCTTTCATACTAATTGCATCCCAGGTTTCTTCTTCTTGTTGTTGTTTAGTTGTTTAGTCGTGTCCGACTCTTTGTGACCCCATGGAACAGAGCATGCCAGGCACTCCTGTCTTCCACTGCCTCCCGCAGTTTGGTCAAACTCATGTTCGTGGCTTCGAGAACACTGTCCAACCATCTCGTCCTCTGTCGTCCCCTTCTCCTTGTGCCCTCCAACATCAGGGTCTTTTCCAGGGAGTCTTCTCTTCTCATGAGGTGGCCAAAGTATTGGAGCCTCAGCTTCAGGATCTGTCCTTCCAGTGAGCACTCAGGGCTGATTTCCTTCAGAATGGATAGGTTTGATCTTCTTGCAGTCCATGGGACTCTCAAGAGTCTCCTCCAGCACCATAATTCAAAAGCATCAATTCTTCGGCGATCAGCCTTCTTTATGGTCCAGCTCTCACTTCCATACATCACTACTGGGAAAACCATCACTTTAACTATACGGACCTTTGTCGGCAAGGAGATGTCTCTGCTTTTTAAGATGCTGTCTAGGTTTGTCATTGCTTTTCTCCCAAGAAGCAGGCGTCTTTTAATTTCATGACAGCAGTTTGCTGACTCTTCCTACTCTTTGTGTGTGCATAGCACTGTTTTGGCTACCAACACAACGTCACTCACCACCTGTACATCAGGAACAGAGGGAGTGATAATTTCCTTTCTTTTGGTTACTAGCTATGATGGCTACTAGCCATGGTGGCTATGTTCTCCATGCACTGTTGGATGTTGTAATGGCCACTAACTTGGAACGTCTACTGCCAGTGTCGGCAACCGAATGTCACTTGTTCGGAATCACAAGTGGAGAGAGTTGCTCTTGTGGTTGGGTCTTGCTTGAGGGTTTCCCGCAGGCTTCTGGTTTGCCACTGTGAGAACTGGATGCTGGACTAGACGGACCATTGGTCTGATCCAGCAACCTATTCTTACATTACATCCCTACACTACAATGGGCTTCCATAACAACTAAGCACCGCTAGTTAAGTATTTAAAGGCAATTAGCTGGTGTTGCCGAGAATTACTTTTAAAGGAATAGCAAAGCTTGATCTGTTGACATTCTCACATATAGTCATATTGGTGGGTCTTAGAAGAAGGCAGAGGTAATAGGGACTGGAAAATGTATTGCCTTTGGACGGCAGCTGGCCAGTGCCTTTTGACTAGTGCTGGTCAGCAGCCAACCCCACGATATCACCCCCTGATATATCATATGAACTGTCACACATGCATATTTGCAGTCTCTAGTGCTTCCCCCAACCCTGCAGTGGGAGGGGCCCCTGTGTCTTAATTTTGGAACTGGGCCCAGGAAACCTTTTGGGATTTAGGAATTGAGTCTTATCCAGGTGTGCCTGGAGCTGGAGGGCAGCCACCTGCTCAGAGCAACCGTAACTTCCTTGGCTTCTTTCATCTGAAGGGGCCTTTTTAATTGGGGTAAAGAGGAGGGTTGAGCCTGAGTGTACCTGAGGCTTCCTTGTGGTGAAATCGGTAGCAGGGAGAGAAAGGCGCTTTGTATGGGCTCAGAGACATCCTCTTGCTTCCTATGTGTGGACAACATTTGTGTTTAACTTCCAAGCTGATTTGAGATTTAGTACTTTTTATTTCTTTTTTTAAAAAATCTTACTTCTTTTACTTACTTATTTACAATGCAATCCTATGAAGTGTATAAGCTATGTGTCTGCTCAGAAGTAAACTCTGCTAAGTTTGACGGGGCTAATTGCTAGGAAATGAAATATATAAAAAATATTTTAAAATGTCCAGTAGCACCTTAGAGATCAACTAAGTTTGTTCTTGGTATTTATTTATTTATTTATTTTAATAAATTTTATTAATATTTTCCACATAACAAAAAGAAAAAGAAAAAATAGCAATACACAAAATACAAAAACACACATATGAAAAACAAAGTCTTACAAATTAATAATATAAACACTTAAGAAGAAAACAAACATTGACTTCGACCATTCCCACAGCGCCTCCTTTACGTCTGATTGTATCTTCCTGTTTTCCTTATCATCTCAATCCTAACATCTAGATATACATCCCTCTTTCTTATCCTTTCACTTCACAAGGTTATTCCAGACTCAGCCAGATTTCTGTCCTCGAACCTTGACTTTTAAGATATTCGTTTCGGCACTCCCATTCCTTTTTCACTTCACTTTTTGTTTTTTGTCTTGTTATATCTGTCAATTTAGCTAACTCTAAATATTCTGAAAGCTCACCTAACCATTCTCCCTTAGTGGGCAACTGATTCCCTTTCCAATACTTAGCCACCAGGATTCTCACTGCAGATGTCGCGTATAATAAAACTTTAGTTTTGTCTTTTGGGATATCATCTTTTAATATTTCTAAAAGGAATGCCTCTGGCCTTTTACTGTATGATATTCTTAATATTTTCTTTATTTCTTCATGGATCATGCTCCAAAATTTCCCAATTACGGGACATGTCCACCACATATGGTAGAAGGTTCCTTTTTGTTTCTTACATCTTCAGCACTTATTATTATATATTTTATTCATTTTTGCCAGCCTTTCTGGTGCCAGATACTACCTGTGATGCAGTTTCATATAGTTCTCTCTTATTAGGTAACATGCTGTGAAATTTATATTTTTTGTCCACAGTCTTTCCCATTCATTATATTCAATTGAGTGGCCCAGATCTTGTTCCCATTTTTTAATAGTGTCACCTTTCCCCTCCTTTTCTACTTTTCCTTTTCGTATCAATTTATATATTTTTGAGAGAGTCTGTTGATTGTTGATAAGATTTCCTTTTCTCATACAGTGATTTTTTTAATCAAACCCCTTAAGTTTATTATCCTTCTCAAATATTGTTTTTAATTGGAAATAAGTTTGTTCTTGGTATAAGCTTTCGTGTGCATGCACACTTCAGATCTGCTAGGAAATGGTTATCAATAAAATTGCAGCCCTTCAGCAGGTGTCAAAAGAATAAAACAACAGCGAACATTTAAAAGAAAAGATAAAATGAGAATTCAAACCTAGAATCTGCAGTTTCTGTACATTAACTGAACCATAAGACAACAGTGAAAAGCTGTTCTGTGTGGTCCTGATCCACACAATACATTTAAAGCACATGTGAGGCACATTTAAAGGAGCTTGCTCCCCCCACTCACCAAAGAATCATAGGAACTGTTGTTGTTAATGGTGCTGGGAATCCTAGCTCCATGAGGGGGGGAAACTACAGTTCCCAGGATACTTTAGTGAAAGTCATGTGTTCTAAAGGTGCCTTGAATGTGCTCTAAATTAAACCTGTTATTATTATTTATTAAATTTGTATACCACCCTTCATCTGAAGATCACAGGGCAGTTCGCAACATAAAAATACAAAATGAGAACAAAAATACATAATAAAACAGATGCAACCCAATGTCCACCAGCCCACAAACACATTTTAAAGGCCATAGAATGTTAATCTATAATCAGCCAAGGGCCTGGTCATAGAGAAATGTTTTTGCTTGGCACCTAAAGATATGCAATGAAGGCCCCATGCGAGCCTCCCTGGGGTCCGTTCTCATGTTGTCACCCACCCTTTCAGTTAAGCTAACCGAAACATAACCATCCTTCAAATTTTTCACTTGTCTGAATTTTGCAGTGCAGTTCTCCAACAAAATATTGTGTACTGAAAAACTGCATATACAAGGGTGAAGTGTGTATAAAAAGGCACATAGTGAAACTGGTATTGAAAGTGTGTTATATCAGGCAAAGTTGCTTTGCAAAAAATATTTATGTTACGTGAAATCACATACATATGTAAATATATCAGAAGAAATTTGCTCTCAAATGCTGGTGTATTTTCATTAGGACTTTGAAAATATCACAAACGGATGTGGAAATATGCAAAATATTGGAAAAATGAGAACATGAAATCGACAGGTTCACCCATCCCTTCTACAAGCTGATCAGCCTTCTTACCTATAAACAGTACAGGGGGTGGCCCTGCCAGTCAGCTTCCTTCTCCTTAGTTTCAGTATTGCGCCTTGAAGAACTCAGCAGTGGGGAGGAGGAAGATGGGGACATGGGATCACAGCTAGGCTGTGACATTCACTGGGATTAATTTCTGAGTAGTCATATACTGGATTGTACTGTTACTTTTCTCCAGTGTGCTTCTTCAGGATGGGAGTCAATGGCCTAGATTGGCTTCAAGAAATAAAGAAGCACAGAACAAATTATTCGTGCCTGGCTTTTCCTAGAAACAGGGAAACATTCCTAAAAGCACATTGCAACACCAACTCTGAATGTTTATCATTGTGGCTACTGGCTCCACATGTTCTGTGGCCTCTGGGTGTTGCAGGAGTGCCTACTTTGATTGGATCTCATGTTCAGCTGTGCCCTGTGAGAGGCTGCAATTCCGGGTCTATTGCTGCTTGTGACATATTCTAGCGGCATTATCAATGGCTATTTTATTCCTCCACTGTCAGAGGCTGCATGCCTCTGAATGCCAGCTGCTGAGGATCACAGGTGGGGATATAGGGCTGCTGTGCTCAAGTCTTGCTTACAGGCTCCTCATTGATGCATCTGGCTGTCCACCTTCGAGAACAGGATGTACATAGAGTTGAAGGAAGAATTTGAAAAAGGGGCACTCTTTCCCACTTCCTCTTTCAGCTCTATGTGCTTTTCCAGGCTCAGACTGGAAAACTCACCGCAGCTGTCACCAGCAGATATGTCTGCTGGGCTCTTTGCTCAGGGTTCCTACTTCAGTCTCTTGCAGAGATGATTCCTTGTCACACATTATGTTGCAAATCTGTGGACACCAGCAAGGAACTGCGGCTTATTATAAGGGCAGGAAGCCTTTTTGAGCCTGGGGGCCTCTTTCTCTTCTGGGCAACTTCCAGAGGGCCACATACCAGTGGTGGACAGGGTCAGAGGCAAATACCAACAGAGCAACAATGTATTTATTGCACATGACAGGTTTAGGAGTGCACACAACTTCAGGTTATGTTACCTTCAGGTAATGTAATTTTGAGTTACAAACACGGCAAACCCAGAAGTGTATATGTCCGGGTTTCGCCGCATGTGCATGCGCAGAAGCATTCTATCTTGCCGTGCACATGTGCAGAAGCAGCACCTCCGGATATGGACTTTTCGGGATAAGCACGGACCCCCAGGACGAATTAAGTTCATATCCAGAGGGTCCACTGTACAGCTGAACAACGTAATATGTGAATCGGCCCACAGGCTCTGATACTAGACATGGGTTCTTGGAAAGAGCCATGCTTGAAATCAAACCGTTCCCTTTAAACTAGGGCGAGAAAGAGCTATCTATTGTGCACATAGATTTGTGCACAGAAAGTTGGCTTATACCTTTCGAGACTTGCTTGGTGCTCCAGCTTTTGCGGAGTGGGAAATGCCCCTCTCCCCACTACTGATTCTTTCAAAGAGGTTTGGAAAAAAGAAGTTCAGACATAATAATATATCAAAATGTGAGATGCCTTCTCATTAGGAAATCTGTGTAAGTGCATTAGTGGCCAACCACAGCTAGAACCAAGAGCCGGCAAGAGGATCCCAGCGTGGGCCTGGCTCTAATCTGGATCAGATGGCACCAGCTTCAAACATATGCACTGAATTTGTAAGGTTGCGTTTGGAAGGCACTTGGTGGATGAGGTGATGGTGTGTGTGTGTGTGTGTGTGTTAGGGGTGTGTGGTTTTTCACACAAAAGCGGGCCAGACTTGGCTGAGTCGCTCAAAGGGAGAGTGAGGGAGCCAGCGGGGTAGGTTGCCTCTGTCAATGGCAGATTGATCTCGGTAGGGTGACCAAGTTAAATAATTTTAGATAAATAAACACGGGAGGAAGGCAGGCCCATCTCATTTTACCAAAGAGCTGCTCCACGACCTGGCGGAGGAGAGTTTGGGAACAGGAACTTTGCTGGGGGTTGTGGCTCATTTATAGTCAGATTCTATTCTTTGTAAGAAGCTTTGATGGAACTTCTGCACAAGAGAGGGAACATTCTGCACTAAGGATGGATGAACCTGTCAAATTCAGTTTCCCTTGCTCATTTTTCCAAACTTAACTTCAGTTCTCCAAATTTCTACATCAGTTTGTGATTTTTTTTTAAACAAGTCATTGTGGAAATTTGCCTCCTCCTCCTCCTCCTCCTCCTCCTCCTCCTCCTCCTCCTCCTCCTCCTCCTCCTCCTACCTGTTTCTTCACCCAAAGGTCCCAAGGCAGGTTAAAACCAGGGCACCCACACAAAGTTGTTGAGTGTTGCCGCCACACTGCAACCATCTCCATGCTACCTGCAGCCTCCATCATACAACACAGAGTGCCGTGCCGCCCACAGCCACCTAGAGAGGTACCAGAACGCGCAAAAGAGGTGCCGGAACTCACCAAAGAGTTCTGGTGAGTTCCAGCTGAAAAAAAGCCTTGGATAAAACATTAAACCACAATATTAAAACAGTTTAAAACAACATGATCAAAGGAATAAGGTGGGGCCTAGAAATAAACACTTTGAGTGCCAAAAACCAGGTGGTCTGTATTTTGGTGCACATTTCCCCTAATTTACACATTTTGTATGTATTTTTGTCTAATAGACAATCTTTGGTAAATCCATTTTTACCCTAACATGATGTGTGTGTATATGTTATTTTCATGAATATTTGCACTTTTGTGCACAATTTCCTCTAGCATATCCATATCTGTATATGTTATTTGGTTGGAGCAAAATTGAAAAATGGAACAACTGAAAAACTGGAGAAGTGCCAGTTTTGAAGGTTGGCTTGCATATTGTTTCAAAAAGTGCCAAATTAGGTTGGTTCATCTTTAAATGCAAACCAAACTGAACTTTTCTCTCCCACCTCTATTCTCACCCCCTCACCCCCCCAAAAACCCATCACATTTATACATCATTTGAACCTGCTTTCAAGTTACAACATAGTCATGTGGTTAGCAGCCTTCTCCATGAATTTGTATACTCCTCTTTTAAAGCCATCCAAGTTGGTAGCCATCATTGCCTCCTGTGGGAAAAAGTTCTGTAGTGTAATTTTGTGTTGTTTCTTTCATCTTTTCTCTCTTTTTTTAAAAAATAATTTTTATTAAATTTTCCAAACAAAACAAATTACATTTCATCTTAAATTCACCCTTCTTAATCCTTTCACTCTGCCAAGCTTCTGACTTCCCTCCCTCCCGCCATTCAGCTTTATTGCTCCTCTCATCTCGCAGTTCCTTTTTTGTAGAAATTAACAAGTTCACATCGTAGGATTTATTTCAGTCCTGCAAGTGTCTTCAAACTTCTACAATTCTTCTCTATATAGTCAGTAGATTTACTCCAATCCCTCTGGAACTTTGTCCCTCCCTGGTTTCGGATCGCACAGGTCAGCTTTGCCAGTTCAGCATAGTCCATCATCTTCGTTTGCCATTCCTCAATTGTTGGTATCTTCTGTGTTTTCCACTTTGGGGCTTTGGAGTAAAGTCCTCGCCACAGTTGTAGCATACATAAACAGTCTCTGATCTCCTTTTGCAATTTCTTCTCCCATTAAACCTAATAAAAATGCTTCGGTTTTTTGGGGGGAAAGTATACTTAAACATCTTTTCCAACTCATTATATATCATTTCCCAAAATCCTTTTACTTTCTCGCATGTCCAGCACATATGATAAAATTCACCATCTCAACATTCAGCTTCATTGAATGTCCACAAGCTCTGGTGCTGGAGAATTGGGAATCCTAAATGTGACCCACAATACCTTTCTATCTCACCCTCTGCACTCTGCCCAGGCCATAAGCCCTCTCTCTAAGCCAGGGGTAGGCAAACTAAGGCCTGGGGGCCAGATTCGACCCAATCGCCTTCTAAATCCGGCCCATTTGTGGGGCATAGGAATTCGTTCAACCCCCCCCCATATAGTCTGGCCCCCCACAAGGTCTGAGGGACAGTGGACCGGCCCCCTGCTGAAAAAGTTTGCTGACCCCTGCTTTAAGCCCTACTTTGCACCCTCCTTGATTGGCTGAAATGTGACTTTAAATGCCGATTATGCTCGTTCCTTTCATAGATGGGGAATAGAGAGAGCTTTGCCTACTGTAAAAAAACAAAAAGGTCAAATTCACATCTGTTGCTCCACCCACTTTTGCTTCTGGTCCCACCCACTGCCAACATGCGTTCTCCAGAAGGTTGTTCCGAAAGGAATGTGGACCTCGGGCTGAAAAGGCTTCCCCGCCCCTTGTTCTAAGAGGTGTTTCCCACACTTGAATCCTTGGCGGTGGCAATTAAGGCCGCTCCTTGCTGCTCTTGGGTTTCCTTGTCTGGGCGGATTCTGCCTGGGCTCCCCCCAGCTCTCGCTGTACAGTTTGAAAGTAAAACCACAGGGCAGCCCAGCAGGGTTAGGAGGCTGGCAGAATGGCTGCGGTGACCTCCAGATCAAAGGAGAATGTTGCAGGCCTGGCCCCAAGTGCGGAGCGAGCTTGTTTTAACTTAACAATGTCAAAATACTGGCAAACAGAAGACATGAAGAAAGGTCTCCTACGGCTCCCAGGCGGTAGCAGGGATCCTTTCCTGCTGTCTGTCCATACGGTTCTTGCCTGTGAACAGAGAGGAGAGGAGGAAGGAGGGGAGGAGAGGAAAATGTAGGAAGAAATCAAAGCAAAAAAGGATTTGAGTCGCTGGTGGCAAAGTGGGGCAGAAACTAGGACTGTAAAAGAAAGAAGGAAGGCACTATGATGCCTTCTAAAAACAGTCATAGCTTTCTCCAAAGAATTCTGGGGACTATAGTTCATTCAGGGTGCTGAGAATTGGTGCTGTGGATTAAACCACTGAGCCTAGGGCTTGCCGATCAGAAGGTCGGCAGTTCGAATCCCCACAATGGAGTGAGCTCCCGTTGCTTGGTCCCAGCTCCTGCCAACCTAGCAGTTCGAAAGCACGTCAAAGTGCAAGTAGATAAATAGGTACCGCTGTGGTGGGAAGGTAAATGGTGTTTCAGTGCGCTGCTCTGGTTCGCCAGAAGCGGCTTTGTCATGCTGGCCACATGACCTGGAAGCTATACGCCGGCTCCCTCGGCCAGTAAAGCGAGATGAGCGCCGCAACCCCAGAGTCGGTCACGACTGGACCTAATGGTCTGGGGTCCCTTATTCCCTCACAGAGCTACAGTTTCCAGAGTCTCCTGGGAAGGATTGATTGTTAAACCATCCTGGGAATGGTAGCTCCATGAGGGGAATAGGGCGCGTCTTAACAACTGTCAGCACCCTTAACAAACTACAGTTCCCAGCAGTCCTTGATGGGGAAGTCATGAATGATTAAAGTGGTCTAAGAGTGCTTTATATGTCAGGTGCAGTTGTGGCCCAAGCCAATTCTTTGAGGTCCTCATGGAACCTCCAAATGCAGCCACCAATGTTTGCTTGACAAAATTCAGCAACCTTGGTCCCTCCCTGGTCACAGAAAAGCATTCCTGATGTAGCTGGGGATGTGGTGCCAATAGGCTTTAGGGTTGCCATACATCCAGACTTTCCCGGACATATCAGGAATACTGCTGTCGGCAGCAGTGTCCAGGTGAAATATCCTGGAAAATCAGGACATATGGCAACTCAGCAAAACTATGAGTCAGCTCCGCCTGCCATTGACTCTGGCGCCACCTACTGTTGGTGTCCACTCCACCACTGGGAAAGGGCTTTGGGCAGTCCTCTGTAGTGCCCTTGCCTTCTGGCTAGGAAAGGCCACAGCTCAGAAGTATAGCCTTACGGGGAAGGTTCCAGGTCCAATCTGTAGCACCCCACGTTACAGGACCATAGGGGAGTGGGAGGGTTGTGATTGGCCTCTCTTTCCCTCTTGGAGAGCTGCAGCCAGAGATGGAGCAACAGCATGACTTGGCACAAGCCCAGGTTGAAATGAGGTCTTCTAACAGCCTTAACAAAGTACAGCACCCAGAATTCTGTTTAAATCGGTGTCATAACATTTTAAATGTATGGTGCAAAGGTGGCCTTGGTGAGAATGAACATGCCCTACTTTCCCTATACGGTGCCTCCTGAGGCTTAACGGGGTATGGCCAGAGGGAGTTGCGTGCCCAGGTTCTTCTGGTCCAGCTCATTCTGCAGCAGAAGTGGGAAACCTCAGGCCTGGGGTGGGGCAATTCAGCCCTCCAAGGCCCTAAATTCAGCACTTCACACTCCCCATGCATCTCACCACCAGCCACACCCTCTCTCCCAAGCCAGGTCCCCTTACAGGTCCAGCTTTGCACCCTCTTCGAGTGTTGTTGCCTGGCTGGAATGCATTCCTCAGATGTGATCATGCTGGTCTGGAAGGAGGGTAGAGACGGCTGAAAGTGTCTAGTAGAAACTAGCCTACTGTACAAAAGGTAAAACTCTCATTTGTTGCTATGCCCAGTTTTACCTCTGGCCTGCAGAATGTTGCCCGGAAGGGCATCTTGCTCTTGGGCTGAAAAAGGTTCTCCAGTCCTGTTCTGTGGGATCACCCCCCCCATTGCTTCCAGTCTGTTTAATTGAGGGCCAGTTTGTCAGAAATCCTTGCTTGCTTCCATGTTAAAAGATACCGAGCTGAGTCCCATTTTATAAGGAGGCACAACCCCCTGGCCCTGCTGCTGGAAATGGCCCAAAGTAGCAGTTTGCTTGTCGAGAAGCATTTCCAGGAAGGGCATGGAGGGAATTGTTCCTCCTGCATCCCTATCCGCAATGCAATAAACCTCACCCGCTAACACAGCACAAGGCTGGTAATGTTTTAATAGCTAATTACAGGCAGGAGACACATCGGACACGGCTAAGAACATTTTACTACCTGCACCTGATAGATTTATTAGGAAAATAGCTGCTTTCCCAAGCAAAGCTAATTCACCTCATCCCTGGAATGGAGCCATTTCAAGGGTCTCCTGTGATAAATTTAATATTGACAGTGGTACTTAGGTGGAGCGTGTCTCTTCGCTGGCTTTGCTCAACGTTGCTCCTCTAGATGAGTAAGATGTGCTCACAATTGTGCTGCAAACAGTTCCATATATAAAGAATTTCTTTCTTTCTTTCTTTCTTTCTTTCTTTCTTTCTTTCTTTCTTTCTTTCTTTCTTTCTTTCTTTCTTTCTTTCTTTGCTACCCCTTCATTCCTTCCCCTTTTCTTTACCCTCCCTCCCTTCCCCTCTTCCTTTTTTCCTTTTCCTTCCATCCCTTCTTTTTGCTCTTCCCCCCTTCCCTTCCCTTCCCTTCCCTTCCCTTCCCTTCCCTTCCCAACTATTCATTTGCTCCTTCCCTTTTGCTCCCCTTCCTTTCCACCAGCAGTGGCGGTCCCAGGAAAAACAAACATGGGGACTGAGTAGCACAGAAGGGCAAAGTATATTTCTGGTTAGCTTCTCTCTTGTATCTCTCTAAAGCAGGGAAATGTACCTTATGCATTTCTTTGTTGGGAGGGGATGTCTTGGACAAGAGGAGGCATCGCCTCTGTAAAACTGTCATTTTGATAAATCCAGACCATAATCTCTCTCCCTGCCCCTGTTTGTTTTTCCAACAGCAACTCATCCTTGGAAACCTTTCCAATTTGTCTCATGAGTCGGGCTGCCTCTTTGGGATCTGCCACTGAGAACAGCTGGTGACTGGACAAGCCAAAGTTCGAAAGAGCTGTGAGGTGGAATCAGAGCCTGCCATTAGCTTTTATAGCAAGGTGGGGTCAATTATGGGTTGATAATTAGGTGCTGACAGTAAAAGGAGAGCTCTAATGAAAATCAATTACAGGACAAAATGGGGTGTGCTTTGGGGACCACCACCCCATCAAAATAAGAAGGGGAAGGAAAATAACCAAAGTACTTTGAACAAGCTTCTTTATAAAATTACAGACTGCTGACTGCAAACCTCAACCCTTTGGACTCTCAAAGAAAGGGCCAGGGAATATCTTGCTGTCCTATACATTGCAGCTGTCCCTTTGTAGACCACCTATATATTTTGGTAGCTGCTGCTGCTGCTGCTAAACCACTGTCTGTTTCATTCCCTTTTGCTGCTTAGGAATGACTTTTGAAAAATGTTTCTAACTTGAGTTGCTAGCATTTCTGCCCCTCAGGACTGTGATTCATAAGAACAGCCCTGCGTCATCAAGCAATGGCCCCATCTAGTCCAACATCCTGCTCCCAGAGGCCAACCAGGTGCCTTTTGTGGGAAACCCGCAAGCAAGAGCTGAGCACAAAGTCCTCTCTCCTCCTCCTGTTGTTTCCAGCAACTGGGATTCAGAAGCACTGTGTCAATAGAGTGGTTTGATGCAGAGGAATGGTGGGAGGAGCAAGCCAGGGAACCACAAGGGAGGAAGGCCCAGAGCTCAGGGAGTAGTAGTGGGACAAAGATGAATGGTCCGGAGGGAGAAGACTGGGAAGAGGAGATGTCAGAAGCTGAAGAGGTAACAGGGATTAGTAAGCTGGGAGAATGTGTGGCAGAGAGAAGTCCAGAATCAGAGTCAGAAGCTGAAGCAGGAGAGTGGGAGGAGGGAGGCCAAGAGGCAGAAATGAGTCAGGCTGGTGAAGAGTTACAGGTGTCTCCCCTTCCTGCTGTGACAAGCTCCCCTCTCCCCTTGTCTCGCAGAACCAGAAGAGGCATGAAAAGGGCAGAGGAGAAATTGGCTGCATGCAGGCGTAGTCTCTGATTGCTTGGAAGAAGCCCTGAAGGGAAGGGGATTTAGATGGCTGTGAGGAGACAGAGTCTTTCTTGGCAACTTTTTGTTTATTTTTTTCTGAATAAATTTTATTGAAATTTTTTTGGGGGGAAATACAATGATTAATATTGGATACAGTGGTACTTAATCCATTCCGTTCTTAACCTGAAACTGAGGTGCCACTTTAGCTAATGGGGCCTCCCGCTGCCGCCGTGCTGCAGAAGCACGATTTCTGTTCTTATCCTGAGGTAAAGTTCTTAACCCGAAGTACTACTTCTGGGTTAGCGGAGTCTGTAACCTGAAGCGTTTGTAACCCGAGGTACCACTGTATATTTTTATGAAGACTAAAAAGCTAATCTAAATAAAAACAGAGCAAAAAGAGAGAGAAGGAAAAAGAAAGAAAAAGAAAGAGAACTTCCAATTATTCATCTGTCAGCTATATAGAGAACTATTCAACACATTCACTCCAAGACATAGCTGCCAAGTTATCCCTTTTTTAAAGGGATTTTCCCTTATGCTGAATAGGCTTCCTCGTGAGAAAAGGGAAAACTTGGCAGCTATGCTCCAAGATAACACCCAATAAATCTCCCTTCTATAAAACAGCATTATCTTCAATCCTCAAACCCACATATCATAAGTTCTTTTTCATTTTCATAGACAAAGTCTTATATTCAAAGTCTATAAGAAGTTTCCAATCTTTTGTAAATGTTGACAATGATTTTTCTCTGATTAACCACATCAATTCTGCCATCTCAACTAAGTCCAGTAATTTTAACAACCATTCCTCCACCGTAGGTAATCTCTCCATCTTTGTGCATATATTTTGAAAAAAAAGTTCCATAGCCTTTTTCTAATTGTGTATATCCATAAGTCCCAACAGGAAGAGTTCCGGTTTTAGTTGAAAATTGACCTTAAAAATCTCCTGTATCAGTGTAAATGTTTCCAATATTGTTTAGCTTTTTTACACATCCACCAAGCATGATAAAATGTCCCTTCATGTTCTTGACACTTCCAGCAAGTATTTGGAACATTTTTATACATTCTAAATACAGTGGTACCTCGCTAGACGAATGCCCTGCTAGACGAATTTTTCGCTAGCCGAATGGGTTTTGCGATCGGAGGTCGCCTCGCAAGACGAATTCGTTTTATGAAAAATTCGTCTAGCGAATTGCGGTTTCCCATAGGAATGCATTGAAATTCAATTAATGCATTCCTATGGGCAAAAAATAAATAAATAAATTCAATGCATTCCTATGGGATTCGCTAGATGAATTTTTCGCAAAACGAATTGACTCACAGGACGAATTAAATTTGTCTTGCGAGGCACCACTGTAACTTATCAGGAGTTAAGTCCCAATGATACATCATTTTGTAATAAAACAAAACATGTATTTTAACCTTTTAGTCAACATATGTTCCCACTGTTCCATCTGTTTATCATACCCATTTTTGCCCATTAACTTGTTTTGTTGAGATTTTCTCAATAACATGTTCATTATCTGTACACAACTTAATTTCAAAATCTGTATTATTTTGTTCTATACCAAATGTCTTTTTCTCCAACTTAAACCATAGCTGCCAAGTTATCCCTTTTTTAAGGGAAATTCCCTTATGCTGAATAGGCTTCCTCGTGAGAAAAGGGAAAACTTGGCAGCTATGACTTAAACCTCTCTGTTACTTGTAAGTGGAAAAAACAATTGAAGACTATAACCTTCCCTTGTTCCTTTGTTTTAATTTTACAGTCTCCCTGACTCCATTCTAATAGTGGAGTGCCTGTTGTCTCTTCTCTATGAAATGCTTCTTATGTTGAAATCCATAAGGTATCTTTGCATATAACCTAGATTCATATCTATTCCTAATTCTCAATATGGTATATTTAACAAAATGGTTTTGAAATCTACATTAGCTTTGATCTTACCATACCGCAAATATCCATGCCATCCAAATCTTAAATCATGGCCTTCTAGTTCTCAGAGTCACCCATTCCTTCATCAACACTAAACAACAGTCCGCAAAGTACTATTTCAGGTCAGGTAAACCCAGTCCCTTTCTTTGCATCTTGAAATATTTTCATTTTGACCTGTGGTTTTCTCCCTTGCCATAGAAACTTAGATAAATCTTTTTGCCATTGTTTAAATGGTAAGTCATTAGTCAAAATAGGTAATGTTTGAAATAAAAACATCATTCTGGGAAAAACATTCATCTTTATCACTGAAATTCTACCTAATAATGGCAATTTTAATGTCTCTCATCTTTACATATCTTTTTAAGTTTCAGCCCCTTTCATATCATCCTTATTTTGAAATAACGAGCAGTTCATATTTATCATAGTAATACCAAAGTATTTATTTATTTTTCATTGTGAAACCCTGTTTTCTCCAAAACCTTCTGATCTTTTGTTGTCATATTCATTTTTTATCTTCATTCTTATAATTCATTTTGTCTAATATCTCTAAGCAAAACTTCCAAGACCAGAATGAAAAGTAATGGGAACAATGGACACCCTTGCCTTGTCCTCTTCTGTATCTCACAGGTTTTAGTCAATTCTCCATTAACAATTATCTGTGCTGTCTGTATTGTGTAAATTGATTTTACCCATTTAATAAACAGTCCTGGGAACTGATTTTCATGGAGTAAGACCATTGGGAATGAACTGCTCTGTTCATTAGGCCTGACACTCAACCAAGTCTGCGGGGATCGTGTTTTCAGTAATAAAGAGTTAACTCCAACTTTAAACAGTGTGATTACTGACCAGCATGCTCCTGCGATACACTGGGTAGTAGCTATTGATAGCTTTGTCTTCCTCCATGCCTTTGTCCAACCCTCTTTTAAAGCCATCCAAGTTGGTGGTTATCACTGCATGCTTCAAGAGAGAGTTGCACAGATTTACCATGTGCTGAGTGAAAAGAAGTTTCTCTGTCCTGATTCTTCCAACACTCAGCTTCTTTAGATGACCATGAGTTGCAATGTTTATGAGAGAGAAACTCCTGAGGGTCCCTAGACAAACAATGTATTGTGCACAGATGCATATATAGATGCGTATGCAATGTACTGGTGAAACTCGGAAAATTAGAATATCGTCAAAAAGTGCATTTATTTCAGTAATGTAACTTTTTATTTTTTACTTTTATTTTAATTTTTACAGATGCTTTCTTTTGGAAATTCCACAGTAATAAAACAAATAGTTACAATAATACAAAAATAAACATCACTATTTGTTGTTGTTTAGTTGTTTAGTCGTGTCCGACTCTTCGTGACCCCATGGGCCATAGCACGCCAGGCACTCCTGTCTTGCACTGCCTCCCGCAGTTTGGTCAAACTCATGTTCATAGCTTCGAGAACACTGTCCAACCATCTCGTCCTCTGCCGTCCTCTTCTCCTAGTGCCCTCAATCTTTCCCAACATCAGGGTCTTTCCCAAGGATTCTTCTCTTCTCATGAGGTGGCCAAAGTATTGGAGCCTCAGCTTCACGATCTGTCCTTCCAGTGAGCACTCATGGCTTATTTCCTTCAGAATGGATAGGTTTGATATTCTTGCAGTCCATGGGACTCTCAAGAGTCTCCTCCAGCACCATAATTCAAAAGCATCAATTCTTCGGCGATCAGCCTTCTTTATGGTCCAGCTCTCACTTCCATACATCACTACTGGGAAAATATCACTATTACATTTCATTAATTACATTCCACTTATAATTGACCCACCTAACAACAAATAATTACAACTACAACAAATAAAGGCTTGACATATCTTGCTTTGCATGTCATGCATCTATCTCATATATTGGTTTCACCTTTTAAGTTGCATTACTGAAATAAATGCACTTTTCAACAATATTCTAATTTTCTGAGTTTCACCTGTATTGTCTTGTGCACATAACAGCCTGCCGTTCCACACACCAAAGCCATCAAAATCACTTCTGGCCGCCTGCCTCCCACATGAAACAGCTAAAGCCATCGACCTGATTGGTTTTAAAAGAGGATTGGACAAATTCACGGAAGATAAGCCTATAAAGGGCCACACCCTTGATTTTTAACTCGGTGGCAAACTAAACAATCGTTGAAATGCACAATTGTGGTCCCCCCCCTTATTTATTTTGTTTAAAATATGCTTGGGGCAGGAAGTCCCTGAATATCAGTTGCTGGAAACTGCAGGTGGGCAGAGTGCCGTTGCACTCACATCCTGGTTGTGAACTTCCCAATAGAGGCATCTGGGTGGTCACTGTGAGAATAGGATGCTAGACTAGATGGTCCATTGACCCAATCCAGCAAGGCTCTTTGTATGTTCTTATATCCATCAGGATACATAGCATGCAAAAAGGGGTATTAAAAAATTCTTCCCTCCGACACCATGGTCCTAATGAAAAGTCCCCCCTCCACACACACCATGGTGTACAAGAGGGGTTTCTTCTCCCACACTCCACCCCATTGTCTTAAAAAATATATATCAGTCCCCACACCCCATGTACAATCCAGGAAGGAAGCTACCACAAATCTTTCCCATGCCTGTTTCTCCAGTCCTTCCCCCTTTAAAAAAGACCTGTGAAATCTGATCGTGCATCTCTTGTATTGTCTTGCTTGTCCCCACAGCAGAGCAGGGGGCTATGGCAGAACAAATGAATGCAACATTAGTAGACAGACTATACCTTTCAACAGTGTTTAATAGTGAAATTCAGAGTGTAATTCTCGTGATCAAAACGGGCATTTTACATTACTGCTATTTTTTCATTGTTCAAATGTTGGAGGGTATGCTATTTTGTGGGTGCCATTTAATAGAATAAAAGCTTTGGTGGGGATCTCAAAGATCATCCAGTCTGACCCCGATGCCAATTCAGGGAATCTGTTGCTGCTGTGGTGTCCCTGCTAGGTGCTCATCGATCTTAAAAACCTGGAAAGGAAAAGAGTCCATTATCATATGAAGCTGTCTGTTCCACTGTTGGACCGCCAGGGAGGTCTTCCAAATGTTGAGATCCCCTTTCACATAATTCAAACCTGTTAGATTTGGATTAGGGATGGAAGGGTCTGTCAGTTTTGATTCTCTCAGTTTCTTGTTTATTCTTGTTCAGTTCTCCACATTTCTGCCACAAATTGTGATTTATTTTTGTTTTAAATCTCTATAAGATTAACCAGCATATTTCAGTGCAAATTTCTAATAAACACATTTCTGTATGATGTTTAGACTAAAATGTGTATTTTTGCAAGCAATATTTCCCCTTAATAGAATGCATTTTTTTGTATGCTATTTTCATGAATATATTCATTTTTATGCACACTTTACCCTAGCAGACACATTTTTCATAAACACTGGTTGGCTGGAACACTACACTGCAAAATAGTTTTGCTTCTCTTATTGCTTTCGAACCCCTTCATGGATCAATGCCTTGTCGTGGCGAAGGGGCTTGAATCAACAACATCAAAAAAACCAAGATCATGGCCACTTGAAGCTCAACATCAAAAAAACCAAGATCATGGCCACTGGTCCCATCACCTCCTGGCAAATAGAAGGGGAAGAAATGGAGGCAGTGAGAGATTTTACTTTCTTGGGCTCCTTGATCACTGCAGATGGTGACAGCAGTCACGAAATTAAAAGACGCCTGCTTCTTGGGAGAAAAGCAATGACAAACCTAGACAGCATCTTAAAAAGCAGAGACATCACCTTGCCGACAAAGGTCCGTATAGTTAAAGCTATGGTTTTCCCAGTAGTGATGTATGGAAGTGAGAGCTGGACCATAAAGAAGGCTGATCGCCGAAGAATTGATGCTTTTGAATTCTGGTGCTGGAGGAGACTCTTGAGAGTCCCATGGACTGCAGGAAGATCAAACCTATCCATCCTGAAGGAAATCAGCCCTGGGCGCTCACTGGAAGGACAGATCGTGAAGCTAAGGCTCCAATACTTTGGCCACCTCATGAAAAGAGAAGAGAAGAATCCCTGGAAAAGACCCTGATGTTGGGAAAGATTGAGGGCACTAGGAGAAGGGGACGTCAGAGGACAAGATGGTTGGACAGTGTTCTCGAAGCTACGAACATGAGTTTGACCAAGCTGCGGGAGGCAGTGGAAGACAGGAGTGCCTGGCGTGCTATGGCCCATGGGGTCACAAAGAGTCGGACACGACTAAACGACTAAACAACAACAAATTGCTTTCGAAAGTGCAAATTTGATAGATTAACCTTCAAATGCAAATGTACTAGAATTCACTCCCCATTCCTACTTTGGAGTAACCCACGGAGAATACCTTCCAGATCAGGGGTGGGGGAAGTTTTTTCAGCTCATTGGCCCATCCTCTTCTGGGAAACCTTCTGACGACTGCATGTCACTGGTGGGTAGAGCAACAAATGCTAAGGCTGCCATGTTTCATAAAGTAAAATTTCTGACACCTGCAAAGTTGTTGATATATATATATATATTTAGGGAAACCTAACCCAAAGATAGTGATTTTACCTCCGGGTTTCCCCATGACACCATTTTTTGCACCAGAAAGACAGGACATGTCAGGAATTTTCCTGACGTATGGCAAGCCTAACAAATGCACAATGTGGTCTGGGGAGAGGAGACGTGGCCTGGGCCGAGTTCTAAGGGTGATGCATGGAGGTCTTGAGGGCTCAATTTGGCTCCTGGGCTGGAGGTTCCTCACCCCTGTTCTAAATCACGTGGATTTTGCTTACAGAAAGCAGGGTGGCACATTTTGATGAGGACTTGCATGTATGTTTTAAAGTTGTGATTCATTGAAAAGGAAACCCTCCTTAATCTTATTTGGGAGGTTTCGTAAGAGAGTGGTGAGAGAAGGGAGAGAAGAAGGCAGTGTTCATCTCCTGGATAAATCAAGAGGTCTCTGGTGAGGTGGAAAGTGCATAAACAGAACCTGGGGGCCGGCTTGTCTGGAAGCTTAAACTGATTATAGCGGCTTGTCTTTCCCTCCCGGATCCCTGCTGGCTTTGAGTACAAGAGCAACTGATGTTTGGATCTGAGGGGGCAGACAAGGAGGCTCTGCCTTCCTTAGTCTTCCACATTCCCCGAAATGTCACCTTTATCCCACTAAATAATACAAACCATTGTCTACCATTGCCCCCCCCCCTCCTCAAGTCATCTCAAACAGTTCTTAGTGTCAGCTGTAATTCCGTCAGTAACTCAATCTGGGATGGTCTCTGCCTTTACCAAAAGTTGCCCGGACTCTTGTTTCCAGCTCTCCCTCCCTGCCTCACCTAATTCCAGACTCATAATTTCTTTGGAAGCAGAAGCGAGTCTTTTAAAAAATAATGTGTATTTCCACTTTTATTTTGTAAAGGCTAGGTTTAAGAAAGGGGCTCGTTTTGCACTGAATTTTTTATTTTGCCCTTTCAAAATCCTTGTGTTTGCAGATCTGGGTTGCATACATTTTTTTACTTGGGAGTCACACTTTTGAGGTGAATGAACCAAGTTATGCCACATTCACATCATATTTTTAAAGCGCTGAGATACCACTTTAAGCAGGCATGGCTTCCCCCAAAGAATTCTGGGAGCTGTAGTTTGTAAGGGGTGCTGAGAATTGTTAGGAAAGTCCTGTTCCCCTTACACAGCTATAATTCCTAGATTTGTTAAGCAATCAATCCCTCCTCACAGGGAATTTTGAGAACCGTAGCTCTGTGAGTGGAACAGGGACCTCCTAACAACTCTCAGCACCCCTTAGAAACTACAGCTCCCAGAATTCTTTGGCGGAAGTCATGTCTGCTTAAAGTGGTATTGTAGCGCTTTAAATGTATGGTGTGAATGTGGCCTTAGTCATGGCCATTAATATTTATAGATCTACTTTGAGCATGCATATGACATCCTATATTTCTGCAGTTGCCTTATGATAGCATTTCTTACTGTGCCTTTAATACCTACCGTATGTGACAGGCAGAATTTCACTGGAAGAAACTTCAAGGGCAAAAGAGCAAGCATAGTGGCAAATAATGTGAACTAAAATCTTATATCAGCCACAAAAACATTCTCGGTGTTTACAGAGGGGCCAACACTAACCTCAGCCCTTTGTCAGGATTATGAGAAAATAATATCAGTCTTATAGGGGAGTTGTAAATATTACTTACAAAAATCTGTGTGAGTTGCTTTGAATACTTAAGAGATCCCTTTGCATCGCATCTTCATGCTGAGAAAAGCATCACCTCTTGAATTTCTGCCTGCTGAAGCTATCAAAATAGACCCAGGAGCCCTACTGGAGATAGCGGAAAGATTTTGAATGTGTCCAGCTTGCAATATCTTGACTGAATTGTTTTTATTTATTTATTTACTTGATTCCATTTACGAAACCTCTTCCCGTATAGCATATTGAAGGGAATACAGTACACAATTTTTAAAAAAACCACACACAATAACTTTTAAAAAATTTTTTAAAAAACAATTTTAAACAATTTTAAAAAGTGATCCTATATAGAAAGACAATTCCGTAGATACAAACAATTTAAAACATTTTCATATGTAAAAACAATTACAGATATAACTCGGATATGGGCTGGGATAAAAGCCTGCCCCTGAAAGCCTTGTTGGGCAAGGAAGGTGAAATATACTGAGAGTCAAGTGTGAATTTCATGCTCTTTATTCAGCTTGTAGTAGCAATGAATGAAACTTTCCCCAAAACTTTTGCTATATATACATTATTTACACAATGGGCCCCGTGTGATTGGCTCATTCCAGACTGCTCCTGCAGGCCAATCAGGTTGCTGATTCATTTCATCCAGGAGCTGATTCACTTCCACCTGGAGCTGGATTGGGTGGCTCCAGCGGACCAATCAGACTTCTGCATTCTGGTTCCTATTGTTCTAGGATTCAGCTCAGTACATAACAGAAGGTCTTCAACATACACCCAAAAGACACTAGACTAGAGCATTACAAGATGGACAAACCTGACACCATAGATCTCAGATCCAATATCTGTTCCCTATGCCAGGACATAGACTTGTGAAATATGAATAACATGATGTGGCTTCTGAGCACATTCAGGCAGCCATATCTTCTCTACTTGTGAACAGAGGAGCAAACATCACATGCAAAAGATTTCTCTGTGTTGTAATTTTCTGCAAGGATGTGAGCTGCGTATAGGAAATCCTGGTAGCCCTCCAGTTGTTGTCAGTCTCCAACTCCCATCAACCCTAGCCAGGGCCGGCCCACCCGGCAAAGTGAGGTGACCACCTCATGCAGCAGGATACACAGGGGTGCCAGATCTTGCCTCCAAGGAATGCATTGCCTACTGCTGCTGTAGTGGCAACGTTGACTGCCGTACAACTCCTTGGAGGCCAGATCTGCTGCCCCTTTGGCAGCACCACCCCAATGCTGCCTCCACAATGGCTTCTCGGTGGTGCTGCTGGTCTCATCCTGTCCCCTGTTCCCAAAGTCGATCTTTATTCCCCGATCTTGTTCCCAGTGCTATTTTTCTAGAGAAAGAGGTGCTGGAACTCGCCATGAATGCCTCCCTTGTTCCCTTTTAATGGCAATGGTGCCCACCTGAAATGTGCCGGAACTGAGCTCTGGTGAGTTCTGGCTGGAAACCCCCCCCCCTGCTTGTTCCTTCTTCATCTCTGGCACAGGGGATGGGGGAGGGGGCACCCTTTTGTGGTTCACCTCAGGCGCCAAAATACCTTGGACCACTCCTGGCCCCAGTCAGCAAGCCCAGTGGTCAGGGCTAATGAGAGTTGCACTCCTGCAGTATCTGGATGGCCACCCATGCTCTAGGTCTAGGAGGTGCATTTTGTTTCTTTTAAACAACATTTAAGGATTCACTAGCTTTCTTTTGACTGTGGTAGCAAACAGACCAGAAGCCAATGCACAAAAGTATAAATGAATCCCTGTACCTAGGGTTGTCAAGTTTTCAGCCAGGTCCTGTAATTATGCCTTGCAACAGTGGAATGCCCTGCAGCAATGAGCAGCTAGCATTTATCACCATACTTCAGTCAAGTCATGGTTCAAGGCACAGCAGCAAGAGTTGGTGAATAAGTTGGCAATAGTGGAACCAGGGTGTTCAACTGATCCTTCACACAAACACACAAGTGTGTGTGTGTGTGTGAATTGTAGTTGGAAGGGACCGTGAGGGTAATCTAGTCCAACCCTCTGCAATGCAGGAATCATTTGCCCAGTTTGAGGCTCGAACCCACGACCCTGAGATTAAGAGTCTCATGCTCTCCTGACAAACGTCCCTAAATACAAATTGAGTTCATTTCTGCTCACTCAACTCTCCATAGTAAGTTAGTGTCACTGACAACGTTTATGCAAAAACAATGTTTATTGCAGCACGGTGCCAAAAGCAGGGAATCTGTTTTGGCGATTAAGGGCTGGTTTCTATTTACAAACCTGAGATAGCATCTTACAAACGTGCTTACACGGTGACTTAATCTATTCAATTTGTATTTCAGACTCTTAAATTGTTCTTCTGCTTGCTATCATGGTGTCATCCGGGAATGTTTGCCGTGGGGAAATGTCACTTCATTGTTTTTATGGCCTGTGCTTGTGAGCTTCTGGGAAATGTTCAAGGAACAGGAGGATGCATGTAGACTTCTCCCTACTCTCTGACTAATTAGATCCCATTGTAATTTTTTTTAATGGATATCTGCTGCCTACCCAATTCTCAAAGGTTTTGGGTGGGTCATGATTTGCAATGCATCAACTAGCATTGAGAAACCAGTGGCCCTCTAGATGTTGTTTGTCTAGAACTCCTATGGCCCTTTCCCATTGGCCATGGTGTCTGGGCCTGATGAGAGTTGGAGACCAACAGCAACTGGAGAGGTATGGCTTCTCCACCCTTACATCATCTTTGTCTGTGAGTGCAACACTCTCATGTCCAGGAAGGGTGTGTGTGTGTGTGTGTGTGTGTGTGTGTGTGTGTGTGGTCTGCCTAATGTCAAGGATGGTGGGTGAGTTTTGCCACACTTACGGACACAATAGCAGACTGCGGGAGCAGACCAATGGTCCATCTAGTCCACCTGTCTCTGCACATATACATGTGTTTGTTTTAAAAGCGTGCACACTTCACTGCTCCACGGCTGTGTTCATATTGTATACATCCATTGAACGTAATGTGCCAATAACTATGTAGAATCACAGTGTTGTAGAGTTGGGAGGGAATCCCAAGGTTCATCTACCAGTAGTACAATCTCCTGCAATGCAGTATAGCTCAGCTAGCTGTGTGCACAGATTGCACACTTGTTAAATGTGATGTGTGAACGCTCCTTTGGTTTGTATTGACTGGCAGTGGCTCTCCAGGGGGTACCAGTCAGGAGTCTTCCCTTGGATATGCCCCTGCCCCACCACACACTGGATTGACTCCTATTATAACATTCACAAAGTTAGTCATCCCCCTTGGAAAGATGACTAGATTGTCTCAAAGTGTGTGAACTGGCACAATGACAGTGGGTACAACAAGCGCCACTTGGGTGTTCTCTTCCTCCACCTCCTCTCTTGCTGCTGGAGTTGCCACTCTGATCTTGCACCTCCTCTCTATGCAAATGCTAAAGATGACTGATAAAGAGGTTTTTTAAAAAAAACCAAATAAACCCCAACAACAACCCTTGTTCCCTGGTGCACTTGGACGCACCCTGTGGCGCCTGGCTCTCCACGGCTGATGGGCGTATTGTAAAGCAAGAGACGGGGAGTCTGTTGGAGGCAACGCTTGGGTCTGCTGTTAAGCGCCCCAGCCAGCTACTTTTCCGGTTAGACCAGGCAGCGCTCTCTACAGAAATCTGAAAGGCAAATCTTCCAATTAAGACAGGTTTGCCACCTAGCTGGATAAGGCTCCTTCACAGGGGTAATGGGCCACGCCTTGCTTGCAAGGCTTTTCATGGGATCAGGAGATGGTGTCTGAGGTAACTGCAGGCTGCCCAAAACAAGGCATGAGATTTCCTGATACCGGGTAGTTTCTCTGTTGCTGGGATGCCCGTGCCTCTTTCTTTCCGGCATTTATATAAACTGAATCATTAGCATTTCTAAGCGCTGTACATAAAAACAAATCCCACAGAGAATCTAAACAACAAAAGGGCACCACAAAACAAATCACTACCTTAAACTGCCGTTGTTGTGCACCTGAAGTTCAGGAAGGAGTGCTTGTCTAATCTCATGTGGCAGAGAGTTCCACAGGCTTGGGCCCACAACAGTGAATGCACGGCTTCTAGTAGTTACGAGCCATGCATCTGAGCCATGGGGGGCAAACAGCATAGGGATGTAGGGAACCAGTGTTATACTGAATCAGACCATCTAGCTCAGTATTGTCTACACTGACAGGCAGTAGCTCTTCAGGCAGACGTTTCTCCCAGCCCTACCTTCAGATTCTCAGGATTGAACCTGGAACCTCAGCAGATGCTCTGCCACTGCACTATCCACTGGGACATCTGGCTCAGTAGTTTCTACACACTGACTGGCAGGTGTACCCCGTATAATTTCTGGTTTCTTCATTTTTATTTCTTCTTCATTCTTTTGGTGACTTACTTCATTTGTTGATGAATGTTACCTAACCTACCGCGTATTTTCTCTCATGCACAGGGGAAAAATAAAGGGAACCCCCCCCTAAATTAATGGTTTTCATTCTTTCTTCCAAGTGTTTCTGATATTTAAGGGTGTTTTACATGTATTGGTGAGAGGCAGTGATGCTTCTGAGTACAGTGGTACCTCGGGTTACAGGCGCTTCAGGTTACAGACTCCGCTAACCCAGAAATAGTACCTCGGGTTAAGAACAGTTTCAGGTTAAGAACAGACCTCCAGAACGAATTAAGTTCTTAACCTGAGGTACCACTGTACTAGTTTCTGGAAATCGCAGGAGGTGAAGGTGCTCTTGTTCTTGGGTCCTGCTTGCTGGTTTTCCACAGGCATCTGGCCAGCCTCTGTGAGAACAGGATGCTGTACCCTGTTTGCAAGAGGAGTGTGTTACCATAGAAACTCAAGGATATCCAGGTCTTTCTTCTGCTGCTATTTCGTCACTCATGGGAAGCAGAGGCAGAAAGAACCCAGGACTCAAAAATTAATCAATTACGTAACGTTAAATTTGAATAACAAATTTTCCCTTTTTTGCCCTCTGTTGACTAGGACTCTCAAGCTGGATTTCTCTAGCATGGCTTTGGTTGTGTTATTTTTCAATGTTTTATTTTTTTTGTTTATAATTACTTTTGTTATGCTGTAGTTACCGGTATGTATTTTTTCATGTTGTAAGCCCCCTTGAGCATGGTTTGAACTGCTGGATGGTGGCATACAAATATAATTAGGTAGGTAGGGAAGTATGTTAATGTAAGTTGCAACAGTCTGAATATTGGAAACTGTCTTAAACTTGTTGGACCTTTGGCGCATGTGGCTCAGTATTGCCTGCACTGAATGGGAGTCGGGTTTTGCTGAGGGTTGAACCTGGGACCTTCTGTGTGGATATCCCTTCCATGGTGCTAAGTTCTTTTTGGATTAGGGATGCTTAATGGAGCATGCAACCAGCCCAACTAGTCCAGCTTCCTGTGCTCCCAGGGGCCAATCAGATGCCTATGAGAAACCCACAAGCAAGGCCTGAGTGCAAGAGAGCTGCTCTCCTCACTTATCATTTCTAGCAATTCTTATCCAGAGACATTATGCCTTTGACAGTGGAGGTAGAACACAGTCATCCTTGTGGCTAGTACCGGTAGTATGAATTTGTATAATCCCCTTTTAAAGCCATCCAGGTTGGTGGCCATCACTACCACCATTATGGGTGGTAAACCCAATTCTTGACTATTTTGTTTATTATTGAAGGCTATTGACATTGATCTCTGTTTGTGCTCTTATGCCAATGGACCGAGTGAAACAGGAGATTGTATTCAACTAAATTATAATCAGAATAGGCACATTTAAAATAATGGACTGACATTAGTCATAGCTATTAATTTCAGTGAGTCTGCTCTTGAGTAGGACAAGCACTGGATACAAGCCAGGATAAGAACATCAGAAGAGCCTGCTGAGTCAGGCAAATGGACTAGATTCTAGCAACCGGTGCTCACAGTGGCCAACCACATGCCTGTGGAAAACCTGCAATCAGGATCCCAGAACTGCCTTCTGGCGGTTCCCTCGCTACGAGAAGCCAAGTTACAGGGAACCAGGCAGAGGGCCTTCTCGGTAGTGGCACCCATCCTGCATAGCTGCCAAGTTTTCCCTTTTCTCGCGAGGAAGCCTATTCAGCATAAGGGAAAATCCCTTTTAAAAAGGGGATAACTTGGCAGCTATGCCACCCTGTGGAATGCCCTCCCATCTCAAGGCAGCCCTGTTTAGGGAAGCTTTTAATGTTTGATGGATTTCTGTATTTTAATATTTTGTTGGAAGCCGCCCAGAGTGGCTGGGGGAACCCGGCCAGATGGACGGGGTATAAATAATATATTATTATTATTATTATTATTATTATTATTATTATTATTATTATTATTATTATTATTATAGAACAAGAACACCCTTGTTTTCCTGCATTGCAGGGGGTTGGATTAGATCAGCCACCCCCAAACTGCAGCCCTCCAGATGTTTTGGCCTACAACTCCCATGATCCTAGGCTAACAGGACCGGTGGTTGGGGATGATGGGAATTGTAGTCCAAAACATCTGGAGGGCTGAAGTTTGGGGATGCCTGGAATAGGTGATCCTCAGAGCTCTACAATTCTATGATTCTATGATTCCTGCAGGTTCCAGTAACTGGGATTCAGAAGCATTGCCGCCTCCTGCTGTGGAGGACAGAGAAGTTTTCCCCCATGAATTTGTCCAATCCTCTTTTAAAGTGACCCAAGTTGGTGGCCATCACTGCCTCCTGTGGGAGAGAGTTCCACAGTTTAACTATGTGCTGAATGAAGGATGCTGGACTAGACCTGACCTGACATTAGCTGGCATGGATTCTGAGCAGGTGCACACCTGGCTTAGCAATAACAACACTGGTGATAAAAATAATGCTAGTTATAAAAAATATTTAAAAATTATGGACTTAAATACCATGTGATGTTAGATGCATCAACAACTGACAGGCACCAGCAAGTTCATGAAGTAAATAGAGGGAATGGGGGCGAGGGGGGGGTTGGACCTCCCAGTTAGAGTTTGTTTGATGATCTTGATGTCACTGGAGAGATTGCAGTATCTTCTACCTCTTAATGTGGTTTGGTATAACTTGTAATTAAGGCTGCCGTCCATAGTGTGCTTTCTAAAGGGTAAGTCCCACTTCTGTGTAGAAATGAGTGGGGTTGTGCTGGCTGGCAATGCATTTAAAAGGCAAGAGTTTACAGTTGCAGTTGCTGCCCCAGTCCAGGTAAACTCAGATCAACCACAGAGACTCATTCTAGGTCCAAACATGATCCAAAGACAAAGAGAGTCAACGGTGCAAGGTTCAGGCAGGGAATTCAGGCAAGATTCAGGCAACCCAAGTCAGCTGGAAGTGTAGCATCAGCCACTGGGAACCAAAGGCATGTCTTATCTCCAGCCGCAGGAAAGCTCAGGAGGGAGGCCTTAAATACTGCTGCATGCCACCCCAATCTCTGAGCAGTAATATTCCAGGGATTCCAGGCACTGACCCAGGGTTAATTTCCCTGGAATATAGCACAGTGGAGACTGTGGCGTTTTTAGACTATATTGTTTATTTACACACATATACATACAACCTGAGCCTATGGTGGAGGGGCTCATAGTATTAACACCCCAGAAGGTCTTGCTTCTCCCATAGTAACCACCTTGAATTCCAGCAGAAATTAAGCATGGCTTGCACTTTCTGGATTCTGCCTGCTTCTAGCCCAGTTCACAACATTCTACTTTGCTTTTCTCTTTCTCACATGACAGCCAGGTGAGGGAGAGGGCCCAACCATCTTGCCTTCTGGCCCAGAGCAACTTCCTTTGTTACACTAAGAACCCACTGTACTTAGCTGGCAATAGGACACTTGCCTGACTAATTCAGCTATGGAGTCCTCCATTAGAATTTTAACCCTTGCAGACTAACCCCACTAACTCACAATACTTTTGCTTCCTAAACCACACCAGAACCACAGCTGCTGGCAGTGAAGGAGCATCAAGGATTGCTTACTCGCGAGTAGACTGATGATGCTGGGTGCCATTGCTTTAGGTGTTGACACTTTCGAGGGGCAGCCCCACCACCTCCTCTGACAGTTCCAGGAGTTCTTCATCAGGTATTGGCCTAGACTCTGGAAGATCCATGGAAAGGATCCTCAGCATTCGGATCAGGGGGGCCTGCCTGCGCTTTAGTGTGTGGCCCCAGGTCAGGGCTGGGCATAGCAGAGAAGAGAAGGAATGAAAGAGAAGAGAGGGATTGGAGGGTAACCAACAGAAACAGTAATTAATGTGAGGAAATGCTGTACCACAGGCACGTCCAACAGGAATAATAATAATAATAATAATAATAATAATAATAATAATAATGATAATGATAATAATGATAATAATAATGTATTATTTATACCCTGCCCATCTGGCTGGGTTCCCCCAGCCACTCTGGGTGGCTTCCAACAAAACATTAATACAGAAATCGTGATCTACCCGTAGATCCACTGGACGTCTGTGGTAGATCACTGGTAGATCACTGGCTCCCCCCAAAGAAGCTCAAAAACTTTGGCTCCCCTAAAAATGCTCAAAATTTTAGCCCTTCACCCCCCCCCCAAAAACAGGGCTTTCATTCCCGCCTCAGAAAAGCTCAACAACTCTGACCTGAACCCCTAAAAAATGGGCCTTCCTCCTTCCTAAAAGAATCTCAACAACTTTGACCTGAACCCCTAAAAATGGGGCTTTCCTCCTCCCTAAAAAAAAGCTTAACAATTTTAACCTGGTCCTGAACCCCACAAAACTGCCAGTTTTTAACTCTGTGAGTAGATCGCAGTCTCTTCGGAGTTGGCCACCCCTGCTGTACCAGAACTGGATAACTAAGTTGGTTAGAGCGTGGTGCTGATAACACCAAGGTTGCAGGTTCAATCCTCATATGGGACAGCTGGATTGCAGAGGGAGGGATTACATGATCCTAAGGGTCCCTTCCAACTCTACAATTCTATGATTCTGTGATTCTATGTGTCGAATCCGAAACATTCGCGTCAGCGGTGAGGGCTTTTTCGGACTAGGCAACCTTCTGGGACCCACGTGGCAGTGATGGCTGGGGAGAGAGTCAGAAGTTGGCAGAGCAAACAATGCATATTTTATCTTTGTGTGGTTAGTTTATGCACACACTCTTACAACTCTCTCTCTCTCTAGCCTCCGTCCTGGCAACCAATGGGCATTGAGCACAGTGCTGGAACTATTTATTTCCCCATGTTTATGTACCACTTGATTGTAACGAAACCTCAAAGTAGTTCACAAAAAGAATTAAACTATCAGTAAATAATAATAATAATCAAAACAAGTATTTCAAATATTAAAAAAATTAAAAATCAATAATTTTAGATTAAAGCACATGACAGCTTCTACTTGGGCTTCCATAGCTGCCAAGTTTTCCCTTTTCTCGCGAGGAAGCCTATTCAGCATAAGGGAAAATCCCTGTAAAAAAGGGATAACTTGGCAGCTATGGGCTTCCCCATACAAAAATATTTTTAGCACGCACTGAAAAGAGTGCAGTGAAGTTGCCTGCCTGGCATCAATAGGCAGGGAATTCCCAAGTGTGGGTGCTGCCACACGAAGAGATAGATTCCTTACAAGTGCAGAATGAGGATTATATGG
Organism: Zootoca vivipara; assembly: GCF_965207765.1. Classification (NCBI taxonomy): domain Eukaryota; kingdom Metazoa; phylum Chordata; class Lepidosauria; order Squamata; family Lacertidae; genus Zootoca; species Zootoca vivipara. Next base: position 39,553,276 of record NC_142585.1, on the reverse strand, counting down.
CACCTGTAACAGTGGCACATCTGCAGATCAAGTGGCCATATGTAGGGTAAGGCAAGCCAAAATGTTAAGGGCTGTGGGTTAAACCACCGAGTCTAGGGCTGCTGATCAGAAGGTCGGTGGTTCGAATCCCTGCAACGGGGTGAGCTCCCGTTGCTCGGTCCCAGCTCCTGCCCACCTAGCAGTTCGAAAGCACATCAAAGTGCAAGTAGATAAATAGGTACCTCTCTGAAGGGAAGGTAAACGGTGTTTCCGTGCGCTGCTCTGGTTCACCAGAAGCAGCATTGTCACGCTGGCGCCATGACCCGGATGCTGCACGCCGGCTCCCTCGGCCAATAATGCGAGAAGAGCGCGCAACCCCAGAGTCAGACACGACTGGACCTGATGGTCAGGGGCCCCTTTACCTTTACCTTTATACTAATAGTAACACCATGGACCTGCCCCAGTAGCAAATTGGCTATCAGTGCAGGTGTCTGAGAAGAGCTGTTCTATGCTGACAAGATCTCACTCCTGTCAGCAGTTGTGCTGCAGCACTCTGCACTAACTGCAACTTCTGGATCAAACACAAGGGATGCCCTACCTGGAGCACATTGCAATAATCCAATCTTGAAGTAACCAGTACATAAACTACTATGGCCAAACTCTCCCGGTCCAGCTAGATGACTTCCAAGGCCCTCTGAACTCTTAAAATTCCACGATTCTGTTATTCTAAATCATAAGCAAACAACTAAAATGTGCTCTCTGTGGGGCTAACCTTGGCCCTGATCCAGGGACTCCAGCTGTTTCAAAACGTCTAGACTGTTGATTATTGGCAGCACAACTCCAGTGCTCAAAAGCTTGCATGGGCTGCTCATATCCTACTGGGCCAGATTCTTGTATTATTTTACAAAACCCTTAACAGCTTAGGTCCAGGATACCTCAAGGACAGCCTAATCCCATAAATCTCTGGCCAGTCTTGAGGTCTTTGAGGGAATCACTGTTCATGGTTCCCCATGGCTTAGATGCATGACCCTAAGAACATAAGAATAGCCTGCTGGATCAGGCCAATGGTCCATCTAGTCCAGCAACCTGTTCTTGCAGTGGTAGGGTTGCCATATGTCCGGAATTTCTGGACGGCAGCAGTGTCCAGGTGGAAATTGGCAAAATGTCTGGGAGAATCCGTATGGCAGCCCATGTTGGCAGTGTCATTTTTGTCCATAAATATAGTTTTTGACCAAAAAGAGAGAGAGAGCTCAAAACCCAAGAACATTGTGTCTGGATTTTCAATGTTTGGAATATGTCAACCCTTTGAGTGGCCAACCAGATGCCTGTGGGAAACCTGGGAGCAAAACATGAGCACCAGAGGACTTTCCCCTCCCGTGGTTTGCAGCAACTATTTGGAAGCAATGCTGCCTCCAATTCACCAGGTGACGTGCATTCAGTACTGTGATCCCAGTTTGATAGAACTTCCTTCCAGCTGAGATCAGACAGGCTCCCTCCTTGTTCAACATCCAACTTCTACTGGATAGGGTACCTTCTTTTATTCCAGCAGACATTTTAACTGGTCTGATTCCATAGTTTTAGCCAATTTTTCCCTTTCTGTGTTGCATTTTCTTTGCACCTCTTAGAGATGCTTCCTGTATTTATAACAATAAAAGGAGGGGCATGGAGGAGGGCACATTGGCTTTATAACTGTGTGGAAGGTCCTCCTCCAAGGGTCTTCTGCTGGTTCCCTTACTGCAAGAAGTGAAGCTACAGGGAACCAGGCAGAGGGCCTTCTTGGTAGTGGCGCCCGCCCTGTGGAACGCCCTCCCATCAAGGAAATAAATAACTATCTGACTTTTAGAAGACATCTGATGGCAGCCCTGTAACTTTTTAATGTTTGATGTTTTATTATGTCTTTTATATGCTGTAAGCTGCCCAGAATGCCTGGGGAAACCCAGCCAGATGGGTGGGGAATAATAATAATAATAATACTGTAATAATAATAGCAGCAGCTCAGTGGTTGCAATGTGTGGGAGGTGCAATGGGGTGCTGGAGGTTACCATGGGGGTGGTTTGTGTGCACAGAGGGGGGGCTGCACAAAAGGAGGGGGAGGGATAGAAAGGAGGGGGAGGGAAGGTGAAAACAGGTGAGCAAAGCAGGGCTGCAGAAGAGAAGAGAGAAGTGGCTTCAGAAATGGGATTGGGAAGGTGAAAAGGGACTTGCATGATGAGGGGAAGGAGAACTCTAGGGGTTTTGCAAAGGGGAATGGCAGCAGAGTTGGCGAGTGGTGTGAGCAAGGATGCAGTCCCTAAATAAAATAATAATTTAAAATTTATGTACGGAGAGACCCTTATTCCCTTAGAGCTGGAATACCATTTTGATTCAGCATTTTAGAACACACACACACACACCCCAGCACCACCACCCTGATGAAAGCATTATCATTCCACACAAAGAACCTTTCTCTCCTTCTCTCTCCTCCAGTCCATTCAGTGAGACTCCTCTTTATGACTCAGTGATTACTTTAATCTCCATAACTCTATTATTCAGGCCCCCCCACCCCATTTAGGAACAGCAACATCTCATCTGTAGGGAATGAAATCGGCTCTTAATGAAGAAACACTGGGAAGTTCAGCCTAGTACTTCTTTCTCTCTCCCTTATAATTGGCTGCTTGGATAACAGTAATTTCAGTAATCTTTAATAATTTGCAGCTCTGAGGCATTTTGTGAGAACCAAAGCTCCTCCGCCCCCCCCCATTTTATTTTATGCAGCCTTGTGGGGGTGGGGGGTGGGTAGGAATGCCTTCACTTGGATCAGTTTCCTGGTGTTTGCACACCCTGGTGAACACACGCTGACACATCAAAGAGCTGGTCACCGATGGTCTATTCCAAAGAATGTTTTGGGATAAAAAATAAGGCCATTGTTTCAAATGGCTGCTGGCTATCGGATCCTTTGGTGGCTGTGCTTTGCCCAGGGCAGAGATGGATGAGTCCACCACCCCAGGCTAAATTCAGTTCCCAAAGCAATTTTATCCATCCCCCTTAGCAAATCTTAATGACACTGTGGCAAATACTTTGTTCTCTGCTTTCTTCGTAAGGTGGAGGACGAGTGCATTTCTCCTTTGGAATGTCTTTTCCAGGCACAGGCAAACTTGGCCCTCCAGATGTTTTGGGACTACAACGCCCATCATCCCTGACCACTGGTCCTGTTATCTAGGGGTGGTGGTAGTTGTACAGTGGTACCTCTACTTCTGAATTTAATGCGTTCTGAATGCACATTCATAAGTCGAAAAAAATTGTAAGTCGAATCCCATAGGAATGCATTGGGAGAAAAGATGGCGGACGGAGCTCCGTTCGTAAGTAGAAACATTCGTAAGTAGAGTTATTCATAAGTAGAGGTACCACTGTAGTCCCAAAACAACCGGAGGACCGATTTTGCACATGTCTGGTCTTTTCTAACCTGGTGTCTTGCAGATGTTTCAAACTACAACTCCCATCAGCCCCAGGGAGCATGGCTCCATTGTCAGGGATGACAAACATTGTAGTCCAAAATATCTGGGAGGGCATCAGGTGGAAGAAGGTAGGTGAATGCAATGCTCCAGGAGCACCATGACTCCTCCACAGCAGTACAGTGGTACCTCTACTTACGAATAACTCTACTTACGAATGTTTCTACTTATGAATGGAGCTCCGTCCGCCATCTTGGATGCGGTTTAGATAGGATTTTTTCTACTTACGAATTTTTAGATAGGATTGCTTCAACTTACGAATTTTTTCTCTCAATGCATTCCTATGGGATTCGACTTACAATTTTTTCTCGACTTACGAATGTGCGTTCGGAACGCATTAAATTTGTAAGTAGAGGTACCACTGTAGAAATCTTTTAAATTTATGGCTGTGAGACTTGATGAGGGGAAGATTTCAGGCACCTGCAGTGCAACCCAAATATTTTCTACTCAGGTGACATTCCTGTTGAATTCAATAGGACTTACGCCCAGGTAAGTGCGTTGAGGATTACAACCTTAAGACAAGTCCTATATCAGGGATGACTGTGCGCTTGCTGTGTGGTTGAGACAGCATATTTGAATTATTATTTACCTAGTAGTAAATAAGTGCCTGATGCTGCCCAGGAATTTGAAGAAATGAAAACATATTGCCATTTTTATATGTGTAGTGGAATTTGTGAGTTTTAGGGCTGTGCATGCACACGCCAACCCAGGGTTCCAACATGATCCATGGAACACCTGATGCAACCCTGAATTGGTTTGTGAGCTAATATTTGATTAGGGTTTATTTGGCCTGTCATATTGAGTCAACATGGTATCTGGTGTTCAAAACATAGACAAAGACCATCTCCCTCATCTTGACAACCCTGGTGCTCAGTGACAATATCTTCTGAGGTATCCAAATAGGGGCAGGTTGGAACTCTCACACTAAAATTGGCAAGGTCACATAAAACTGGGTGATGATACCTCCAGAGATACAGTGGTACCTCGGTTTATGAACACAATTGGTTCTGGAAGTCTTTCCCATTGAAAGTAATGGAAAGCGGATTAATCCGTTCCAGGCGGGTCCGCGGAGTACTCAACCTGAAGCGTACTTTACCCGAAGCATGGGTGTAATTGGTTCCGGAAGTCTGTTCATAAACTGAAGCGTTCATAAACTGAAGTGAACTTTCCCATTGAAAGTAATGGAAAGTGAATTAATCCATTCCAGATGTTCATAAACCGAAAATTCGTAAACCGAGGTGTTCATAAACCGAGGTTCCACTGTATACTTTTTGGACCTTTAACACAACACTGAGTGAAGTCATGCCAAAGTTACGTTTCAGCCAATCGTATTGATTTAAAATAGTGCCCAGTGTCCAAATGTAGATTAATCATGGGTACTGTAGATTGTTAAGGGTGTTGGGAATTGTAGCACTGTGAGGAATAAATTACTGTTCCCAGGATTCTTTGGGGGAAGCCGTCTTTGTGAGTTGAATGCACTTTAAAACTATGGTGTGGATATGACCAAGGATTTCACACAGCTAAGTGAAATGGCCATGACTCATTCAGGATGTAGACTTCTACTCTTCACCCCTCCCCACTTCAACCTTCTCTCTCAACTCTGGGTTCTGAATGCTTTGTTCCATAAACTGGTTTAATGCCCTCCCTGACTCCTTTTGAAAACATACCAATCACATCTCACGCAGATGCTGATCATACTTTCCAGGTATGGCATGTGGAAAAATCAAGTTAAGCAAACATTATAAACTTAAGCTCAGCAAGGATGTAGGTAGTCGTTGGGTGATACTCTCCCCCTCCCCATGCCTCATAAGAGACCCTCCCCCCTCAAACTACAAATAAAGAACCAGTATATTTTGGTTTATTGGTTGTTACTGCATGTAATATATACACAAAAGCCACCTTTGAAATGCAAGTGAGCAATGATTGTTCATTGCTTGCTCCAGCCAAGCAGAATCACAGAATTGGTACTTTGCTGAAAACTAAAAGCACTTATACAATAAATAAGCATCTGAATATAAGACGCACCTTTAAAATTGGAGGAGGGGAAAGGAAAAAATACTCAAATATAAGTCGTTCCCTTCCTCACTACTCCTGGGTGTATACGGGGGTGGGGGGAAACTGCATTGCATTGCCAGCAGCCTTTCCCCTTCCTTCCTTCCTTCCTCGCTCTCTCTCCCTTCCCAGCCTTGGGGGAGAGGACGGTGAACTACGTGCGGGGCGGGCGCCGCTTCACCATGCTCCTGGCGCTGTTTGCCCCGCGCTCCTGGCTGCACACCGTAAGGTTGCGAATATAAGCCGCACTTTAACTTTTCATAGTCAGAATCTGGGGGGAAAGTGCGGCTTATATTCAGTCCAATACAATATACTACAGGGGTCCCCAGACTACGGCCCGGGGGCCGGATGCGGCCCAATTGGCCTGCCAATCCGGCCCGCGGCAACCCCCACTGCCCGCCGCCACCTGCTCTTACGGCGCGCAGCGCGGCAGCGCTCTTCCGGGTCGGGAAAAAAGCGCCGAAAATCCTTTGTGCGCATGCGTATGGGCCTCTCCTGACCCGGAAGAGGTCATTTCTGGTGCACTTCCGGGTCGGGGGAGGCCGATACACATGCACACAATGGATTTTCGGCACTTTTTCCACCCTGGAAGCGCGCCGCCGCGCCAGTAAGCGCCCGTGCACATGTGCACGGGTGCGCACTCCCCCGCCCGCCGGCCCGCACAGGCGCACGCTCCCCCGTCCTCTGGCCCGCCGCGCGATCGGTGCGGTGGGAACCGGCCCAAACGCCGGTAAGTCTGGGGACCCCTGGTATACAACAACAACAACAACAACAACAACAACAACAACAACAACGGATGAATGAAGCTGTCAACTTGAGCTGGGTTGAAATTCCACTCCTTATGCCAGTTTTGTGTCCTAATTCAGAGGTTGCAAAATTGGTAGGCACTTTTATTTCAGGAGTGTGGGGAATGCAATATTATTTGTGGGGGGGGGAGGGATGGTAGAAGAAAAACCTGGTGACCCCCAGTGGTTGCAGTGGTTTACAGAATAATTACACACTAATGATTAGGCAGTTTCTGTTGCTTGTGCTCAAAAGAGTTGTATTTAACATCAAACAAATGATTTTGGCGTATGCTCTATGACTCAATGGCAGGGGTCAGCAAAGTTTTTCAGTAAGGGGCCAGTGGGGTCGGACTATATGGGGAGGGGGATGAACAAATTCCTATGCCCCACAAATAACCCAGAGATGCATTTTAAATAAAAGGACCCCTTCTACTCATGTAAAAACACACTGATTCCCGGATTGTCTGCGGTCCGGATTTATAAAGCGATTGGGCCGGATCCGGCCCCCGGGCCTTAGTTTGCCTACACATGTTCAATGGAATGGACATTTTTTTAAAAAAAACCAACACCATTGGAACACGGTTGCATTGTACCTTTTCTTTTTGGTTCCTCTAGCTGGGGCATGGGAGATCTGAAAAGCCTTCATATATATGGGGGAATTAATCCCATATTAAAATGAGTAGCTATTTGGGAAAATGTTCAGCCTTTCTGTATAAGGAAGTCCTTTATATATTTAGCCAGTATGATCAATTTAATCATTAGGGCCATCACTGGCTTATAGACAGTCTTATTTCATTTCATTCCATCCATATTTTTCAATTAGCACTGAAATCTTAGGCATACCAACTTGTCTCACTTTTTAGTGATTGCAGCCTTATTTGGCCAAGGCTTTGGTCCTATCCACAATTTTCTAAGTAATTGATCAATGAAACGCATATAATTCAAAACTAGGGCTTCTCTTATTCAGAGCCAGCAGTGTGCCATTAAGCTCCATTGCATATTCCATCTCCACTTTTCAGTTCTTTCACCACAATAGTCCAACAGCATGCCATGCTCACTGAGCATGCTCAATAGTCACTGGCAGGGGTGGCCTGTTCCATTTCACTGCCTGAGGCAAAAGCACACACACTGCCTGCCACCTGACTTATCTGGGTAACATGCCTATAGCTTCCAGGTTGCAGGACTCTTGTGATAGCTCACTGGAACTCAGAAGCCGGCGCAGCAGCTTCTGTGGCAAGAATGCCCATGGAGGCACCTTTTGGATTCTGCAGTTGCTCACTTACCCCTTTGGGAGCTTCTGCCTCCTTAAGGTTCTTTTTCCTGGAGGCCTGTTGATGCCTTCCTCTTTGGTGTGGGCGCTGCCGCTTAGCCTACGTAAGACTCCACACACAGGACAACTTAATTTGTTGATGGTGGGCTGAAACTTAGGCTGCATCTTGAAACATGCTAGCTGGTAACTGGGACTTCAGTGAACATGTGAACTGTAATTCTGAGTATGCATTTCTTGAGCTGTCAGAGCAGAGAGATTGGGAGAAAATACCACACTTAAGTTTAGGGTTGCCAGCCACCCCTGGGAAAATGGGATCACCCCTTTTTTGGACAAAAGTGTCCCCTGCCCTGTTTGGACTTCAAACAGGATGCATTTTCTCCATATTTGAGCTTGGTTGCCCCCAAAAGTGGCTGTGTCGTTGTTGGTGCAGATGATAGGGAGTTTGGCGTGCACAACAATAGAGGGGGGGGGAGCAAGCTCCTCTCCCTCCCTCGCCCCACCCTCCCTCCTCCTCAAGCACTGCCACCAGTCTAGCATGGCACAAGTCCACCACCACTAGGCCCTGTCTGCAGCCCCAACCTGACCTCTCCTCCTCCCTCCAGTCTCTTCTGAGTCCAGCATGGGTGAGAGGCTGCAGCTGCAGCTCAGGTAGTCCATGGGAGCCAACCATCTACCATTGGCTCCCTGCCTGTCTATGTGAGTCGAGGGAAAGAGTGGGGAGGGAGGCGGGAGGCCAAATGCGGGGAAAACCCCTCCACAAATGGGTTGGGGGAGGATTTGGGGTCATAATGTGGTAGTGGCCCAAAAGGCCGTAATGAATGTGATAATGTGAATCCCTCTAAATCCTAGAATATGCTTCTAATAGAGAAGGTATGGTAACCTTTATGAAACTGATGATTTGGTAAGATGCTGTCCCCCACTGGGACAGAAGGACAGCTAATACTCAAATCACGAAGATACAGCTCATAAGCTAGAACATAAGTTGATACAGTCAAACCTCGGTTTACGCCTACCTCTGTGACCGCTTCGGCGAGTGACCGCCGGAGACCTGGAAGTGTTTACATTCCGGTTCCGCGGCGTTGGATGTGCAGACGCAATCTGCGCAGCTTGCACATGCGCAGAAGCGATCTGTGCAGCGCGTGCGTGCACAGAAGCACTCTATTGGCGCTTCACACACACGCAGAAGCATGCCTTCGGGGAGCAACCACTTTGGCGACTGACCGCCTCCATGGAATGGATTGCGATCGCAAACCAAGGTACCACTGTACATGGTACAAATGGCTACACAGTAACACAGGTTCCCAGCATGCATACTAACACAATGCAACAGGTCACGGTGAGAATCAAAGTTTAGTTAGCAATGCTTATTGCGCATGCGTATTAAACATGAAATGAGGTAATGATGTATATGGTTGGTTAAAATTGAAATCCTTTGTTTGAAATGTTATAAATACCCCTGCCCGGATCCTTGGGCGGGGTTGCAGTTTTGCGAAAAGATTCGACTGCAACCTATTGCTTTGGAATAAACAACAATGGACTCCTAACTCCTCTTGTCTCGTGAGTTTTATTGGCGTAACTCAGAAGATAAGCCATTTTTTTGGCTTACAACATTAAGAGTGTATGTGCCCTGCAATTCCCACCCACCCAGCCTGTCCTGTATTTTGCCTGACCTGTCCCGTATTCTGCCTTAGAAAATGTGACAACCCTCTTGAGGTTTGAAGGTTAAGGATGAGAAGCAGAAAGAAAGCTGCCTTAGACTGAGTCAGGCCATGGGTTCATATACGTAGCTCAGTATTGTCCACACTGATTAGCAGCGACTCTCCAGGCTTTCAGGCTGAGGATCTTTCCTAGCCCTATGCAGAGACGCTGGAGGATTGAACCCAAGACATCCTTCACGCAAAGCAGATGCTCTGTCACGGAGCTATGGCCTTTTCCATTTCATTGAATACAATATATATATTAAAACAACCTTCTGGACTTGCTTCTGTTAAATGCAGCCAAAGGCAAATTTTGCTAAGCATTATCTCCCCGCCCCGCCGCTTCTTCTTTTCCTTTAGAGGTTTTGGGCAATACACAACAAGAAATGTGCATTCCATTAAGAAAAGACGAAAAAGCAGAGGTGGAGGCGAGGGGGGTGGGGTGGGGTGGGGGGAGCGCTTAGCCAAATCTACATTTTCAGTGCTACCAGTGGTGCATCTGTTTAAACACGTCGCTGCTACATATGTGTACAAGATGAGAAGCTGGAGCAAAAAATTGCCTGCAGTTGTCTCTCCCCCTCCCCCCCTCTCTCTCAAAAAAATGATGATTATTATTCTCTCCTTTCTCAAAACAATTTTAAATCTACAAGGAAGGTCAGGAGAGGTCGCGATTCCTGACCCGCAGCTGAACTGAAGGAGCCAGTACTGTCTTTTTGATGCTCTGACAGAGGTCACTGAACTGAGGCGTGTTATTGGCTCCCTGCGTCTAAGAAGCACAGCTTATCCCAAACAATTTTAAAATTACCACTGGCATGAGAATGTCAGGAGGGAGAGTGAGCGGGGGTGGGGAGAGGCTCGCTGAGGATGTCTAGACTCTCACCAAGCTCCCCGAGGCTGGGCAATGGAACCAATAGGGGGAATGCGTTGTGCGTGTGGAGGCTGTAGGCCCACAGGCCGGGGTGGTGGTGGTGGTGGAATGGGGCTGAGTCTCAACCAGCAGGGCAAGGGGGGAAATTCCCACAATGCACCCTGCCAATGTGCTCCAGGGAGGAATTCCAGATAAGGAAAATCCATAGGCAGAGTTTTTCTGCAAGAAACAACATCAGGCTGCCCCCTTTCCTTTATTGCTTTCCAACGATTCCAAAGCCCACTGTCAGCTGTTTATGAGCCCTTTAAATCACCCATCACGACACTGTCCTCATCACTTGAGCTGCTTCTGAGAGTTGCCTTTGTTTCCCCCCCCCGAAAAATAGGCCCAAAAAGTGGTTTGCTTGGAGCCTTGGGGAGGGGTGTGAGAGGGGTGTGTCAAGTGAGTTTGACATTCTTAATAGAGCCACCTAGAGTCCTCGTTTGTGAATTCTGAACAGACTTGATTCAATGTCTGGGACAGGTTTCGGAGAGCTAGGCTACTGCCTGCAATTTCAGGGTGCAAATCCCCACTTGGTCCTGAAGCTCACTGTGTGGCTTTGGGCCAGCCACTCCAGACCCTCCAAGTGTTCCTGTTTTCCAGGGACGTCCCTGATTTAGAGGAGCCTTGATCCTGGAATGTCCCACTTTTCCTTAGGACGTCCCTATTTTCATTGGAGAAATGTTGGAGGGTATGGAGTTATCTGACCCCAGAGCCATCCAAAGGCAATCGTATACAGTATAGGGAAGTTTTTTAAATGTTTAAAGTTTTACCAAGGGTAATGTAAACTTTGGGTTGTGAAAGCTGCAAACCCGGAAGTATTTTGCCGCATGTGCATGCGCAGAAGTGCTCTACCACACTGCGCGCATGCGCAGAAACAGTCCCTCCGGTTGCAGGAACCTCGGGATCCGACCGCAGCTCTGGAACAGATCCTGTCTGCAACTGGAGGTACCACTGCGTTTAATGACCAACGTGGCTAATTTGTACCTTCTGAAATGATAGGTGAACTGAAGCATAGCAACCTTCAAAATTTGCACTTCTCTGAGTTTTGTAATGCAGTTCCCCAGTCAAGTGATGTGTACAAAAATGCCTATATTAAGGTGTGCATGTATTTGGATATTTGAGTGAAAATGACATGCAAAATGCATTATATGTGAGGGAATTGCTTTGCAGTAATTCGTGTATATTAGTGATCAGAGCCCAATATGGTTCTTTTATTTTCAGACCACAGAACTCATGCGTGATGGAGAACAGGATTTACGTTTGTCAGTTCAAGTCTATTTCCCCCATATGCAATACAGGAAACAATAGCATTACTGGTCTGCCTAACAGGGTGGCTGTTTGGTTTGAAGGATGTTGAGATAATGTGTGCACAATGCTAAAGAAGATATTATCTGTCTGGAACTGCACCTCAAAGTCTAATGTGAGATCAGAATGAAATTATCAGTTTAGATTTTCACTCCTATGAATCTTGCAGTACAGTTTCCTGACTCAAAAAAGCATAATGAAATGTACCAAAAATGCATATTTTAATTGCAAATGATTTAAGGTTAATTTTTATCTTCTTTTTCAAACATTTTTAAAATTGTTTTGATTTAGACCATGGAACCATTTGTAATAATAGACGACACTTCCTTTCCCTCTTGGTATATCTTATTACTGATTCAATAAATCACATAGCACAGTGGTTTTCAACCAGTATGCCGTGGCACCGTGGGGTGCCTTGAATGCTGGCCAGGGGTGTTGTGGGCAGCAGCGCCCTCCGTCCCTCTTTCTTTCCTTCCCTCCCTCCTCTGATGCCGCCTCGCATCTATGCCTCCCAAAGGCTTGCACAGTTGTTTGTTGCAAGGAGAGGGGAGAGGAGAAGAGGCTGGGGGAACATTCCACAAGGGAGGGTGTTTGAAAAAGGGTGAGAGACTGCTAGTTCGGCAGGCATGGGGTGACATAACTGGGCTCCTGAGCCCCACAGGGGTGCTGTAGAAAGAATGAAGTTCGTCAAGGGAGCTGTGGACTCAAAAAGGTTCAAAATCTCTGACATAGCAGTATATCCTTTATTTCTTTACAGGTAGGTAGCCGTGTTGGTCTGAGTCGAAGCAAAATAAAAAAATTCCTTCAGTAGCACCTTAAAGACCAACTAAGTTTATATTTTGGTATGAGCTTTCGTGTGCATGCACACTTCTTCAGATATTTCTTTATTGGCTGTTGTGACAACTTTATATTTTTAAACTTAACTTCTGTTAAAATTCAATTTAAATATTTTAGGCTAAAATACATACATTTAAAAAATGCATACATCCAGATAAAATATATATTTAAACACATCTTTTGGAATTATATATGTATTTAAATACCTTAATATGAACCCGTACACAGCTTTTTTTAAGAGAAGTAACCTTAATATTATTTTTATGCAGATTTTTAAAATGGCATATTAATGTGGAAATGGCATGGAAAGAGAATGATCTATCTATCCCCAGCTAAATTTTGATTTTAGGAGTGGTTTCAATGGACGCCGCATTTTGCTCTTGGACCAGACCTCCATGAAGGCATGCTGGGCGTGTGCCTTCAAAGAGCCTCATTCCCTGTTGCCATTGTGCTGTCAGGTGAATGTGCCTCGCATTTGGTCCATGGAGGTAGGGCAGGTACAGATCTGGGCTGCCAATTAGAGGAGGTTGCTCAATGTTATCCTCTTTACACTAAGACCACTAGCCACCACCACCCCCAAAAAAGGGACTGGTAGCCCTTGTTAATCCTACTCAGGGTAGACCTGCTGAAATGAATAAGCATCAGTATCTTGGGTACATAAATTTCAATGGATTTGCTCTGAGTAGTAGTTAGTTGCATACGACCTAGGGATGGTACCTTTTTCACCAGGGAGAGAAACCAGGAAATGGTCAATAGCAACACCCACCCGTGAAACTGCAGGCATCCAAAATATGAACTTTCCCTCTCTAGAATAAAACGAGGAAAACATTTGAAATAGGACATAGTGCTTGTTTGCAAACCCTCAGGAACATGACGTGCTGTTTAATTTCACAGGCAGCACAAGACTTTCCCCATTAGAACTTGACTTGATTTATAGCAAAAAAAGAACGAAAAAAAAAGAGGCCACCTGTTAAAATTTCTGTAGTAGGGTCTCCAGCGTCCTAGAGGCACCCAATCATCATAAGGCACTGCAAAGAAGTTTTACCAGCCTTTGTTATGATTGGAGACAATCAGAGTGAAAGGAGGTGGGTCAGCCATTGAGGAGAAGTCCACAGGAGGAACATTGAGGAGTTGTTATTCTGCATGTTCCAATGGGAAGCATTTAGTAATACTGTAATGGAAACACAAGGTGCTTCAGTTTCAAGAGAATGGGGTACAAATTCTGTTAAATACAATGGAACATCAGGGGAAACACAACTTAAGTCACTCTGACAGAATATGTTGGAGCACTCCCAATCATTTGCCCATGTATGGATATAGAAAATAGTAGATCTAGCTGAAAGGCAACACATGAAGATCTGCATTGATCGTTGCATCCCTAAATATTATAATTAATGTGTGGCTGTGACTATCATGAAGGGATACTGCACTTCTGAATTTGCCATTACACTACTGACCCCAACAGTAGCATGGATATAGCCATCTGGCAAGGAACTAGTCTCATAAAATCAAGAGTCTTATATAAACATTTATTCCTCTATGTCTTTTTATGAAGAAGATCTTGTCAGCGACAAACCCAGGATATTGTTCAGCCTCCTCCTTTTAAATTTGGATTGGTTGCTCTCACATGCCGCAGAAGACCCAACTTGCTCTTTTCTTTATTTCCAATAATTAGTTGACTACAACAATACACAGAAACACCATTTCCAGGAAAGAAAGAAAAACAAAGCTTTGAGGGTTTTAATTGAAATAGATCTCCCAATAATTGCATGTAAACTGAGAGCAATGTATATTCCGTAGTCAGGGAGTAAATGTTTTGGTGGGAGGAAACAGGCAACTGTCAGTTGGTATCAGTGGTGATCCTAGGGGACACTTGCTGAATTACTTTGTGCTTGACTGAGCAAGGGCTAGTTCTGCCCTGGCCACTGTGACCAACTGCAGTTCTTGCAAGCGGTCCAGGCTCAGGAAGCTGTTGAGAATAACTTCTTGGATCCCCAACACTTCCTGGATCCTGTTGGAATGTGATCTATTAAAGCCTGATTAAGCATATTGTAACTGACTGACATACAAAGCTTTGCATCCCTCTCAGAAATGAATGTATGTGTATTCACCCACATCTACAAGTTTCACATTGTGCAAGAACTGACAATCAACTAGAATTTCACAATCTGAATTTGCTGGTATGGGACTGAATCCCACCCAAAGATACCGATAATTTAGAAGCATCATTAGACCAAGGAAAAGCACCCTCTTCCATAGTGCCATGGCTGTATTTTTGTTTGGAAACCTTCCTCAGCTGCTTTTAATATGAAAATAAACACGTCAGGAAATCCTGTCATGGATCTCCTTTGCAATCTGTAACATGGCCTTCAGAGTAGTGGTGCTGTCTTAGGCTGCTGATGTTGGGTGTTGTGAAAGGGCACCACATTTATCAGAGGTAGTGCTGTGGAGTGGTTAACGAATTGGACTAGGACCCTGGAGACTAGTAGGATAGGCTACCCCATTAGGGCAAATTGGACACTGCCCCACTGACTTCAGTCTGCCCTCAGCCAGACCCCACCTGACTGCCTAGGGGATGACACTGCTTGTTAGCTTACTCCTCAATTTCAGTGTTGATCCTTGTAGAACTCAGCATGGAGGAGGACAAAACTAGAACTGGTTGGCTCTGCCTGTCTTTAGCTCTGGCACTACCTCCTGTTGATCTCTCAGTTTTCTGTCTTATCACCCCTAAAGAGCACCAGCCACCCCTGGAGACTGGATGTCAAATTCCTACTTAGCCATGAAGCTCACTCACTGGGTTACCTGGGACCAATTGCTGTTTCTCAGCCTAGCTTATCTTGCCAGGTAATTTGGATAAAATGGAGGTGGCGGCGGTGGAGTGGTGGAGAACCATTAAGGCCACCCTGTGCTTTTGTAGAAAAGTATTCTCTTTCCAACTCAATAATATTCGTCTCTCTCTCTCTTTCTTTTTTGAGAAGGGGTAAGCATCTCAATGATGGGGTTATGTGAGAGAGTTAAAGAGAACAGAGAAGCAGAGGCATAGGAAGGGGGTGCGGGGGGAGTGTGGACTGCCCTGGGTGTCATCGCTGAGGGGGTGACATTCGGCGCACAGCCCGCCTGCGACTCCTAAGCCTACCCCAAGCAGTTGATGTGTGTGGGGTGTGTGTGTGACAAAAAATCATCCACACTGGGTACCACCTGACCTTGCTACGCCTCTGCAGAGAAGGCTTGTCCATTAGTTAGAATTGGGCATTGACTCACCAGCCTCCTTCTGGCCTGGACCAGTCCCAACCTGCTGCCTTCTTAGAACGTTCTCAGGCAGTGGCCCTGACTGCCACTTTCTCCATCCTCCTTCATCTCAGTGTTGTCCTCGTAGAACTCTTCAGGGAAGAAGATGGGGACAGAACTAGACTGACTTGGCTCTGTCCGTCATTGGCTCTGGAACCACCTACTACTGGTCTCCTTGCCTTATGGCTGACCAGTCCCAATGGACCCCAGCAACCACTGGAAGAGGACAAGCAGGGATTGTTGGATAACTCAATTTTTGGAACGAGCCCTTTATTCTGACACTTGGTCCTCAACTCTTGGGCCTCCTCTTTCTATCAAAGAGCTCCTGCAAGCCCTTTTCGGTGAAGCTGAGTGCTTGACAGGGATAAATAAATCATATTTGCATTTCTCCGTAGCCTTTTCAATCAGACGAATGGCAGACTTGTTGTGATAAAAACCCACCTCCGTTGCAAGCCAGAGAATTGCAGCTTTATGCTGATGGTATATATTAAAAGAGAGCTGCCTTGTCAAGACGACGCTCTATAACAAAGTAATAACCACATCGCTTTCACTCAACACAAGCTGCTGTTCATAGGGGCATCTAGATTCTCCAAGAGAAGGGGATGTGGTTGCTGAATGGATATTTAAAATATAAAATACAGTCATGTTGAATATAATGAAATCGAAGACTCTGAAGATTAAGTGTCTGATTGGTATTATGCAATTCAAATACATTGGATTAAAATGGTGGTGGTTTTTTTGCAATTTGCTCATATAAGAGTGTGTGTGTGTGTGTGTGTGTGTGTGTGTGTGAGAGAGAGAGAGAGAGAGAGAGAGAGAGAGAGCGCTTGCCATACATCAGGAAAATTCCTGACATGTCCTAGTTTTCAGGTATAAAAATGGTGTCAGGGGGAATTTTGCCGAATTGGCAAAATGTCAGGGAAAACCTGGATGTACGGCAAGGTGCTGGAAAAAGCAGCAGAAGCAGCTCCAAAAGCTTAAAATCACTATTGGGGGGGGGAGGGTTTCCCCTCAAGAAAGCTCAAAATTTTTTGAATCTTTCTAACAAAAGCTCAATAACTATGGCAACCATATATCTATAGATTGATGTGAACATGAATTGGTTCCTAATCTGAGCAAAACTGCTTTTTATTACGGGGAGAATTATTTATACCTCAAACATATATTACAAATTATGCTTATGATTGACCCCCAACACTGCCTGCATTATACTGTTAGAGAGTGGCTTACCATTTATTGCTCCCGTCTCCATTCTTTAACGTTGAAGGCTTTGTGTGTGTGTTTAAACTGAAAGACTGAATTATTTATGTAAGTAGAAAATCATTATTGTTTGAAATAAAATTATTTTTCCTGTGTTAAATCCTAGAAAAGGAAGGGGGATATATTGAGCCAGGCCTTGCTATAATTAAGATAACTGCTAAAGAAAAGGTTAGTGGTAAAGGAATGAAAATGACAAGCAAGTAAATCCTTAGTAATCATTTTATTTTGTTTAACAGGCGGCGGTTGGGGGAGATGTGGCTATTACCATATTTTATGAAAACAGGCTCAGGAAGTCTTTGCTAATGAGAGTGACTATATTTGTTTCTGGTTCAGATTGCTTTGAGGCAGCAATAGAAATAAATTTTGACGCTTGTTTCTTTGTTTCCCCCCGCCCCTCTCTGTTTTATACATTTGTGCTTACCTGCAAAAATGATACCTTTCTATCTGGGATAGGTTGTGGAAATTGGAATTACATAATATTCCACCAACTGCCATATATATTTTTGGTGGTTTGTAGATCAAAATATGACACGTGAAAATAGGAGCACATTTTTCTTTCTCTCCTTCTTTCGGTTCATTCTTCCTCCTCTCAGCATTCTGCTGTGAAAAAACAGACTGCTTCTACCGCTGCTTCAGGGATGTTTGATAGAATCAGCTTCTGTGTCAACAGCAAAGAGACCGTGGCAATTGATTATTCAAGAGACACGCTTGTGTTGTTTTTTTTTTTAATATACATTTCGTGCAATAAATCAAACTGGCTTTTGATGATGTGACGCTCTGCCTTTTCTCACCCGCGAGGATAAGATAAAATACCTACCTGTGCCCTCGTTGCAAAGGACAAGTCATCTGTTGCAGCCGATGGATAACTTAAAGCCCTTGATTTGGTTTCTTCAAGCCTCCAACATCCGTCTCTTATCTGTTTAGCCACAATCCTGTGCACCCTAATCTCAAACACATATAAAGTAAAACTCATTTAATTCAGTGCGGGAGATGTCTGAGTAGACTTGCCTAGGATTATTCTGTGAGGTTGCAACCCTAAGCATACTTAACAGGAAATAACTTCCATTGAAATCCACAGGACTTACTTATGAGTAAACATAAATAGGGCTGGGCTGCAGTAGGGATAGGCAGAGCTGTCACTTTTGGTTTTAACGTGTTTTTCATTTTTCCAGTCTTAAATTCAGTCCTCTAGATTTCTGCATCCGTTTGCGAGTATTTTTAAAGTGCTCATGAAGGTTTATCAGCTTTTTGTTATTAGTTATTTATTCCATAAAATTTATATACTGCTTGATTGTAAAACTAACTAACTAACAAACTAACTAACAAATAAACCCCTCAAAGCAGTTTACAAAGAATAAAAAATAAAATTATGTTTAAAAAGTTTAAAACAACTATTTAAACCATTAAAAAATAAAATCAGCAATACACTCGAGACATATCAAAACATCTACCAGCATTCTACATGTCTGGGTAGACTAACCTAAACAAAACATGTTTTTAGCAGGCACCAAAAAGAGTACAGTTAAGGTGCCTATCTGCTGTCAATAGGCAGGGAGTTCCAGGTTTAGGTGCTGCTGCAGTAGCAGTAGTGTCAATTCCTGTGGATTTCCCCTAATAAACACATTTTTGTATGCAATTGTGCGTCATGTATGCAATTTTGCAACTCATTTAATGCATTTTTGTGTGTTCTTTTCATTAAAACATGCAGATTTAGGAATACTTTACCCTAGTATGTGCATGGAAAACTGCAAAATTGGGAGAAGTGTGAATTCTGAAGGGCTGCCGTGTTTCAGTTTCAGTATGGTTTCATAAAATGTGAATTTAATGTAAATAGGTGAGCTTGCCTTTAAATGCAGACTGAATGGAATTTTCCTCACTCCTCCATCCCTAGCAGCTAGAAAAATATGTGTCTGAAATACATTTGAGTATAATTTGCTAGGATGATCAGAAAAACGGTGTATTTTACTATCTTATATTTACCTTTTCTTTTCCCAACAGAAGTTGAGAATTTGAGACCAGCCTATACCATGTTATTAATATCAGTAGATAAATAAAAAATAAAAATAGAACTGGGTGTAAATATGCCATGCAACCTTAAAAACTCCCATGTCAGGTAAAATGTGATTGATTGATTAATTAATTGATACTAATTAGTACATTTAAGAAGAGTTTGGGTTGCTAGAGCTGTACATTGCATCATTTGACCCAATGTTGTTTTGAAGCAGATTAGATGGCTCTTGGTGTGCACCAGACATATAACTCATGATACCAAAGGATGGTCTTCAAAGATTCTCTGTTTAACCCTTGAACAATAAGCTTAACAATGACTAAAAAAAACCCACAAAAAAATCCATGGTCACCCTTAAGGCTCTTCCCGTTGAAATTCACTAGAAAATAGTTCATTAATGAAATGGCACTAGTCACATTTTTCATCCCTAAAGATTTTTTATCGGCTCTATTTGCTACAGGTTTATAAATTTATCAGCCCAAATTTCATAAATAGTTAATTTTGCTCTTTCCCTCTCCTTGTGGAATTTTCTATGCCTCTCTCTCTCTCTCTCTCTCTCTCTCTCCCGCCCTACTTCCCTAGAACTCTGCAGTGAGGTGGTTTAGGTTGTTAATTTTAAATATTTGTATAAATAAACTTCCTTTTAATTGTACTAGCAGGAAAAATGAAAGGATCTGGGTGACTGTAAAGATAAAATAGAAACACAGAGGCTGGCATTTATAAAATGAAAAGATGGGTGGGGTGAGGACAGAATTCATCAATGCATTTATAAGATGGAATATTTAGAACCAAAGCACTATAAATTAGTTTTAGTTCTTTCTGCAAGGAAAGGCTGCTGTGGATTGGTCAGTTTACAGGTACTGTATCCGTCCCCTGACATTTGTATTTTGTTAACAAAGAACGTTAAGTTACCTTGGAGATTTTTAATTAACGCTTCTCCTCTAGCGGTTGGACTGCTTATCATCTCTCAGTTTATTTAAATAGATTTGGGGATATTACTCTCCCGAAAATGTCTCCTTAATCTCTGGGAAAAAAATTAGCATTTCTGCAAGATGGCATATCAATAAAGCGCTATTAAGCCATGTTTGTTTTATTTTTATTTTTTATTTTTTTTAAAAAAATCTACAGCTATTATTTACAATTTAGAAGAGAGGGCTCATCTGTTTCAAATTAAAAAGAATAAAAAGAAGAATAGGAGAAAGTGGTTGTCAGCTTGTACCTCTTGTGATCAGAGACCTAGAAATATATCTGTTCTGGAAAGATGGACATTCGGAATGGGATCTTTGTACAAGCTCAAGGACAGTATCTGCTGGGCCTCCAGTGCTCTATGAATGTAAGAAGTCTGATTATATTTCTATAGCTATTAATGGAAGATCTGTGATCCAGAAGATATGAATAAGCTCAGCCATATTCTGTGTAGTGGAGGGATGTTTTCTCTAATACTTGTGGGGATGTTGCTCTTAAAAAAGCACTGTGAGATTTGTTAGTGATCAGTGAGCTGAGAAGTGCCATTCAAAAAACCATGGGTTTTTTTTTTAAAAAATGATAATAATAAAAATGCATGCAATTATTGAAAACCCCTTTCTCCTCCTAGAAAAGGACCCTCAACCTCAGAAAGACATGCACAAGGTCAACACCTTAAGCTAGAGGGAGCCCCTTCATAACATTACTGCAGAGAGATAGGGAGGGAGGGAGAGAAAGAGACAGCGGTGGTTCATTTATCAAACCCCTCTCTTGGCTTTGTCTGAATTTGAACATAAAAGACCCGGTTTTATAGCCGATATTATCTGCACCGTTCTGTGATATGAATGTTATTGTTTAAAACTATTGTCTAGACATAAAACAGCTGAAGTGTTCCTCTAGCACTGCTCACACCACTATTTATGCCAATTGCACACACACAAACACACACCACCCGCCCTTTGACAAAGAAGCAGACAGAAATCAACGGATGAAAGCTTTTTTCATGGCCTTTGTCTTTGCAAAACAACCATCTTTAATGAAAAGCCACAATCTCTAAATCTCATGTACAGATATTGTTTGAAAGCTCTGGAACCTTTGTCAACACTGCCAGGTTTGTTAAGGCACTAGCCTTGGCTTAATTCCGCATATTATCACCTCACAGGTACTTTTGGATATCTCTTCCTGCTCTTATTTTTACTGAATTCCAGAATGCTCCTGCGAGGTTGCTCGCTGATGCTCCCATTTTACGGATGCAAAACTGAGGCCGCCATCTTAATAAGACTTCCTTGGAAGCTGAGTCACAACAGAACATAAACCTAGGATGAAGAGTGGCAAATGGCTGTAGAGCTTTGGAGGATGAGTGTGCGTTTCTAAGTGCCCCCTGCTCTACCATGATTAGCACAAACATAGCTTTTCCTCTCCAGCGACAGATTCCGAAAGAAAGAAAAAATCACCACCTGGTTCTGCAAGTTTACAGCAGAACTGGCTGTGGGCAGTGCTGACTGGCTAGAACTTGCAAGCACACCGTAATATTTCTGTGCCAGTCTTCATAGTGATGTTACAACTCCTTTAAAAATGGTTCCCTTGATTGCAAAAACACACACAAATGAATAAGCATACAAACAGCACTTTTTAAAAGCTCAAAGCTGACCCAGCAGAACCTAGACTTCTGCCGGAGGTGATGAATTTGCTCTGACTTCTCTTTAAACTAGAAGTGGGTAATCTTCCCCACACCCTCCGATGTTGCTGAATTATCATTCCCACCAGCCCAAGGAAACATGGCCAGTGATCAGGGGTGCTTATGGGAGTTGAAGTACAGCAACATCCTGAGGACCAAAGGTTTCCCACATTTGCTTTAAACCTATGCCCATTTCAGCAAACATGGCAAGCATTGGTTTATTAAGCTAAGGATACATCTGCCCGTGGAATGCCACTTTGCATGTCCACGATTATTGTGCTGCATATGACAGTGTCATAACTCAGCAGATGGGTTCAGTTTTAATATATATGATGATTAGCAAAGAACTGTTAATTCGCCCAGACGAAGTCCAGATGGCTGGGCTGCTTTATTCACTGCTCAAGCACCATTTACTTCTGTGAATTTGTAACTTGGACCACTCTTGTCCCGCCTTCCGCCAAGGCCTTGTTGTTTGCGTTTATGTTTTTGTTTTGTTTTCTGAGGGTTAGGGGACGTCTTCCAGACTTGTGCATGCAGGTATATCTGTAGGGTGAGAAGAGGCATCACATAAGAATACAGGAAGTGCCCTGATGGGTCAGGCCAAAAGCCCATCTAGTCCAGCATCCTGTTCTCACAGTGGCCAGACAGATGCCTGTGCAAAGTGCAACAGCATTCTCCCCATCTGTGATTCCCAGCAACTGACATTCAGAGGCATACTGTTTCGGACAGTGAAGAAAAAACATAGCCATTATGGCTAATAACCACAGTTCATCTTCCATGAATTTGGCATTCAAGTTGATGTCCATTACTACACCTTATAATAATACCCTGTACTGTGCAAAGGTCTTTCCTGAATCTTCCAACACTCCGTTTTGTTGGATGCCCTCAAGTTCCAGTACAATGAGAGAGGGGAAAAAACTTATCTGTCCACTTTCCCCACATCACATCTCTTATACAGTTCCATCAGGTGTCCCTACCCTCCTTACTCACCCTTTTTCTATACTAAAAAGCCTCAACTGTTTTAACCTTTCTTCATAGAAGAGTAACTCCACCCCCTCAATCATTCTGGATTCCCTTTTCTGAACCTTTTCCAGATTTACATTTCACCAAATGCATCATTGGAGAGAGAGAGAGAGAGAGAGAGAGAGAGAGAGAGAGAGAGAGAGAGAGAGGAGACAAAGAGCTCATCACTTTGAATAATATTTGCATATGCTAATTTTCATGTATAGCTGGAAATATGCATAGATGCAAGTTCAAGAATGTACTGTACTTTAAGTGGAAATATACAACACATCTCATAGGAAGTCAGAGTCCAGATGACCCCATGTAAATAAACAAATGCAGCTCTCCAGCCAACTAAGTTGACAAAAATGCATATACTACAGTAAAGTGTGCTTGAAAATGCACGCATTTGCGGATACAGTGGGTGCTCGGGTTGCGAACGTGATCCGTGCGGGAGGCACGTTTGCAACCCGCAGCGCCGCGTCTGCGCACGTGCAGGTTGTGATTCGGTGCTTCTGCGCATGCATAAAGCGCGATTTAGCGCTTCTGCTCATGCGTGAGTGCCAAAACCCGGAAGTAAGCCGTTCCGGTACTTCCGGGTTCGCCATGGTGAACAACCCAAAAACACATAACCCGAAGCATCTGTAACCTGAGGTATGACTATAACAAACCAAGCTACAAAAGTGCATGAAAAACTGTGTATACAAGGATAAATTTGCACAAAAATGCTGGTGAATTTTCATGAGGGCTTTAAAAAAATCTACTTTATACTAAACCTGGATGCAATCTATGGAAGATAGATAGGTAGATTAGATAGATAGATAGATAGATAGATAGATAGATATACAGATGATAGATAGATATACAGATGATAGATACATGATAGATATGGTGGTATGGCAGGAAAAAAATGACAGAAAAGTCTATCTTCAAGTTTAGCTTGTTAACAGGATGCCAATTATACTCCTTCCTGCCTGAAAGGATCAAATAGCCAATTTGTGTGGGTGGAGTCAGTCCAGGGCCCTGAATGTACTTTCAGAGATTCTGTCCCCTGCAGTTCAATGGCTCACCACTTGGGGGAGGTACACATAGGTTTAACCATTCATCTATTTAAGAAATGTATAGACCACTTCATAGTACAAGGAAATCCAAGTGGTGTATATGATAAAAATACACAAATGAATTTGATAACAAACCCATTTTGTTTCTGTTGGAAAGCCTTTGATTTCTGCTTGTGGGCTCAAAGCAAAAGCATCTATTTGACCAGTGTGGGAAACAGTGGCTTGTATTCAACTAAAGCTCACTCAGAATAGACCCATTAAAATTAATGGGCTTAAGTTAGCCATTAATTTCAACAGTTCTACTCTGAGGAGGACCAGCATTGGATCCAACCATAAAACAGCAATAGATCTTTAAAAACAGAAACTGTAATGTGGCACAAAAAGTGGCCATGTTCAAGTCTAGCCTGTTAGCAGCTTTTCTTTCCTGACTCCTCTTGTAACTTTAATTATCTTCCACACAGTCAGATTCAGAAGTTCAAGCCATCCAAATCGCCCAAGGACACAATTCAACGAAGACAAGCAAATACCCCCCAACTGCAATCCTTGCCCTATTGGAAATAAGAGAGAAGCAGCAAGTTCTTAATGCCAACTCCTCCGAGTTACAGGGAAAGTTATTAACTTGACTTGGCACGAAGAGGTTAACATAAAGAGCATCCCTTTATGTGCTGATAGGGTCTGAGATGCGGTATGCAGCACAGGCAGGCCGACTTTCATCAAGTGTATCATACCTCAGAGTCCCTTGAAATTTAGACTCGTAGGCGTAATATATGAGCTGACCTATCTTGGCCTTAATTTCCCATTGCCTTAATCTCAGGCTTCTGTCTCCATCCCAAGATTATATAGGTCTGAGAAAAAGTAAAAGAAAGGAAGGGGTGTGCGCGCACACACATTGGAGGGGTAAGGAGATGACTCACAGCCTGTATTAAGGAAAGAAATTGAGAATTGCATATCCTTTGTTTCACATGGGGTGGGGGACATATTAGAGGAAGGACAGATGAGAACAATAGCATCGTAATGGTATTTTGAGTGCTGCATAACTGGTTTGTAGCCATCTGCACTGAGGCTCCCCCAATTCGTTTTGCATTCGTGTCGATCTGCTTGCACAGAGTTTATGGGGAGGTAGACTACAGTACATCTGAACTCATACTACCGTATACATTTGCAGTGCTATGCTGCCACCTTAAACAGGAATGGCTTTCCCCAAAGAACTCTCGAACGTGTTGTTTGTTAAGGGCACTGAGAGTTGTTGGGAAACCCCAATTCACATTTCAGAGCTACAATTCCCGGACATCCCTGGGTAGAGGGATTGATTGTTATAAAATGCTATGAGTAGCTTGAAAGCTCCCCCAGCAGTTGAGGTGGGAGAAAGAAAGAAGGGGATTAGTTGAGCAAAGCAATAACAGTGCCGGATTTACGTACAGTGGTACCTCTACTTACGGATTTAATGCATTCCGAATGCACATTTGCAAGTCGAAAAAAATTGTAAGTCGAATCCCATAGGAATGCATTGGGAGAAAAAAATCATAAGTAGAAGCAACCCAATCTAAAAATTCGTAAGTAGAAAACATCCTATCTAAACCGCATCCAAGATGGCGGACGGAGCTCCACTCGTAAGTAGAAACATTCGTAAGTAGAGTTATTCGTAAGTAGAGGTACCACTGTATAAGCTAAACAAGCTATAGCTTAGGGCCCCACTCTCTTGGGGCACCCCAAAAAATTTTAAAGGGAAAAAAACCTGGATGTACATTTCCAAAATATAAGATAAAAAACAAATAAAATAAAACCTACATACAGCAACAGTGTTTTGTGTTGTGTAGGCTCCTACCGGTATGTAGGGTTGCCAGACTCAATAGTGGACAGGACTTCTGTGCCTTTAATTACCCTGCTCTCTTTTGAGTCTGGAAACCTTAAAGAGAAACCAGCAGACCCTTTGTTTAATTTCCAAGCAAAGGATCTGCTGGTTTCTCTTTAAGGTTTCCATACTCAAAAGGCACAGAAGTCCTGTCCACTATTGAGTCTGGCAACCCTACTCCTATGATGTAACTAATGGGCCCCGCCAGGGCTGTCTTAAGCGGGTCGGGTGCCCTGGTGCCGTGGTGCGCGGATTGCTCCAGCACCCCCACCCCGCCCCGCTTCTTCCTGTGGCTGGTGGGCGGGCGCAGCACGGTTTCCGCGCGGATTTACCGTGCAGCGCCCCCTGCCGACCCGGCGCCCTGGCGCCCCGTGCCACCCAGTCTGCCCCTAGAGCCAGCCCTGGGCCCCGCCTGCTAGCCTGCTCCTTAAAATATCACTGGTTTGCTCGTTTCTATATATAGGGTTGTATTTCACTATTAATATACTTCTTCTTAATTATATTTCAGTTCAACAATTACTTTGATTAAATACATATTTTGTTATGTGCAAATGGCTTTAGATACCTATTAGGTCCTTAAATTATCATATAGCATATATTCAACACAAGAAACAGCGACAATCTGTTGTTGACAGAGGGCAGCTGGACGTATAAAGGGCCCCATTACCTTCAGTAGCTTAAGGCCTCATCAAACCTAAATCCGGCCCTGCAATAACTAGAGTCACAGAAGGGAAAGTCCACTAGCCAGTAGCATTTCCTCCCTTCTCAATCTGACTTCAAATCGAGTCTCCACCCTTTTTTCTTTTTTACCCCCCTGGAACAGTCAGAATTTAGCACCTGTTCACCTGGAGAATGTAACACGTAGTGAAGCTTTCAGTGTGTGAACTGGGAAGCCCTCAGGCCAAAATTAATACCACCTGGAAGGTGGTTAATAATAGTAGTAGTAATAATAGTACGGTAGTAATAATAGTAATATTTTTTTTATACCCCACCCATTTGGCTGTGTTTCCCTAGCTATTCTGGGCTGTTTACAGCATATATCAAAACAACAACAACAACAACAACAACGTAATAAAGGTATTTGTATCCTGCCCTCCCTGGCCAAACAACAACAACAACAACAACAACAACAACAACATAGTAATAAATGTATTTGTATCCTGCCCTCCCCGGACAAAGCCAGGCTCAGAGCAGCTAACATCATATAAATAAGACAATATGCATAATGCAATATACAAATTGCAAATAACATAACATTCAACATTCATTAAAATAATATAGAAAATAAAAATACATTGCTTCTTTCATCATCCTCAGATTTCAAGAGGGAAATAAATTTGTGGTAAGGGGGTGACCCACAGTAGACAGAGTCATAGCCATGAGCTAGAACCAGCACCAAAGCAGGTAGAGTCTGACGTTCCAAGACAGTGAAAGGCAAATGTAATTTTACTGATCACGGTTCTGTAAAAGGGGTGTGTAGCTCCCAGTTTAATTTATGGAAGTATTAAGAGCATACAAGAAGCTCAAGTGAGAAATTGCAGGGTTTTAAGCAACAAGAAGAATTGCACAAGCAGAATTACAGTGAAGCAACTGAAGACTTTCATGGTTTTTCTTTTTAAATGAATTTTTAATTCTAGAAAATGTGTTTAGAATCCCTCTTAAGAGTTCTGTGTGCCATGTTTGCTATTGGTTAATTCAAAACAAAGGTTAACTTTCTAGGCTGGAAACTGCCTCCCCCACCCCCTGCAATGTTCAGATCTGATTTGAACCTGTAGTAATTTCCGCCTCACTTATCAGGTGTTATCACATCATGGCAGGGGAGGGGTGGGGGGAACAAAAAAAGCTGCTGTCATTCTTGAGGGCAATTAATCTTGGAGTTATTTGGTGACATCAAATATAATTACAAGGCATTCTCCAGGAACATGCAATTACTGTGGATTTATAATGCTATCACAGTGTAATTACACAGTAGCTACATGGTTAAATGGGCTCTCATAGTTAAACGATGTTTTTCTATTTAGCCTTGTCATTTACAGCCAGGTCCAATGGAAATCAAGCTTTCATGAAATGGATTTGTGGATACTGGCAGACGGGTGGGATAGATCCCGGATTCTTCTTAAGTTTTCTGGAGAGCTGCTATCTTGTGTGAATCATTTCATCAAGGTAGAGATGTCCTTCATAGACTGATGGGCTGATTGTATGGAAGAATGAATTTGTCATTTTGGGTTTCTCTTAGGCTTTATATAGATAGCATACATTTCAAGCACATCCCCCACCTTCCCTAAGAATTTTAAGAATCCTGGGAACTGTAGTTTGTGAATAGTGGGACAGGGGGCAAAAGTACTTCACACCCAGTTAAGAGATTTTGGAAAAAAACTATAGCTTAACACTTAACATTATTTCCTGAATATTTATTAGCAAATTTGGAAGTGTTCCTCGATATCAAGTTTGAAGAATTTTGACATTTGAGGAGCTGAGTTTCAGGGTTCTGATTTTTTTCAATATTGAATTCAGTTCGCCACATTTCCATATCAACTTGTGATTTATTTATTTTTTGAGTAATGGAAATTCAAAAGCATTTTAGTATGCACATTTCCTAATTTCCATTGATGTATACAATTTTGCCTAATGTACACATTTTTTTTCCAAAGCTGTTTCCCCTACCATATGGCATTTTTGTATGTTATTTTTACTCATATATGAATTTAATGGTGCACTTTACCCTAGTTTATGTTCTTTTCTTAGCTGGAGAACTGCATTGCAAAATTCAGAGAAGTACAAATTCCAAAGGATGGCTGAATTTTGCTTTACCCATCATTTTAGAAAGTACAAATTAGTCAGATTCCCTTTTAACTTCAAACTGGATGGCATTTCTCCCTCTTCTCTAATGTCTCTTTGTTTGGGGCTGGAAGTGAGGACCCCACAGCCCAGACCCCTCCTACATAACTGCAAGTGGACACACATAG
Organism: Zootoca vivipara; assembly: GCF_965207765.1. NCBI lineage: Eukaryota > Metazoa > Chordata > Lepidosauria > Squamata > Lacertidae > Zootoca > Zootoca vivipara. The sequence continues at coordinate 39,524,872 of NC_142585.1, read as the reverse complement.
TAGCTGATGAGAGGATGACAGCACAAAACAGACATGGCACTGATTTATTCATGCATTGCCTTCCTATCTCACCATCCCTCCAAGGAGTTCAAGGTGACAAAAGTGGTTCCCCACTCTTTCTACGTCAAGGGCCTCATGAATTAGGCTTGGCTGGGAGACAGTGGCTATCCCAAGGTCACCAAGCAAGTTTCAAGACTGAGTGGGGATTTGAACCCTGATCTTCCAGGTCCTATCACTGCACCGTGTTGGCACTCATAGATCTCCATGGATACAGTTGTGATTGAGGTAGGTTCACCTTTAAGAATGGTCTGAATTGAATAACTTCCCCATCCCTGGTTTAACAGCACGGCTTCTCAATACATGGGCATGTGGCGAGGTTATGCAGTGACTCAACACATTGACTTCAAGGCTTTGAATCCGAGCTCATGAGTGGCAGCTAGCTTTGAATAAGCATATAAGAAATGTTTACCCTTCTCTGAGTTCCTTGGCTGCCAAAGTTGTGTTAATATCCAGGTCAAGATATCCAGTTCAAGATAATAGTTTGTAGCAAAATGTCTGAACTTGTTCTCCGTCACTTTCCATCTCTGCAGTAGGCAGGCAGAGCCATTGACAGGCATTTTTTAAGTAAACAGGAGATCCATGCCAAAATGTTGTGGTGTTTCTTTCTCTCTCTTTTTAGCGGGCTAATAAAAATGCAGACTTTTTTCTTTGATAAATGAGCATGGAACTGCACATCACAGATAAATAGCATGATGGTATCACATTCTCCCCTCAAACTTGTGTGATTATTATTTATGTTGCAACATAATGATGGTGTGCATTTTTCCCACCTCCTCTCAACGCTATTGGCTACTTGCTGTTGGGAATTTGGCGTGGGTGGAATCCCTCTGTCAGCCATAACATGCCTCAAAAGTCATATCCACAGCATGCATTTAAAGCACTATGGTGCCACTTTTAAACAGTCATGGCTTCCCTCAAAGAATTTTGGAAGCTGAGGTTTGTGCAGATTGTTGAGAGTAGTTAGGAGACCCCCCCCCACAGCTACACTTCCCAGAGTTCCCTGGGAAGAGGGATTGACTTGACTGTTAAACCATTCTGGAAACTGTAGCTGTGTGTGTGGACTAGGGGAATCTCCTAACCACTCTCAGCATCCTTAACAAATTGTACTTATCAGTATTCAGGGTGGGTGGGTGGGGGAGAGACATGACTGTTTAAAGTGGTATGGTACTGCTTTAAACGTATAGCGCAGGTGCGCCCCATCTGTCAGAAGAGCAGAAGGTCTCCTACCCTGTGGATTTGTGTGTTTATATATCTACTGAGATCTTTTGTGGGTGTCATAGGAGGTACTAGTGGGCACAGGGTAGGTCAGTGCTGCGTTGGCGAGCCCTGGAGTAGGTGGTCAACAAGAACCCTTCCAAAAGTACAATCCTATGTTGTCACACCCTGAGTTTCCTGTTTGGAAAAAAATGTGTTTATTTCAAAGCTGTTTGGTGCCTCATCTCCATTGCTGACAATGCCTGCATGAATAAGATCACTTGGGTGTATCAAGCCGCTTCAAGACCTTGTAGAAAACCTACTGGTTTTACTTGATTTTACACACACACACACACACACACACACACACACACCCCTCCTGGCTTCAGGAAAATGAAACTATGCTGCCACCAGGGAGATAACTGCACAGCAAATGGAATCAGGTGACATGATGATGTGTGATATTAATTGTCATTGGACCTCAAGACATCATTGAAGGACCATGTGGCTCCAACAAAATACACTGACTGAGAAAAATAAATGTATTGAAAAGAGACACCAGCAGCACTCAACAACAGGGATCATCGATGGTGTGGTGCTGCCTAAAGCATGGCTTGGGAACCTTTTTCAGCCTGGGCAACCTTCCAGATCAAAGGACTGGAAACCGCCTTATGAGGAACAGCTGAGGGAGTTGAATATGCTAAGCCTGGAAAAGAGGAGACCGAGAGGAGACATGATAGCCATCTCCAAATATCTTAAGGGCTGTCACATGGAGGAGGGAGCATGCTTGTTTTTTCCTGCTCTGGAGGGTACGACTCAAACCAATGGCTTCCAGTTACAGGAAAGGAGATTCTAACTAAACACCAGGAATAATTTTTTGACAGTAAGAGATGTTCAACAGTGGAATGGACATCCTGGGAAGGTGGTGGACTCTCTTTCACTGGAGGTTTTTAAGCAGAGGTTGGATGGCCATCTGTGATGGATGCTTTAGTTGAGTGTGCAGGGGGTTGAACTAGAAGACCCTTGGGATCCCTTCCAGCTCTACAATCCCCCCCTGTTATTTCTCTCTCTCTCTCAACAATCAGAAACAGGGGAATGGGGTATCCTGGCAGATGACATGTCTGGTTGTGATCTTGTGCCAGAGGATCATGGCTCAAGCAAGGCTCAGTCATGCACCATATGAGACTTAATCTCAGGGTTGTGGCTTTGAGCCCCATAGAGGGCAAGAGATTCCTGCAGTGCAGGTTTTTAAGCAGAGGTTGAGTGGCCATCTGTCATGGATGCTTTAGTTGCAATTCCTGCATTTGCAGGGGGTTGGACTAGAAGACCCTTGGGGTACCTTCAAACTCTACGATCCTATGTGCAGTTGAAGACCATGTTTGTTTGCCGGGTTTCCCCCCTGTTCTCTACATTTCCTTCTTTATTTTCAAACCCGGGTCAATGGAACTGTGCCCACTACTTTAGAGGGATCTTCATTCTTCCAATTGAACTGAATGTCAATAATTAAGAAGACACAAAGGAACTTTGGAACAGGGTCCAACTGTTTAAATTCATATTGGATAACCCAATATGAGGAAATTTTCATTACTGGGCAAGACAAATACACATATTTGGATTCCCACAATCTGACAAGCAATTCTGACACTTTGCTGGCATTCATTTCTTCAGCACCAGGAGCAAGAATATGTTAAGGAAACAATAAAATGGAAATTGGGGGAGAGGAAGGAAGGAAGGAAGGAAGGAAGGAAGGAAGGAGGGAGAGTGGCCTTTTTCTAAAGGCAAAAGTCTTCCCTGGAAGGTAGCTGATATTTGCACCAATGTTTTCTTCTTAGTCCCCAAGAAAGAATATTAAATTATATACAACTATTTTTTCTTACGGCAACTTTTGAAGGAGAAAGTTTTGCTTGTTTTCAGAGGAGATGGCCTTTTAAAATCAAATCAGGAGATATCTATTTGGACAGAATGTAAGAATTTCCCAAAGGCCCGCCTAGTTGAACATTCATGTTGGTAAAAATACCCAGCGAGCTGCCTGCTGGGGGGACTCGGAAGAATAATAGAATCATATAATAATAATAATAATAATAATAATAATAATATATTATTATTATTTATACCGCACCCATCTGGCTGGGTTTCCCCAGCCACTCTGGGTGGCTTCCAGAAGGATATTAAAATACAATAATCTATTAAATATTAAAAGCTTCCCTAAACAGGGCTGCCTTCAGATGTCTTCTAAAAGTCTGGTGTTGTTCTCTCTGACCTCTCATGGGAGGGCATTCCACAGGGCGGGTGCCACTACCGAGAAGGCCCTCTGCCTGGTTCCCTGCAACTTGGCTTCTCGCAACGAGGGAACCACCAGAAGGCCCTTGGCGCTGAACCTCAGTGTCCGGGCAGAACGATGGGGGTAGAGATGCTCTTTCAGGTATACTGGACCAAGACTGTTTAGGGCAGGGGTTCCGAAACTAAGGCCCGGGGGCAGGATGCGGCCCAATCACCTTCTAAATCTGGCCCGTGGACAGTCCGGGAATCGGCATGCTTTTACATGAGTAGAATGTGTCCTTTTATTTAAAATGCATCTCTGGGTTATTTGTGGGGCATAGGAATTTGTTCATTTTTTCCCCCAAAATATAGTCCGGCCCCCCACAAGGTCTGAGAGGCAGTGGACCGGCCCCCTGCTGAAAAAGTTTGCTGACCCCTGGTTTAGGGCTTTAAAGGTCAGCACCAACACTTTGAATTTTGCTTGGAAACATACTGGGAACCAATCTAGGTCTTTCAAGACCGGTGTTATGTGGTCTCGGAAGCCGCTCCCAGTCACCAGTCTAGCTGCCACATTCTGGATTAGTTGTAGTTTCTAGGTCACCTTCAAAGGCAGCCCCACATAGAGCGCATTGCAGTAGTCCAAGCGAGAGATAACTAGAGCATGCACCACTCTGGCGAGACAGTGAGGGAAAGTGGATTCCTTCAAGATACGAACTCCCATCAGCCCCAGCCAGCATAGCCAATGGTCAGGGGTGATGGAAGCTATAGACAACAATATTTGGTGGGTTCTTCCACTTGGCTTTCCCCTCCCAGTTCTCTTTGCTTGCAGTGGACTGTGGTGTCCATTTTCTCAGATATTTTCTGGGGGAACAAGAGAATGTTCCAGATGTCTTCCTCTGTTTGGGAATTCTTACAAAATTCTAAGAAATTCCCACTGCGATTTGACATGGTTTACAGCAATTGATCACATGCCTCTTCTTTACAAACTCTACATTTGTTCCCCTCAGTAGATTTCATTAGAGTTTGAAAAAAGATATACAAAAGTTAATATCAAATAATCAATATATTTTTAGAATAAAAGAAACTAAAGAAAAATATGAAGGGAAAAGGGGGGGAGAGAAAGAGAAAATAGGAAAAAAAGAAAAGAAAAATGGAGAACTTCTGATTCTTCATCTGTCAGCTTTAATTAGAAAGTTATTCTAAACATCCACTCCTCTAAGGTAACACCCTATAATATCACTTTCTATAAACCAGTACCTGTCAAACCCAGATATCACAAGTTCAATTTTTTAATGCAAAAAGTCCAGATTTTTGTTTAGAGTATTGCAAGAAATGAACTTCGGAGATAACTTTATGAAATAGATAGAACAGATTTATTCATGACAGAAAGCGTAGATAATTGTTAATGTAGAACTGACAAACTCTACTACATTTGTCACCAGTATCACACCATTTAGGAGAGTGAAATCTTGTTAGATGGCATGTAGCCTGCTCAGTGTTTAGAAAGTTCATTTTTTAAAAGAAATTGGTTCCAGTTCCAGTATGCCCTTTCCCAATCAGAATTTGCTCCAGTTCAAATTTGTCCTCTCCAAAAAGGCAGTAATTCCACATAAACACTGCTAAGAAGACTAAGACTATATCAGTACATGCAGTGTAATGTGAACAATTGTTTTATTTATTGTCCCCAACAATCATTATATTTAAGCTTAAACAGAAGCATCAGTTTTTCAGCCACAAACAAGCACAGTTGAGTGTGATGAAACCCCTGTATTGAATCAAAATTGAATTGAGTTAAAAAAACAAACAAACAAACAAAAACAAAACATCACCCAAAGTTCTACCATCAAAAGAACTTGATTCATGTTCAGTTTCCCCTAGAAATTATAGGAACTACTTTTAGGTGAAATTCAGAGATGTAAAAAATAATAATTCAGGGAATTAGTTAGTTGGAATTAGTTAATTCCAAGATCAGAAGAAGCTATCTATATGCCTTCCCATTGGGCAATAATTGTGCTTTTTGAAAAAATAATATATATAAGTAAACCTGCTTTGGAAACTATATCTACCTAAACACTTACCATTCCTGGGTAAAGGCCATCATGGGTCAGTGGTGGCAGTGGTGGAGGAAGGGGAGTGCAGGGGGTGTGAACCACTGTGGGTATCATCACTGAGATGACAAAATGACAAAAATATGAGTTGTGTTTTTTTTATTAAAAAATCATAATTAAAAATTGGGCTCACAAAACTTTTTAGTTCAGCCAACAAGCCTAACAAAACACGGCTGGCACTGGGTGCCACACTGCAGGGGCCAGCACTAACTGTGGGGCCTGCAGTGTGCCCGAGCCACTCATCTCTCCTGGGAGTGACATGGTGGCTTGGGTGCCTGCTGACTCCGCGCTGTCTGAAACGGCAGTGTGGGTCTTGCGCCTGCCCACCGCCTCTCCCTCAGCCACCCTGCAGCTGAGGGGGAGGCACCGGAGAGGCTCCACGTAGCACGCCTTGCCCCCATTTTCGGCTTGCCCCGCCCTTGGCTGCAGGACGCATGTACCGCCTCCGACACCCGAGCGGCTAGCTACGCCGCTGAGTGGTGGAGCATGTCTTTTCCTTGCAAAAAGTCTAGCACTCTAATGATACACGTTGCTCCACCATTGAGCCCAGAAATGTTATCAGAAAAAAAATATCAGCTGGGAAATTTCAGCTCAGCTCTAGAGTGAAACAGACAAAGAAAAATAATAAAGAATGGCAATGGAGGATGGGGAATCTGGTTGATGAAAGTTAACAGGGATGTGCCTCCCGCAGCTGTATTTGTATCTTCCACGCTTACACTGTACAGAAACCAGCTCTCAAATCTCCAGATCTTAGCAGTGATGCGTTGCAAAGCTGCACTGATGTGTCTGTGCCTGGTTTCAAAATTAACAGAGCTTTGATCGCAATGCTGTGCACATGTACGATTTGTGTCTGTGGCCTTGCATTGCACTTCCTCGGCCTTGAGAGGCATCCTTTTGGGAAGTTGCCTGCACCAGGCAGGTCATCCGACATCCCTCCCCTTCCCGCAGGTTGCTATAGCAACAGAAGGAAGAAACATGACTTCTGTAGCGTTGCTTTATTGGACCAGGATCATGTATTGGAGCATGCAAGGGGCGGGGGAAGGTGCAATATTACATCTGACCCTGTGGTTTTAAGAACGAAAACACACAAGGCAGGAATAAGCTTTTGATGTCTTAAGAGCCACACACCTTTCTGAGTCTAGAAACATTGTAATGCAAGGCGATGCAATGCTATTTAGCTGAGATTTATCTATTGTCAGTCAGGGCAATAGATTCCCAGATTTCACTGCATTCAGTCTGGGACTCAACATCGTGGAGATGTAAATGGGGATATACCTGTAATAGTTCGATTTTCCTGCCAAGGGTTACACATACTCTTAATGCATTGCTGAACACTCTGGCCCCCTCTCCAGCTAAGTAGCTATTTGTTGACTTCACAATCACTGATCCTCCACCAATTTCAAAGCGAATAACATGTTTCTTCCTGAGTTAATGATGTATTTGTTGTTTGTTGTTGTTTAGTCATTTAGTCGTGTCCAACTCTTCGTGACCCCATGGACCAGAGCACACTAGGCACTCCTGTCTTCCACTGCCTCCCGCAGTTTGGTCAAACTCAAGTTAGTAGCTTCAAGAACACGGTCCAACCATCTTGTCCTCTGTCGTCCCCTTCTCCTAGTGCCCTCCATCTTTCCCAACATCAGAGTCTTTTCCAGGGAGTCTTCTCTTCTCATGAGGTGGCCAATGTATTGGAGCCTCAGCCAGGCACTCCTGTCTTCCACTGCCTCCCACAGCTTGGTCAGACTCATGTTGGTAGCTTCTAGGGCTAGCCAGAGGGTGCTGGTTGCCAGGAGCTGAGGTGGCTTCAGAATAAGCAAGCAAGTGGGTGAGGGAGCCCAGCCCTTGCTGTTGGGAATGGACAGATTAATGGGAGGCCAGGCAGGCAGGTAGGAAGGCACCTTGCTGGCCTTTCTTGTGCTTGCTGTGTTCAAGGCCTGCCTGGGAGCCGAGTGCCTGGTGCCGAAAGGGAGCCTTTTGTAGGGCAGACAAGTCACAACAGTTCCTAGAGTGTCCACTAACAGGAGCTCACCTGGAGGGACACCTGACTAAGTTCCTGTTCCTCCAGATATGCAGATGAAATGGATTAGCTGGGACAAAAGCCCCTAGCCAGCAGCCATTCTCTCTCTTAGCCTTTTCTCCTTCGATGGGAACACATCTCCAGAGAATCTCCAGTTAGAATGGTTCTTCCTCTTGGCCTGCAGCCAAGAGAGAGACCAAATGGAGCCTCACTTTACTAAGTAGACTCCAGATGTATATACTTGTAACTTTTCTATGCAAGCCTCCCTTTCTGAGATTATGCTGTTAACTCAGGATGAAACTGTAAGTAAACTCTATCTTATTTTATAAACACTGTGTTGTGTATTTCTTTTAAGAGGGACAAAGGGGACTTTGCCAGGAAGTATAATATTATACAGGTTTTAGCAAACCTGAACACACACGCTTTGCTGCGCACAAAAGGGAAATGTCACTCTGCTGATATTGGAAGCTTGCTAACACAAGCTTGGATAGGATCTATCAAATAATATATCCTAATCCACATCCCTAACATTCCCACACCTTTCCACCATGCAGGCCCGGTGGTGCTTCCTGCTACTACTGCTGCCTATCAAGGTAAGATGCAAGTGTCACATTCATCTTTGGCCAGTCTCTGTTTGGCTGCTAAGGCTGGAGGAATCCTCTTCCCATGCCTCTGTGGGATCTTGTGGGGAGGCACCTCTCTTTGGAGTAGGGGCGGTAGCGGTGGCTGCCCAGAGGACTCCTAAGGAGAGGAGGCTGAGGGAACACTTCACAAAGGAGGGTGTTCAAAAAGGGCTGAGGGGCTGCTGGCTCTGCAGGCAATGGGTGACATAACTGGGCTCCTGAGGCTTGGAGCACATTTCCACACAGGGGAGCCGCAGAAAGGTGGTAGTTGGTCAAGGGAGCTGTGGACTCAAAAAGGTTGAAAACCTCTGATCTCGACAAATGCATTAAGGAACCCAAATTGTATGAAAATCTCTATCCTCTCTTGGGGGGCAATACATCCCCTACACACTTTGGCGCCTAGATAGCTGAGAATCTCAAGGTGGCCAAATCTGAAGCAGATGTAAAATCTTACCCTTGGGCTGTGCAATCGTGGACATGTAGAGTGCGCATGCAGCTTTCCACGCAGGAAGCCAGGGTTTAGCAACGACTACTGGGTAGCAATTTAGCAAGCTTTAAATAAACAAGTTTCTAGCCCTTAAGCCCTGGGGGGGGGGAAGCTTGAGAAAGCATGGTAAACTCACCGACGCTGGTAATAATTTCTAGTTGGCCAGGGATCGGGAGAGAGCTAGTGACAGTGACGCTGCCCATGTGCTCTTGCATCCTACGTTTTCATGCGCTTTGAAGTCTCACATTCCAGAGGTTTATTTGCAGCTTTTTCTGGATTTTCTCAGATATGTTTTTCTTTTCTTTTCTTTTCTTGAAGGGTGGATGGGTGGAAGGAAGGAAGGAATTTAATTTGAGACCCAATGTCTCTGTTGCAGTGTCAGTCAGGGCAATAGATTCCCAGGAACTACAAAAGTTCACAAGGTCACACCAAAAAGGAAAAAAAAACGTGACAAGGAGAGAAGGTAGTTGCAGCCTCAGAATATTGTTCTCTGCAGGAATCCTGGGATTGTTTCTTGACAGGCTGCCTTTCCTACAGACTGGATTATGAGCATCAGCTCCCCAGGTGCCTGTCGCCACCTCACATTCTTTCCTCTTTCTCCCGGACAACACATTTTATTGTCGACACAGCTGATTTTTCCCCCTGTTTTGTCTCTGTTGGCCTAAACTGTACAAGGCCCTAGCAGGCTACTGACATGTCACATTGTATCATGGGTAAAAATGGATGCACGGGAATTATTTAGTTTGCTTTTATTGATAGTTAGAATAATCAGTTGAATCTTGTATATGCAGAACGTGGGCAGCGGAACATGAGAGCAATAGCACTTTTCCCACTTGCAATTCTCAGAAACTGGCATTCGAAGGCTGACCATAACCTTGTCCTAAATGAATTTGTTCAATCCTCCTTTAAACCCACCCAAGTTGGTGGCCACAATCACCTCTCGTGGGAGCGAATGCTACAGTTTTACTAAGTGCTGCAGGAGGAAGCAGTTGCTTATGTCTATCCTGAATCTCCCAACAATTACCATCACTGGGTGGGCTCAGGTTCTAGTAAGAACATAAGAAAAAGGCCCGCTGGATGAGGCCCCTTGACCACCTAGTACAGAGTCCTGTTCAACACACTGGTCAACCAGAGGCCTGAAAGGGAACTCTGCAAGCAGGACCTGAGCCCAGCAGCAACTCTTCTCTCCAGCACTTTCCATCAACAATAATTCAGAAGCACACTACAGTGGTACCTTGGGTAACGTACTCAATTCGTTCCGGGGTGCCGTTTGCACCCCAAAAAGTACACAACCCGAGCGTCCATTTTGCGCATGCACAAAAGTGTGATATCGCACTTCTGCGCATGTGTGACCTGTGCAGAACGCTTCTGCGCATGCTCAGACTGACCACATGGCGAAAAGCGGCGAAAAATACTTCCGGGTTTGCGGAGTACGCAACCTGAAAGTACGCAACACGAAGCATACGCAACCCGAGGCATCTCCAATAGTGAAGATATTATTATAGCATATTATAATACAGTGGTGCCTCGCTAGACGAATTTAATTCGTTCCACGGGTCTTTTCTTATAACGAAAAATTCGTCTAGCGAATCCCATAGGAATGCATTGAATTTTTTTGAATTTTTTTTTTGCCCATAGGAACGCATTAATTGAATTTCAATGCATTCCTATGGGAAACCGCAATACGCTAGACGAATTTTTCATAAAACGAATTCGTCTAGCGAGGCAACCTCCGCTCGAAAAATCCTTTCATTAAGCGGAAATTTCGTTAAGCAGGGCATTCGTTAAGCGAGGCACCACTGTACTATATTATGGTACAGTATGTCAGTGGAGGCAGTATTATAATATACGGTGTTGTAGAGAGAGGTTTCTCTCTTCAAACCTTTGCCTCAACACCTGGAGGCAGGAAAGCACTGATGGGGGCAAAGCCAATGAACTAATGTCCTGCCTTATAGTGGATTCTTCTAGTTCAAAAAGCAGGATAATGCAATTTCAGGTCTTTAGGTTGTTGTAATGGAGGCCAAAGCATAGCTGCCAAGTTATCCCTTTTTTTAAGGGATTTTCCATTATGCTGAATAGGCTTGGCAGCTATGGATGTCCACTTGGCAGCTATGGGCCAAAGTGATCCCTAATATGTCTCTCCTCCCCCATGTCAAGAAATTTCAGGACTGTTAAGGACTTTTATAGTATTTACTGAAAGTGTTTTGTAACCCAGCTCTTCAAACCAAAAAGACTCCCAGAGTAGCTCACAAGTCAATAATGAAACAACTACCACCCCAAGACAGTCATGCCCTCAGGCTTACAACTTAAAAGACACGACACAAAAAGTATGGGAGGTAGGAAGGGGGAAATAAAACTTGGAAGCTGGTTCTTAAAGTTACAGTTCTTAATAAAGACCAACTGAGATAGCAACCATTCAAGGAGCCAGATCAAATGACTATTGGTAGTTGAAAGTTGGGGGAGATGCAAAGAAAGTGGGTCTCTCAGCAGAGCTGATGGGATGCCCTGGTTCCCTTTGTTCCCTTGGCTTTGCAGCCAAATGTAATGCCCACTGCTAGGCCGCTGCTAGGTTGACGGGGAACCAAAGCCAGCTCATTTCTCAGCAAAGCTGATGGAAGAGACCTGCTTCCCTTCTCTCCCTCCACTTTGTAGCGTGATGGAATGATGGCTGCTACATAATGTGCCATTTGAGGGGAAAGCCAGAAGCAGCTGGTCCTCTCAGCAAAGCCGATGGAATAGCCCTGTTTCCACCTCTCCCTCTACTCTGCAGCCTGCCAGTCTCAGCATAGCCAACAGCAGACCTCCTTGGACAAAGCAAGCCTTGGCCAGATTCTTTCTCTGGCAGAAAGATGGGAATTTCCCCTCTCTTTGGACTAGGGCCCTTGAACATGATCTGCCTGGATTGCCCTTATCTGCTATTTGAAAGAGGCTAGTTGCTGCGCGCCTCTTCCAGTTCTGAGAGGTGAGGGAGACGGTGTCATTGCTCTTTTCTCCGAGCTTTGATGGGTGACGAGTCATCGCAGCTCCTGTCGCTCAAAGGGTGTCGAGAAAAGAGCCTCTTAATCCCATTAACAAGTTCTCCTCTTGTCTTCTCTCACTGCCAGAGCTAATTACACGGAAAACGGCAGGCATGTCGAGGTGTCATCGGAGACGGCATTTGAGAGAATGCTTTGTATATCTGTGTGTCTGAGTACACAGCAAGGTGCGCATCTTTTTTAAAAAAAACAACAACTTGGAGGCCCTGAGGCATAAGAGGCATAAGTTTTGGTGTAAAAAATACCAAAGAACCAACTCGGGACCTTTAGTTCCAGTCAATCAGGATCAGAGCCCACCTCCAGTCTGGGGTTGCGGCTGCAGACATATTCTGCAGCGTAAGAACATAAAAGAAAAGTCTTCTGAGCTAGGCCAATGGCCCATCTAGGTAGCATCTTGTTTTCAACAGGGGCCAACCAGATGCATCTGCAAAGACTGCAAGTAGGACCCAAGCGCAACACAACTCTCCCCTCCTATGGCTTTTAGCAGTTAGTATTCAGGAACATTACTGCCTCTGATTGCCAACCATTGATAGCCTTATCCTGCATTAATTTATTCCATCCTCTTTTAAAGCCATCCAAGTTGATGACAACCACTGTCTCCTGCAGGAGGGGGTTTCGTAATTCAACTTTGTACTGTGTGAATAAGTCCTTTCTTTTATCTGTTCTGAATCTTCCAACATTCCTTTTCATTGGATGTCCATAAGTTCTGTAGAGTAGGGGGAAACTCTTCTCTCTCCATTTTTTCCATGCCGTCAATAATTTTACAAACTTCCATTATAAACTTCTCACTTGCCTTTTCTCTTTAACTAGGAGAAGGGGACGACAGAGGACGAGATGGTTGGACAGTGTTCTTGAAGCTACGAACATGAGTTTGACCAAACTGTGGGAGGCAGTGGAAGACAGGAGTGCATGGCATGCTATGGTCCATGGGGTCACAAAGAGTCGGACACAACTAATTTCTAAACAACAACAGAAGAAGTCTTAAACACTACAACCTTTCCTCCTAAGAGAATTTCGCCATCCTCTTGATCATGCCATTTTCTGACAACGTGTTGTTGATGTAATAGAAGTGCATCATTATGCACTATCATTGCACACACTCCCAAGTGTCCTGATTTGCAGGGACAGTACCGGAATTATGAAAGCCATCCCTGCTCCCCATCCTTCCTTCCCCATCTGCCTTCCTGCCACTTGGAGTATCTAGGCCCCAGAGCCTGGACTGGCCTCACCTCCATGACCGCAGCAGAGGCTGGCAATCACTCAGGCACTCACTCCTCAGCACGCCACACTCCCTAGATGGTGGCGGGAGAAGCCCAGGCCCACAGTGAGTGGGTAAGGATAGAGGGACATGGGCAAGGGGCAAGGGGCGACCCCAGTGCGGCCTGGCCTGGTGCTCCTCTCCATGGGTGTCGGGAGTATTCGTTTGCCAAGGGCTGCATTAGTTGGCTGGGCTCCCCCCTGCACGATCAGGCAAGCACCACTGTATGGCCCTGCTTGGCTCTGATGGAGGGGTCGCTCCAGAGATGTCAGTGGCTTGCCTGCCCCAGGGGCCAGCAACCCATGCTACGCCACTGGTTGTCCACCTTTGTAGAATGTGTGTGTGTGTGTGTTGTTGTTGTTGTTGTTTAGTCGTTTAGTCGTGTCCGACTCTTCGTGACCCCATGGACCATAGCACGCCAGGCACTCCTGCCTTCCACTGCCTCCCGCAGTTTGGTCAAACTCATGTTCGTAGCTTCGAGAACACTGTCTCATATATACATACATATATATATATATATATAAGCTTCCTGTTAATTATGTTGTTTTTATTTGTATACTTTATATTTTACTTTCTTCAGTAATGTTTTATTCTGGCATGTTTCATTTGATATTTTAATGTATTGTAAACCACTCTTGAGATTTTTTCCTTAAAAATATAAAGCAGTATAGAAATGAAATGAAATGAAAATAATAATAATAATAATACTGACATGGATTCTGGCAGCAGCCAAGATTTCTATTGCCCACCAATGGAAAATACTGCAGAACATGAACATTTCCTATGGTGGTGGCGGTGATGGAGAGGAATGGAATTTGGTCACTGCAGAAAAATACACACAAATTACAAGCATTCAAGGGAAAGGAGGACCCTGAACATTTCCTGTTCAATTTGGCAGGAATTTATTTAGAGCTAACTGACCACCTATTGTCTATCTCATTCACACATCTGTAGCATAACTAAAAAAGGTAAGATAAAATATACAGAAGCCCCATTGGTAAAGAAGGGAAAGTTTCTTTACATACAGTTACTTCCTATTCACAGGGTTAGCGAGTGCACAGGAGGAAGGGGCAGGGCTTGGTGTTTAGCAAGAAACCACAGATTGCGTTTTCCCTGCGAGTTGTAGGGAGACCCCCTATTACCCTTACAGAGCTACAATTCCCAGAGTGGTTTAACAATAAATCCCTCTTCTCGGGGAACACTTGGAATAGCAGCTTTGAATATGGACCTCCTGGACCTAAGAATTACAGTATCAGCATCCTTAACAAACTACAGTTCCCAGGATTCTTTGGGAAGGCCAGGACTGTTCGAAGTGCTGTGATCGGGGGTGGGGGGGGTGGGGAATCTGAGTGTAGGTCTCTCCCTAGCAGCCTTACTAACTTTGAGGCTTGTGAGTTTCCTCAGGACCCAGACCTTATGACTCCAGAATTCTTGAGGACTGGTGTCTGTGGTGATGACTTTGCCTCCTCTAATACCTCCAGAGTTTCTGCAGTAGGTCTCTCTCCAGAGCAGTGTTTCTCAACCAGTGTGCCTCCAGATGTTTTGGGACTACAACTCCCATCATCCCTAGCTAGCAAGACCAGTGGTCAGGAATGATGGGAGTTGTAGTCCCAAAACATCTGGAGGCACACTGGTTGAGAAACACTGCTCCAGAGGATCCTCACTGCTGGTTCTGGGAGACCTGGCCTGCTTTTCAAGGACCCTGACCTGTGGGACATCTGGTTCATCCTCTGAGAAGACTGGGCCATGTACCTTGTCAGGCCTAGGCCTTACCTTCCAAGTTCCGGACTGCAGAATCCGGGACCGGCAGCCATTTGACACCGGAAGTTGCGTTGACGTAACTTCCGGTGTCGCTTTGCCCTTCTATGGGCACCTAAAATGGCCACCACCGGCTTCGAAAGTCGCTTGTACGCATGCCAGGAAGTGTGCCGACGCAACTTCCGGTGTCGCTCCGCCCATCTATGGGCACAAAAAATGGCTGCCGCCAACACCGGAAGTCGCGTCTATGCACTTCCGGACATACGTAGATGCGACTTTTGAAGCTGGCGGCGGCCATTTTTGGTGCCCATAGAAGGGCAAATCAGAAAGGAAAAAAATGGCCGCTGGCAGGAGAAAATAACGGAGAAAAACAGGAGACGAAGTGATACGGGGGACCACCGGGAAAAGGTAAGTAATAAAGGTGTTTTCCCGGGGGAAATGGGGTACTTGGCAGCTATGGGCTAGGCATGACAGGCTTAGACCTCCCACACATAGTCCTATCCACAAGCAGCTCCCTCAAACATATTTTACTTTCCCAACCAGGAAAACTGCTCTCTACATGGTGGTGAGTTATTCTGACTGTTTAGAACAAAAAAATGATTCATGGCGGCTTGGTACGGATTCAAACAGCAGCACCTGCACTTCTAACGCTAGTTAGCTCTCGCAATGGGCCATATCATAAAACTTATTAAGAGTCAACCACAGATTCCTACATATTTCAGTGTCCTCCCTCTTACCTCCCTGCCAAAAAAAAGTAGCATATCACTAAAAACAACAGGAAGCGTCATAGATCTTTTCCAAAGGCAGGGAGTTTGGAAAATGTTGCACCTTCAAGATCTGGCCCAGGCACAGGTTTCCAGCTTGGGAACGGGGGACTGCAGCTTGCTTGGGCATGCCAATTAATTACAGCTGTAGGCAGCAGTGCCCTGAACTGTGTGCATGTCTGTCTTTGACTGTCAGACAACACGTTGTCTCAACAGAGTTTTATGCCTGATTAAGTAACATATTGGGAGTCAGGACTGGGGGATTCTAAGGCTAGGCCAAATGTTCAGAACACTGGGCTGGGTTTTTGGGTGGTGGGTGGTGGGTGGGATGGGAGTTATATCTCTTCTGTTATTTTAGGTTTTCAGGGTGGGGTGCCTGGTTTTGCAGGGGCAAGCTAACTGGAGTTACAGTATTTACTTTCTGTCCAGAACCATTCATTCCCTCCCAGGCTGAATCCACCAGCATCTCCAGTCAGTGCAGGCAATACTGAACTACCTAGATGCACCAATGGCCTGGCTCAGTATAAGGCAGCTTCCTATATCCCTAAGTGTATAGTATCCCTGATTTTTTGGGTGTGTGTGTGTCATCCTATTTCATTTGCACTTTCCAAAATGATACACAAACTGATACATAGCAATCTTTCAAAATCTGCACTGCTCTGAATGGTGCAGTGTGTGCAGAAAAGTATGCACATGTAATAAATATGCATGCACTCAGGTAATATGTACATGAGAACACATTGTATTAGGTGAAATGCTTTGCAAAAATCTGTACATTAGGAGAAATTTGCATTAGAATGCTGATGAATTTTCCAAGTACTTCTCCTTCTTCTTCTTTTTCAATCTCAGGGAGATGTTTGGGGAACTGAAACTTGGGGTGGGGAGAGAAATTGAGAGAGTCATCCACCCCTCTTTCAGTGGGTGGTGGATTGCTCTTGTAAGATTTCTTTTGGACCCCACCTCTTAACCAAGGAAACATAACCTGGCTGCTTTGCAACTTTTAGGGAGGGAGGAAGTAAGTAAGTAAGTAAGTAAGTAAGTAAGTAAGTAAGTAAGTAAGTAAGGGATTGCATACTGGCTTCCTTTGAAATAAGCCCAATAATGATGACTTCACATTCAACACAATGCCCGGAGCCTGTGATGCATCTGTAATAGGTAAAACAGAAAGATTCCATGTCTCAGCCCCTGGCATCTTCTCAGCATCTGTGGAATTTGGCTGCTATGAAAGACAGGTAAGGCAGATGTGAATGTTCTCTGGCAAAGACAAAAACAGGAGGGAAGGATGGAAATAAGAAAGAAGGAAGTTCTTAAAAAGTGCCAATAAGCAAACAGTTTTGGAACTGAGGCCCCATCTGCACCATATATTTAAAGCAACACCATGCTTCTTCTAAGAGTCACCACTCTCTCCAAAGGATCCTGGGAGCTGTAGTCCATTACAGCTGAGAGCTGTTAGGAAATAAGTATTTCCCTGGACCACTACAATTCCCAGAGTTCCCTGGGAAGAGGGATTAAGTGTTAAACCACTATTGAGAATTGAAGTTCTGAGAGGGGAGTCGGAGTGCTGTAACAACACTCAATGCCCTTAACAGTGATGGCTTCCTCCAAACAATCCTGAGAACTGCAGTTTGTTAAGGGTACTGATAGTTGTTAGGAGATCCCTTATACCCTCACAAAGCTACCATTCCCCGAGTTCCTGAAGAAGAGTGAATGGTTTGTTAAACCACTCTGGGAACTGTGGGATGCAGCGGTGACAATTAAGAAAAGATAAATTTCTCATGATTTAAACATCCTGCTTGAAATACTAGTGGCTGAGATAAATACAGTGGACGCTCAGGTTGAGGATGTGATCCGTGCGGGAGGCACATTCGCAACCCGCAGCATTCACAACCCTCAGCGTTGCGTCTGCGCACGCGTGGGTTGCGATTCGGCACGCATGCGCAAAGCGAAATTTAGTGCTTCTGTACATGCACGAGCGCCGAAACCCAGAAGTAACCCATTTGGGTACTTCCAGATTCGCGCAGTGCGCAACCCAAAAAGACGCAACCTGAAGCGTCTGTAACCCAAGGTATGACTGTACCTAATTATTTTTTTCATTCTTACTACTTATTTCCTTCCTTCCTTCCAAAACAAAAGCTCCCCTCCCTAAAAAAAAAATTATAGCTGTGTTAAATAATCTTAGCAACTTGTTGGGGCTGGATATTCCAAAGTGAAATCCTTTATAAAACCATTGTCTGGAGGCCTACTTATATTTCAGCTCCAAAGAGCCTCAGGCAAACTCTTGGGAAAATCTTCCCTTATCCTAACAAGAGCTCATCATTTCCCTTTTTGGGAGTTCATATTAGGATCTTCTTTCAGGACTAAGTCTCTGAAATGCCGTCTCAGCTCTCGTTGGTTCACATTTCAGAACTAATTTAAAAGGGATTCTGGGAAACTTACTCATGTAGGGAAGGGATGGTGGGGAAATTCGATTCAATTCATGTTGAAAAGCAAGCATACCCAATTTGAACTTTCACTACGCGGTACGCAAACCAATGCATGCCCATCCTTCTCTGGATTTTGCAATGCAGTTATCCACCCAAGTAACGTGGTAAAAAAAACCCCCAAAAACCCACTATAGAGTATAGTAAAGTGTGTGTTTAAATTAATATATTAGCACAGTTAAATGCATTATAAAGCAAAATTCACACTAAAATGCTGGTGAATTTTCAAGTGGGGACACACACACACACAGCAAACTGAAGTGGAAATATGGAGAACTGATCTTTAGGCTAGAAAAGTGAGAAACTGGGAGAATCCTAAATTGACAGATTTGACCACCCTACAGTAGGGTTACACATGACATGTCTCACATTTAAATTGGGGGTCAGAGGATTTCCTTAGTATTCCATTTGAGACACGGCTTGAATTTGGCACTTTTGAAAATTTGGCGCCTTTTTCTTTCACCCTGCACTGATCCGTCTGGCTGGATTCGGTTCCCTACCCTGATGAATGCATTGCTAGAGGTGTATTCAGTACTTTACACAAATGCTTCCTACCATATTTAAACAACAAAGCCAGGGCAGTCCCTTGCCTTTGATTTTGTTTTGATTTCTAATGTGCTGGTTTAATTGTGTGTGCAATTATTTAAGTGTTGCTGCCAAGGCATTTGTTTATGGATGAGTGAACAAAAGGAAAGGGCGGGGAGAGGGGAGAGAAAAAGAAAAAGAAATTAATGAAACATATTAAGCTGCTCACCTTCTGCCTGGTAAAATGAGGAGTTTAATGGGAAGAGAGTTGGTCCCCATCTGGTACTTTGCTTTGAGAAGCGGTGGGGTGGGGGGGACGAGGACGGCGTGATGGATTTATTGTGACATTACAATGCTTGATGTGAAATAATCTAGCAGGAAGAGTGTTATGGCTCTAAAGAGAGCCATCAGCCCATTCAGTGACATGGATCCTTGAAAGGATTAACTACGCTTAAATCAATATGGGCCATGAAAACAGAACTAACCAATCTTGTGGCCACTCAATTATTTAAGGCAAGCGTCTGTATTCCCCACAGGATGGAATTAAACACATGCTTAAAGGGACTGCCAATTAAACCCAGGCCCTTTACTGCTGAGTTAAGGATATATCTGGATATGACAGCTCCTGGCTTGGAGGAAAGGGGGCAAATGGCATATTCAGGCAAGGCCTGGAACTGAGCAGTGGATGCAGCCCCCTGGGTGAGGGTCCTTAATTCCACGTATCTTGATCCCACATTTTGAATCCCTATTCCTGCATGGTGTGTGTGGGGAACCAGGACCAGGTCCGAAACCCTAGGCTTCTTTTTCTGGTCCTCTGAATCCCCTCCAAGATAATAATAATAATAATAATAATAATAATAATAATAATAATAATAATAATAATAATAATAAATTATTTATACCCCACCCATCTGGCTGGGTTTCCCCAGCCACTCTGGGTGGCTTCCAACAGAAAAATAAAATAAAATAATCCACCTAACATTAAAAGCCTCCCCAAACAGGGCTGCCTTCAGATGTCAACCCCCCTTTTTTGCTGGAAATTCCCTTTTTCCAGTGCCGTTTTCCACTGCTATCCTGGATTGTTAAATATACTGTAGACCGGGGTCCCCAAACTTACCCGGCTTTGGGCTGGATGCCCGCCGTGCCAACTGCGTGGTGGGCTGGAGAGTGGGGGAGCGTGCGTTGGGGCGCAGGGGTGCACGGCTGTGCGCGCCCATGCGCATGCGCAAATGCTTTTTCTGGCACAGTCCCAACCTGGAAAGCGCCGGAAATAGCTTGTGCGCATGTGCAGAAGCCTCCTCCGTCCCGGAAGTACACTGGAAATGACGCTTGCATGTGCACACAAGCTATTTCCGGCGCTTTTCCGGGTCAGAAGTCGGCAGCCGCACCACACCGCGCTGGTAAGAGCGGGCAGCGGCAGCAGGGGTCACTGGGGGTCGCATAAAAGAGTCTGGGGACCCCTGCTGTAGACTGCCCCGAGACAGGTGAGGCTGCTGCTGATCCCTTATTTTCAAATCCAAAAGTTGACACGATGTCTTCTAAAAATCTGGTAGCTGCGCTTACTTTCCTCTAACCACAGCCCTCACTGGCTCCACCCTGCCCAATGAGTGTTTTTGCCTGCTTGAAGTGTATTGATTTTTTATTTATATATTTTATTGCATTTATATCCCACCCTTTTCTCCAAGGAGCTCAAGTTAGCATACATGGTTCTCCTCTTCATTTATTCTTCCTCATGTATAGCTTTGGATGAGAGGCAGTGACTGGCCCAAGGTCACACCCAGTGAGCTTCATGGGTGAGTGGTGATTTTGTCATAGAAAACAGCTTACTTTATAATGATAAAATTGATACTTCTTGCTCTGCCCACTTTTGCCTCTGGCCCCACCCACTACTGTCACGTGGCCTTTGGAAGGTTGCCCAGATTATAATGTGGCCCTTGTCCATCCATGCAGCATGGTGTTGAAAGGAGCCCTAGGGACAATGTGAATGGAGGTCTATCGTAAACTATTAGCTATGATGACTAAATAGAAATCATGGGCAATGGTGGTTGATGCCCATTGGGACTGGTAGGGTGGAAGGCAAGGAGCTCAGCCAACAGCAGTCATACTAACAGCAGTCAGGTCTCTTCCAACTCTATGATTCTATGATTCTACTAATTCTAGTTTTGTTCCCTGTCATGCTCCTTCCTGCTGAGTTCTACAACACTGAGACTATAGAAGAAGAAGCTGACAAGGCAGGGGCACAGCCTAAACTGGCTGTACATAAGAAGATAGACAGGTGGGGTCTAGCTGGGGGCAAAATGTGGTTGGTGGGGCAGTGCCCTATTTGCCCCAATGGACTATCCTCCACTGATCTTTTGCACCGTTCCTAATCATGCAAAAACGCTGATAAGTTACTGAGCAACACATGGGTTTCAGCTTAACATATCTCCATGCAAGACCCTTAATATAACTCCAGTGGCCATCAATAGGAGTATAGCATCTAGATCAAGGGAAGTAATAGTACCACTGTATTCTGCTCTGGTCAGACCTCACCTGGAGTACTGTGTCCAGTTCTGGGCACCACAGTTCAAGAAGGATACTGACAAGCTGGAACATGTCCAGAAGAGGGCAACCAAAATGGTCAAAGGCCTGGAAACAATGCCTTATGAGGAACGGCTTAGGGAGCTGGGTATGTTTAGCCTGGACAAGAGAAGGTTAAGAGGTGATATGATAGCTATGTTCAAATATATAAAAGGATGTCATATAGAAGAGGGTGAAAGGTTGTTTTCTGCTGCTCCAGAGAAGCGGACAAGGAGCAATGGATTCAAACTACAAGAAAGAAGATTCCACCTAAACATTAGGAAGAACATCCTGACAGTAAGAGCTGTTCGGCAGTGGAATTTGCTACCAAGAAGTGTGGTGGAGTCTCCTTCTTTGGAGGTCTTTAAGCAGAGGCTTGACAGCCATCTGTCAGGAATGCTTTGATGGTGTTTCCTGCTTGGCAGGGGGTTGGACTGTATGGCCCTTGTGGTCTCTTCCAACTCTATGATTCTATGATTCTCCACCAGCAGCCATTTAGAGTCCAAGCCACATGGTGTGTGTTTTTTTGTGTGTTTCTGAACGATGTCTCTCTGTGTTACCTTCCTCTCGAAAGTCACATTATGCAGCTGATGTGGCACGGAAGACAATAAATGTGAAATGCGTTTTCCCTGCAGCAACTGGAAGGGTCCCTGCTGAGATCTGTGCAGCATCGAAGGCTCATGCTTAATATTCCAGCAGCGCATTGTGTGCGATTGATCTGGTGGCATGATATGCTGGCCGATGGCATTCTTCATCTGGGCAGTGGAATGACTGGACAGCAAAGCATGCCCTTGTCACAGATGATGTTGCCTCTGGGTGTGACAGTTTATTGCAACGTTGGAAAATTATGCCATTTTGCAGAGGGTTGTGTTATCTGATTTGTTTCTCAGCGAGGACCTAGGCTGTGGTTTAAAAGACTGCATTTAGGGGTGGTGCAGCTTTAAAATGGCTTGGTGAAAATGAGCTGGTCTTTACAATACTTTAGCATTAGCATACCTTGTCCTGCTCACTGGTCTAGTTAAGATGCTTACTTGGACCAAACGTTATCAGCCAGGGTGGAGAGTTTTCGTGGAATGTTTATAAACTACCCAATGTTCAGTGGAGGTAAAAGGGCAAATTCCATGCAAGGGATCTTCTGTCAGCATTCAAATCCACACCGCTGAAATGACTGGTGGCCAACTTAACACCTTTGAATACTAGGTCATGCTACCATGGGTTAGAGCTCAACATCATGCCTACCAAGTGGTGATAGTGATGGTGAAGAGGACCTTCTTCACTGCCTCTGTTGCACCCACAGAAAACAGTACCAGGATACTCTTTCAGGTGGCCCAGAATTTAACAGATCCACCTTCACATCAGGGTCTGGTGAGGACTCCAAGATCTCCTGTAATGACTTTGCAAAGTTTTTCACAGATAAAACCACTCAGATTCAGAGGGAGGTAGATTCCACAATGGGGGCAGGGCTGGGGTGGGAGAATGCCAGAGCTCTGTCTAGTCAGGTTGTATGGGATCAATTTCAATCTGTTACCTCTGAGGATGTGGATAGGCTGCTTGGACGGGTGAAACCGACCACCTGCCTCCTTGATCTTTGGCAGTGCTTTTTTTCTTGGGGTGTGTGTGTGTGCAGGGATACACATACCCCTAAACATTTTGTGAATCTAAGTGTGGCCTCATTGAAGGGTAGTATTTCAATATGAGTAGGCAAATGAGAGTACCCCTAAACATTTTTTAAAGAAAAAAAGCACTGATCCTTGCTCATCCTGGCTCATAAAAGCAAGCCGGGAAGGGCTGGGCAATGGGCTTTGTGGGGCGGTGAATGCTTCCCTCTGTGATTGAGTCTTTCCAGACCCACTTTAAAAAGCAGTTTTTAAACTGCTTCTTTATAAAAAACATATTTAGACCCAACCATTATGACCAATTATCACCCTGCCTCAAACCTTCCATTCTTGTGCAAGGTGTTTCAGCGGGTGGTCATTGAACAACTCCAGGCACGACTGAAGGATGTAGACCATTTGGATCCCTTTCAGTCAGGATTCAGGCCCCATCATGGGACTGAAACCGCCTTGGTTACGCTGGTTGATGATCTCTGGTGGGCTAGGGACAAAGGTGAAAGCTGTTTCCTGGTTCTGCTGGATTTCTCAGCAACTTTTGCTACCATTGATCATGGTATCCTCCTGGACTGTCTAGGGCAGGCATGTCAAACCTGCGGCCCTCCAGATGTTTTGGACTACAATTCCCATCTTCCCCAACCACTTTTCCTGCTAGCTAGGGATCATGGGAGTTGTAGGCCAAAACATCTGGAGGGCCGCAGGTTTGACATGCCTGGTCTAGGGGGATTGGGAGCTGGGGGCATTGTTATGCAGTGGTTTCACTCCTTCCTGGGCCGTGTCCAGAAAGTGATGTTGGGGGATGAGTGTTCAGACCCCTGGGCTCTCACTTGTGGGGTACAAATAAAACACCACCACCACCAATAACAACAACAACAACAACAACAACATGTGAAGTTTCTTTGAGGCTGAATTTCATAGAAACCATGGTTTGACATTACTTCTGAACCAATCCAACAATGTTTCAAAACAATTATTTCGTCATTATCCTTTTTTTAAAAAAAGTTTTATTTAAAACCGCTTAGGTATCAGGTTTTTTTTTTAAAAAAAAATGAAGCCGTACATGAATCTTGTTAAAAAAAATTTTTCTCTACATAGCATAAATATTTTGAACATCATTGCAGGGTGGTCAAAAAGCAGAAAGAATCCAGCCAGCATCTGATCCTGAAGAAGTTCAAAGCATAATCACTTGCGTTTTTCCCTCTCAGCCAGTGTTCATCAGCAGCTGGCTTCATTAAGTAAAAGCAGCCTTCTTTCCCCCACCCCTTAACATATTTGGGTGCATTTTTAAATGACACTTTCAACAGCTTTTCTCTCAAGATTATGCTGGAGACAGATTGTCAGGAATGAAACAGGGACTGGGGAGAGATCTGGTGGGGCAGGAGGAGGGAGAGGAAGGAAGAATCCAAGGTGAACATTCCTAAGCCATTACTTGGGAGCAAACGCACCTCCACATACAAGATGAGAGGGCTTTGGCTGTGCTTTGCCTAGAGGTGTAAGGATAGCTGTGGATGGCTAATAAGGATCAATGCAATTGGAGACATCTGTTTTGCTTTTCATTTTTCAGTGTTATTAGTGCTTATTGGGACATGGCTCAGGAATGTGAGCGGCTCTTTTGAAGTCTGGAGTGGTATTGTAAGGCCAGAGGCATTTTGGTGGCGTGCCGATGACCCCACTGGCTAACCTTCCTGCAAAGCACCCCAAATGCAAAGGATAATAATAATAATGACTTCTGTTGAAACCAGGGAAAGAGACAGTGGCTTGTAGTCAATGGTAGTCCTGTTCTGTGTATGGTAGCTCCATTGAAAATAATGGATAGAACTGAGAACTATTCATTTCAGTAGAAATTAGGCCACATTCAAAACATACATTTAAAGCACCACTATACTGTCTTTGCATCCCCCAAAGAATTCTGGGAGCTGTAGTTTATTAAAGATTCTGAAAGTTGTTAGGAGGGTCCCTATTTCTTTCACAGAGCTACAGTTTTCAGAAGTCCCTGTGAAGAGGGATTGGTTGCTAAAGCATTCTGGGAATTGGAGCTCTGGGTCTCCTAAGGACTCTTGGCATTCTACCAACCTCACTTTGCTCCTTTAACCTCACTCTGCCCCCATTCAGACCCAATCTGCCTGCCTTCTTGCTTACAACAAGTTCAGGGGGTGGCAAACTCCTGACAGCTTCTTCCTAAGACTAATTACAGGTAGGCAGCCGTGTTGGTCTGAGTCGAAACAAAATAAAAAAATTCCTTCAGTAGCACCTTAAAGACCAACTAAATTTTTATTTTGGTATGAGCTTTCGTGTGCATGCACACTTCATCAGATACACTGATCTGATGAAGTGTGCATGCACACGAAAGCTCATACCAAAATAAAAACTTAGTTGGTCTTTAAGGTGCTACTGAAGGAATTTTATTTTATTTTGTTCCTAAGACTAAGTTGAGTATATTTATCTCCCTTTGAATCAAGCATTGAACCAATCAACTTTCAATAAATGTGTATTACTAGGGCTGAGATGAAAGTTCTTGGAGAACCTTTGACTTGAAAATAGGGGTTCATGGTGATTTTTTTAAAAGCCCTATTTTGTTACTGTAAATCTTGGTGCAATGGCAGAACATATCTCACCATTGGCCATCACCCACCCTATCTCACAAGCCTACCATTACCTTTTGTGGTGACCCCAGTAAATATCCCTCAATATCTCCAGTCTTATAGAGTCTATTTGCTATTTCTGCTCAGTTCCAGTTTCCACTGGCCCTGCCCCTCTTACATTGAACCTGCCCCCTTAAACATGCAAACATTTCATTGGATTTCCACCCTCCCATCTGTTCTGAACAGGGAAGAAATCAAGAGAACTTCTGAGTGAGGGTGTTGGTGACTGATGGGGAACTTGGTTGCTCCATTTTGTGGTTCCATCCCCTCCCCGCTCTTTTACAAGTGGCAGCCATCATGCCACACTCCATGGCAGTCATTGTGTATTATGTCATGCTCCTGGGGAAGACATTTTGTGACTGGCATGCACAACTCTACCTCAAAATTCCCCACAGCTGTAAAAAGTCCCCACAGCTGTAAAAATTTGCCCACCACTCATATGTTACCATTCCCTATGGCAGCTACCTGTCATGACCTGTTTATGCAACGCTGACCTGGGCAAAGAGTTGGAGGCTGTAGGGGCACCAGATGAGGGAGCTGAACCTGGTTCAAGGCTCAAAGCTGAGTGCAGGAAATAGGGAGGCCAATTGCACCTGAGGCAGTTGGACAATAACTCCCCAGAGGAACCTTCCGGACCACCAGAGCTTATAGGGCCAGAGTCTGGACCCTCACAGACATCTTCCCCTGACAGGGGGTCCTGAAGAACCAGGTGCCTCCCACTGCAATCACCAGAAGGAAGACTATGGAATGAAAGAGGAGCGCCCATCTTCATGCCAGAGGGTTGGCCCTTTCAGGCTCTGAAATTCTCCACAGGGCAATGGAGCCTCAAGGAGGAAGTCTGGAGCCAGAGGCTTAAAATGTCTCTGTCTGCTCCCAGTCTTTCCTAGAGCAAGTTGCTCACATGGAGCTGTCCGTGGTCCTCCAGCCTTGCCTCTTTCCACACAGGTTCTGTCATCAGACCTGAACATGACACTACCAGCCGTCAGGAAGTACTTTTCCTGGCACTGGTGGGGGGCACTGCCACAGCAGTGGGGTCTGGCAGCTGCTGATGCATGCCACGTGCTGAATCCAAGCCTGTCCTGAGAGGTGATGCAGCGGGGAGTAAAAAGTGCAGAACGGGAAAGGCTAATATTTACTTATTTATGAGGGTGATTGATGAGACATTCAGAATGGAACCAAAAAGAAAATCAATGAGTGTGCTAGGAAATAAAAGCCACAGAAAAGGCTTTCTTCTCATTTTTAAGCCAAAATGGCCTGAATTTGTTTGTTTGTTTGTTTAAAGAGTTCTACCCAAGAATAAATCCCATGTTTCTGGGCCTGAAGATGGAAATAATTGTTCCTTTTAATAACAACAATGAAGGCAGATGTTGGTAGGGGGAAAATGTGTGTGTGTAAAATGCCCCACAGAGATTATTGGCTGCTGTTTTCCGAAGCCATTGCGATGGAGCTTTTCTGTAGGAATTGCAAATTGCCCTTTGTAGATTATCACTTTCTCATAGGTCTGTGTGCATGATGTGGGGTGGGGAGTGGGGACACACAGTAAAACAAAAGATTGGGAATTTAACGGCACCGTGGAGGTCTCCTGAGCAGAAGCAATTTAGCAAAGAGCGATTCTTCTCCATGTGGGGCAACATGGAAAATTATTACTTTAAGAACCCTTAACCCAACCTCCAAGAGCTTGCTTGGATTTCCTGTCTTTCTGAAGTGGTAGGGCTCCCACATCCCCCCCCCCTTTTAATTTTAAATCTGGCAGAATCTAAACGTTTCCTTCCAGCAAGAAGACCCTGGCTATTCACGACTCCTTCTTTTACTCAGATGTAAGAAATCTGTCGTGTTTAGATAGTGTAGAGATCATGGCCAGTGTTCTTGGATACCCCTAGTGGTCAGATTGGGGAACCATAGCGTTCAAGCTAAGAGTTTCACCAATGCCACATTCAAACCTTACATTTAACACACATTGATACCATTTAAAAAACCCAAAATTCTGGACGCTGTAGTTTGTTAAGGATGCTAATAGTTGTTATGAGACAGAATGTGACAATTCAAAGAGTGGCTTAACAATCAATCCCTCTTCACAGGTGAATTGAATTGAATTGGGGTAGCCAGTGTGGTGCAGTGGTTAGAGTGTCGGATTAGGGCCTGGGAGATCAGGGTCCAAATCCCCACTTGGCGACCAAACTCACTAGGTTTGACCCAGGGTCAGTCACCATCTCTCAGCCTAACCTACCTCACCTACCTCACAGGGTTGTTGTGTGGATTAAATGAGGGACGGACGGACCATGTGTATCATCTTGAACTCCTTGGAGGAAATGGTGGGATGATACAACAACAACTACAACTACAACAACTTGGAACAATTTCTAGTACATCTTCAAGTTCATTCTCTTCAATACCATAATTTTGGGGGCGAAATAATCAAATAATACATTCCATTCTGTCTGTGTTCTGATGTTTTCTAACTTTCAAAGCACATTCTTTCCCTCAAAGGATTCTGGGCACTGTAGTTTGTTAAGGGTTGCTGGGAATTGTAGCTTCATGATGGGCAAACTGCAGTGCCCAGAATTCTTTGAGAGAAAGAATGTGTTTCCATTGTGCTTTAAAAAACTATGTGTGCATATAGCCTTAGTCTCTGTCTTAGCCAGTGTGGCATAGTGGTTGAAAAGTATTATACTAGGACCATGGAGACCCAGGTTCAAATCCTCACTGGTTGACCAGAAGTTTCTAATACAGTGGTACCTTAGGTTACAGACACTTCGGGTTACAGACGCTTCAGGTTACAGACTCCGCTAACCCAGAAATAGTACTTCAGGTTAAGAACTTTGCTTCAGGATGAGAACAGAAATTGTGCTGCGGCAGCGGGAGGCCCCATTAGCTAAGTGGTACCTCAGGTTAAGAACAGTTTTAGGTTAAGAACGGACCTCCAGAACGAATTAAGTTCTTAACCCGAGGTATCACTGTATTACAAATTCTTGGGGGAAAAGAATTTGGATGAACTTGAATTGAACCGTGAATTGAATGTGAACAAAACTATTTGTGAAGTGGGATCAGGTTGAGCTTGAACTAGAACTAGTTTCTTTTTTAAATGAACTATGCAAGCCGTGTATGATTCCCCTTTCTATTAGAACCAACCACAAGGTGATGTAATGTTTAGCATTTTGGCTTGAGAGACTTGGGTTCACATCCCTGATGTTCACTTGGTGAGTTGAGACCAGACGTTGTTTGAACCTAGTCTGCTCAACAAAGTTTGCCTCCAGCCTGCTGGTATTTTGCAGGCAGTATTTAAGTGTATCCTAGGAATTTAGGTTTGTGCAATTAAAGCAGATTAAAGTGCTCTGTCTCTGTAGCATAACAAAACCAGTAAACATGAACCAAAATGTTCTAGGGGAATGGAGCAACTGCTCTATGAGGAAATATTGCAGCATTTGCAGCCTTTTAGTTTAGAGAAAGGGGGCAGTATGACAGAAGTGTATAAAATTATGCATGGAATGCAGAAAGTGGATTGAGAAAAGTTTTTCTCCCTCTCCCATAATACTAGAACTTGTGGAAGGGGAATGTTGGAGGATTCAGGACATATAAAGGAAAGTACTTCTTCATACGGCAGAGAGTTAAATTATGGAACTCACTTTCACAGGAAGCAGTGATGGTCACCCACCTAGATGGTTTGAAAAAGAGGACTAGACAAATTCATGGGGGTAAAGGCTATCATTGCCTACTAGCCATGCTTTTCCTTGACGGTTGGAGGCAGGAGTGCTTCTGAATACCAGTCTCTAGAAAATAGAGAAGAGAGTGCTCTTGTGCTCGGGTCTTGCTAGTGGGCTCCCCATAAAAAGGAAAAGTTAAGGGACACCTGACAGTTAAGTCCAGTCGCGAACGACTCTGGGGTTGCGGCGCTCACCTCCCTTTACTGGCTGAGGGAGCTGGCGTAAAGCTTCCAGGCATAGCTGTCAAGTCTCCCGTATTCCCCGGGAAACCCACATTTTTCCAGCCGTTTCCCGCTGGCAGCCTGGATTTTTTAAAAAACCCATAAATCCCCCAGATTCTTACCGGCCCGGGGAGGCTCCTTCTGCGCATGTCTGGAGCCTCTGGACATGCGCAGAAGCGATTTCTGGCGCTGCAGCCATTTTGGAAATGGGCAGAGCATGCGTAGAAGCAACTTCCGGTGCCACTCTGCCCAGTTCCAAAATGGCCACAGTGCGACTTCGGGTGCCGATCCCGGATTTTTCAATCTGGGAGTTGGCACCTATGCTTCCAGGTCATGTGGCCATGACTAAGCCACTTCTGGCAAACCAGAGCAGTGCACAGAAACGCAGTTTACCTTCCCGCCAGAGAAGGTATTTATCTACTTGCACTTTGACGTGCTTTCGAACTGCTAGGTGGCAGGAGCTGGGACTGAGCAATGGGAGCTCACCCCATCGCGGGGATTCGAACTGCCGACCTTCCGATCAGCAAGCCCTAGGCTCAGTGGTTTAGACCACAGCGCCACCCACGTCCCATAGGCATCCAGTTGGCCAGATCCTGCAGGGCTGTTCTTAACTGCTTATGTGACCACTTTTTTTTTAATGGCCTTTTTGTTTTTAGGAAAGTTATGGGAGAAAGTGTGTGATTAACAGGAAAGTGAATCAACATGAATACTCATTATATAGCCTCCCCCCCCCCCAAAAAACAGAATCAATGCTGTATAAAAGACCGGACATAACCTCTGTTTAAACTTTTTGCAAGCAGATCAGGGTTGATGCACAATAAACATGTCAGCTGGAGGAACCCAAAGAGATCAAGTGCATGGTCGGGCCTGTCCTCCAACTCTTTTAAGCTTCACAAGGACTGGAAAATATTGCCTCAGCAGTTGACAACATCACTAATACTGTGATGCCATCAGGCTGCTTCATTGGGAGAGGTGGGAAGCAGAGCTCACTCCATCCACTCTGCCAACCTCAGTTCTGATAGCTCACCACATGGGGCAGTCATGCACACAGACAAGGTTTCCTTCCTGGTTCTAGGCCCAGTGGCTTCTGATAACAGTTCAGTACCAGGGGCAGATCTACTATGAAACTAATTACAGGTAGGTAGCCGTGTTGGTCTGAGTCGAAGCAAAATAAAAAAATTCCTTCAGTAGCACAGGTTTCTGTGTATCTGAAGAAGTGTGCATGCACATGAAAGCTCATACCAAAATAAAAACTTAGTTGGTCTTTAAGGTGCTACTGAAGGAATTTTTTTTAATGAAACTAATAATTGCTTAAACTTCAGGGCCCCTAATCCCAGAGGGCCCCCAGAAACAACTTTAGTCCACATTGCTTAAAAAATACTAATACTAATAAATTTTATTTTCTCTCTCCGTTTTAGGACCTTTTTTTAGTGTAACTTCTTTATTAAAAAGTTAGAATTATTGCTTTAGCAATTACATCTTTAGCATTTCATTGGTCTTATCAAGACTCCCATCGCCCTCTGTTCTTGGAATTCCTTAGCTATTTTACCTGAGGGAGAGCCATGCCACATTGACATGTTTTTACCCATAACTCCTTTCTGATCTGTTTCTATGTTAATCTGCTTTTCTTTCTTTTTGCAAAATACATTTATGCATTCTACAGAGCTACAGTTCCCAGCACCCTTAATGAACTGCAGCTCTCAGTCAGGATTATTAAAGTGCTATCATAGTGCTTTAAATGAAGGGCGTGAGTGTGACCTGCACAAGGGATAGTCAATGGGATTCCAACTCTCATCAGCCTCAGTCAACAGAGGCAATAGTCAGGCATGTAGGTGCATACCCTTCAACATTTCTCTGATGAAAATAGGGACATTCTATTCTACATTAGGAAGCTTCTCCCACATTTGATGTTGCCAAATGCATAGGTGTCATATAGCTATTGGTCACCTTGAGCCAATTACAACTTCTCCAGCAAACCTACCTCACAGGATGGTTGTGAATAAAAAACGTGCAAGGGAAGGGATCGTGTACAACAAATTCCACCAATAAATGGAATGAAATAAAATTTTAGTTGTAAGCTGCCTTGAGTCAGTGGAAAAGGTGGGATATACCGTGTTTCTCATATTATAAGACACGTCTTATATTCGTTTTTTCCTCAAAAAAACACACTATGGCTTATTTTCAAGGGATGTCTTATTTTTTTCCTCCTCCTCCTGCCGCGGCCGGCATTGCTGCTGCGCCTATCACTATGTCTTATTTTCGGGGTATGGCTTATATTCCTTGAATGCTTAAAAATCCTGATATGGCTTATTTTATGGGTATGTCTTAAAATATGAGAAACAGGGTAGCAGCAGCAGCAGCAGCAACAACAACAACAACAACAACAACAGAGAATGCTTGGGAACATACTAGAGAGTAAATTCTATTGAAATCAGTGGGGCTTACTTCTGAGTAAAAATGCTTAGAATTGAAGTGTAAAACTGTCAGGTCTTACCCAGTTACCTGGGGAAAAGCTCCATTGAATTCCACGAGACTTACTTCTGAGTAGACAGTGTTAAGAGTTCATTTACAATAAAGGAATCAACACTCCCTGTGCTTCCTAAGAAATGGCTGGTTGCTGGAGCATTGCAAATCAGGAATTTAAAGTGGATTGGTGACCTTTTCCTTCAAAATTAAGGAAGGGCTTCATATGCCAGCACCACCATTGCCTTCATTTGGTGCAAGAATTTTATTTTCAGGATAAACAGGACTCTGTTTTTGCACCCAATGTCCCACCCACAGCACTTTTAATTGTTCTCTGAAATTTGGAGAGGAGGAAAAAGAAAAATTGGGATATTTGGGGATCAAATCGGAAACCAGAGCAGCTTCTGTAATTCTATGACTGTCTATGGAAAATAGGGACACTTGGAGGGTGTGGCAACATATGGTTGGGCAACCATGTTTCATGTCCCTCTAGGACAGGCATCCCCACACTGCGGCCCTCCAGATGTTTTGGCCTACAACTCTCATGATCCCTAGCTAACAGGGCCAGTGGTCATTGATGATGGGAATTCTAGTCCAAAACATCTGGAGGGCCGAAGTTTGGGGGTGCCTGCTCTAGGAGGCTTTAGGAGAGGGAGAAAATGGCAGCTTCTGGGAGGAGCTCAAGCAGTGGTGAAAATTTTTACCACTCACAAAACTCTCCTTCCCCCAAAAGACAACAATTCTCTGTTGAGAGCTTCCTTCAAACACCAATCTTTATTTTTAGTAATTAATTTTTATTATGTTTTAGAAAATGTACAATAAACATAGAACAACGTAGACACATTAGAGTAATTTCTACAGCCGCCTTTGGAGTGGTATTACAAAAGTTCACATCACAGAATATCTGAGGAAGCATGCAGTGAGTCATAAATAAATTTAAAGCGTATGTCCAATATAAGCAAAAGTTCTTAAGTGGAATGTAGGCTATTAAAATATGCCCTCCACATTGGGAGTTGTAGTTAATATCCAACCTGGTTCACATAAGAAATGAAAGGCCACCATTACTGCATCAAATCTGTATTTTTTAGTTGAAGCACCTGATTCTGGTAATAAGATCTGTCTGATAATGCTGCATACCATATTTTGTCCAACCAGCCTTTCATAGAAAATCCAACTGGTTTCTAGTGGCTGGTTATCTTTGCTCGTGCCGCTGCCAGCAGAAGAGCCACCAAGTCATGGTGGTTTAGCTGGGAGTCATCAGCAGACTGAGTCATTAAAGGCACTGGTGCTAGATTGCATGGGATAATCTCTCATCTGGTATTTGAGGGTTGGCTTCTCTTCCCCCACACCACAAATAACCAATACTGCCACCCAGAAGTCCTTCACAGAGCAACGCTGGTAATAAATGGTAAAAACTACGTTATTCCTTGCACCTTTCTCCAGCACTCCCTTGGAATGTTAGGATTTTGAAGAAATGTTGGTGTCAACTCCAGATGAAACAGACATGAGGTTAATGTGAGCAACACAAACACATACCCCTACCCACCTAATGGGTCCTTGCTTTCGTTCTCTTCCAAAGTAATAAATACATTACAGCTGTCTCTTTCCTTGCTACCAGAATTTGTTTGGAGTTCTTTTATGGAGGACGTTAATGTTCCTAATGCAAATCTTCTCCAATCTCGTAAGTTTCCAGGTTTAATGTATTAACAATTTAGAGATAAGTATCTCATTCCACTCCCCCCCTTTTCCTTTTAGCAGCTGTCAACCAATCAACAACATTGAGGAGTATTTATGAATTCCAAAGCCCTGGAGGAGCAACATGAACCTTTAAATTACTTGTACATCTGACAAGGCCCTTTACTTAAAATCTTTTCACTCCTGCCTTCGTGTATCTAATTTATTTACATTTTCTACATGTCGCCACCCTGCCTGATTATTGGGCATCCTAGGCAGTGGACAACAAACTGCAGTGCTATCATATATCCAGTGGAGGCTGGTCTAATTGGGCAAATGGGATGCTGTCCCACCAAACTCAGTGCTCATCTGCCTGTCCTCTTACTTACAATCAGTCCAGGGGGTGGCACTGCCTGTCAATTTTCTCCTTCTCAGTCTCCGTGTTTCCCTAGTAAAATTCTGCAGGGAGGAAGATGGGGGACAAAACTAAAATTAGTGGGCTCAGCCTCTGATTGGCCATGGCTTGGTCTGTCATAGGCTGTAGCGCCACCTATTGTTGGGCTTGTGGCCTGCAATCCCACCATTCCCAATAGGCACCAGTTTCCGCTGAATGTATCACAATTCAATAGACCACTGAATCACCACGTCCAGAGGAGCCAACTTCTCAAGAAAACACACCAAAATGTCCCAAAGGATTGGCTCTTCTTCTTGATGTCATCTTGCATTAGGAGGAGCTCAGGGGCAGCAGATGAAGGTGAACTGAGGAAGGGCTCTGTGGTAAGGGCATAGGAAGAGCCCTGCTGGATCAATGAAAACCAGGGGGTCTTCAACAGGTGGGTTGGGACCCACTACTGGGTCACAGCCTGATGTAAGGCAGGTCACAACAGCAGCCCCTACCACCATGCAAATATACGGCAAAGTGTTGAGAAAAGGGTCCCCAAGTAATCATTTGGACTAATGGTTTGAAAAAGTTGAAGGCAACTGGTGTAGATGATGCTGAGCTAGATGGACCAATGAGCTTCTCTTGACATTATTATGCATTCATGATGATTTGTCTCATAATGGCATCAGGGCAGTTTTATCAGAAGCCATTTGGGTGTATAAGCAGAATATTTGTTTGTTTGTTTGTTTGTTAAATAACAAACAAACAAAAGCTTTGGGGTGGTTACGCTGCTTGATTTCCAGTTAGTGCACATCCTGTAACTTCCTGCAGAAATCCTGTTGTTGTTTTTTAATACCACAAATGTTCCAGTTTCTTTTGTTGTGCTATAGCACAAGAGTTGCTTCTCCATATGGCAATAGGGTGCTAACATTGCAGAAGCACTGTGGAGCAACCAATAAAGTGGAAATGATGTGCGAGCAGTCTAGTATGAATCCAGCACAAAGTCCCTATGATTGCATCAATGATGTCTTTGTCCAAGGGAGCTTCTTGGGTTTCTCTGAAATGCCCCTTCCTAATTCACCACCCATGAAGGGGTAGGACACCCCCCATGCCCCTACCCCCCCCCACATACAGCCCTAAAAAACCCTCTCTTCTCTTTCTCCCCTCCCCCCTCTCCTCTCCCCACCCCAGCTGCTGTTTTCTTCCTTGGGGTAGATTGCACAACCTTACACTTGAATGGGATGCCTTCCAACAGCAATTGTCTATTTTCTCCTCCAAGATTCTCAGGTGCAGCAGGAAATAGCAGTGTATTGCACAGCTTGTTTTTCCTATCCTTTGCTTTTGGAATGTGCATTCCAAATCAGCACATGGTTGGAATATACTGGAGAATATACTGCTACCAAGGAGAGAGGAGAAGGAGGGAGAGGGAGGGAGGGAGGGAGTGACAAAGAGACTGTTAAGGGGTGATGAAACAGGAAAGCTTTCAACAAAGCCTTCTGCGGCCAGAACTTCAGCCCTAATCAGGTGTTTGGGTGAATGCAGGAACATGCTTAGAAGCCTGCTGCAATTGAAAACCATTGATCACTGAGAGGCTTCTAACCATGTTAGAATCTGTCAGTTATAATTTCTGGGCAAAGCTGTCAATTTTAATACCTCTAGGCTTCTCATATTTTCCAATCTTAAATTCAGTTCTCCAAATTTCCACATAGGTTTGTGATTATTATTATTTAATTCCTGGTGAAAATTTATCAGCATTTTAGTGCAAATTTCTTTTAATATACAGATGTTTGTATGCAATGTTGCCTAATACTGTACAGACATTTTTGCATAGCAATTTCACAATAATACCGTGTATTTTTTATGTTATTTTTGCGTACACGTGCATTTTTGTGCATTCCAGTATATAAGCAACCTTCCATGCCTCCAATCAGTAGAGGACAGGGTTGAATTAGTAGGCCAATGGCTCGTCTACTCCACCATCCAGTAGCCATCAGGGTGCCCCAATAGGGAGCCCTCAAGCAGGACCTGAATGCAACAACAACTCTCCCTTCCTGAAGCTTCCAGCAACTGGTATTCAGAAGCATTTCTGCCTCCAACTGTTGGGTTAATTTTTGTATTTGCAAAAGTGTTTTTGATATCCTCCATGAATTTGCTAAATCCTAAAGTCATCACAAATTAGTAACCATGACTGCCTCCTTTGAAAACAAGTCCCATAGTTTAACTTTGTGCTGCATGAAGAAGTCCTTTCTTTTTGCTGTCCTGAATCTTCCAAAATTGGATGTCCACAAATTCTAGTGTTTGGGGGGGGGGACATGACGCCATGCATAATTATACAGTATAGACTTTCATCATGCCATCTCTTACTTATTTTCCCCCTAAACTTTGAAGTCCCAAAAGCTGCAACCTTCATACGGTAGTTGCTCCAGCCCTTGCTCATTTTGGCCGAACCTTTTCTGAACCTTTTCCACCTCTGCAATATTCTATTTGATGTGAGGTAGCCAGAACTGTACACAATAGTCCAAATGTGGCCACAATAAACAAACACCACAATAAATGCCTCCCCTCCCCCCAATTTGTCAAGTCCCCTTTTAATGCCATCACTTCCCTGTGTCTTTATTCTTGCTCTTTATTTTTAGGGTAGTACCTTTGGGTGGGAGACATGTGCTCCTTCTGGGGTAGTTTGCTCACCTTTGGTCCTGTGCTCAGTTCTTACCTGTGGCTCCTAGAAATTGTCAGCATGCAACAGCAGCCCCATGCTGGGAAATGGCTTTGATCGGTTGGCTAAACCAGATGAGGGTAGCTGATGGGTCTGAAATCCTTCCCCTGCATATGAAGACAGGCTGTGGTTTATTGAATGGACGAGAACAATAATGGGTCCAATGGGAAGTGAGGGGCAGATAAGGCTTGTCAACCTGGGAAGGCAGCCCATCCAGGATAAGGAGAACTCTATTCCTAGTTGCAGGTAGGTAGCCATGTTGGTCTGACGTAGTCGAAACAAAATTAAAAAAAATCCTTCCAGTAGCACCTTAGAGACCAACTAAGTTTGTCATTGGTATGAGCTTTCATGTGAATGCACACTTCTTCACTTCTGAAGAAGTTCTGAGGGAAGTGTGCATGCACATGAAAGCTCATACCAATGACAAACTTAGTTGGTCTCTAAGGTGCTACTGGAACGAATTTTTTTTAATTTTGTTTCAACTCTATTCCTAAATCTCTGCTGCCTCGCAGGATATCTTCAGGAGAAGAAAAGGCTAAGGAATCCCTAAGATAACTGAGTAGCACTTGGACACCTCCTCTCGGCAACTCCTGCAGCCAAGCTGGCGCCAAGGTATTTCTCTGCTTTCCTTTGGACCTCATCAGTGAGACTGAGGGGCATGTGTGTCCTTTTGTATGGGCAGCCCAGAACCTCCATACACACTGCCTAGGTTTGCACCCCAGGTAGGTCACTTTGGTGCTGCTGACATACCGTGTTTCTCATATTATAAGACACGTCTTATATTTATTTTTTCCTCAAAAAAACACTCTATGGCTTATTTTCGAGGGATGTCTTATTTTTTTCCTCCTCCTCCTGCCGCGGCCGGCATTGCTGCTGCACCTATCACTATGTCTTATTTTCAGGGTATGGCTTATATTCCTTGAATGCTTAAAAATCCTGCTATGGCTTATTTTATGGGTATGTCTTAAAATATGAGAAACAGGGTAGCAGTTTGACTTTACTCCAATCACTAGTGGCCACGGGGGTTGCTTTTAAGCGGAGTCCTTTTTAAAAATAATAATCCCAGACTTTGTGTGTATGTGTACACACACACACACACACACACACACACACACACTTTCATTGTTAGATCACATCTGGATGTTGTATGGGAGGCAATTCATAAATGAAATGAAAAGACATGCAATGAACTGGCACTTGTAATTCAGGGTCCAAAGACCTTCTGTATGCAAATAATATGTCCTATCATTGAGCTATGGCCCTTCAGATGCTGCTGGGCTCCAACTCCCATCAGCCCCAGCAAGCATTGCCAAGGGTCATGGATGCTGGAAACTGTAGTCAAGAAACATCTGGAGGGCCACAGGCTTCTCTGCCTAGAGCTTTGGACTCTCCCCCCCCACAAGTGGGTATCCCCTTTCCAGAAATGTGTGGGATAACCAGCCTCATATAACCAACACACGTTAGTCTAATTAATGCATGAGCAGGTTAATAACATATTTTGTGCCTTTAAATCTCTGCTGGGGTTCTCTCACCAAACAGTATTTGCTTCAAACCTGGATCTTGGCATCCAGGAAATTTTCTTTTCTACACCTATTTTTCCCTTGCACCAGCAAAATGGCCTTTAGACCCTGCTCTAGCACAAGAGTGAGGAATCTCAGGCCTGCAGGCCAAATGTGGCCCTCCAGGTCTGTCTATGTGGCCCTCACGACTCTTCCAAGACTATACCTCCTCCCCTCCACTGATCCTGCTTTGCACCTTGGATGTTTTTTTGCCTGTCTGGAATATGCATTTGAGCTCTGATAATGGCTTTTGTTTGTTTGGATCAGGGGTTCCAAGTGGAATAAAATATTGAATCACATGATGGGGCACACATACACCATTTGAATGGCAATGCTTATTAACTTTGCCCCCCCCCCGGGCCCCTCATATACTTTACTGGGGGCCAAAGGGACCTCGGCCCCTAGGAATTGGCTCCTATGTCCTGGATGGAGTATAGGGACAGCTGTGCGTAGAAACTTACTGCACAAAGGTAAAACTGACTGCCCTTTCTCTGTTCAGTCTTGACTCTAGTCCTGTCTGCCACTGCCATGTGACACCCCCCCCCCCTCCATGAGTGGTTTTGATCTGAGTGGCTTTGATCTGGGAAAGGTTCCGTATCCTAGGGTTGCCAGACATCCCGAAAGTTCTTGAGCTTTTTTTAAGGAAACCATCAAAATTGTTGAGTCCCCCCCCAAAAAAAATGCCTTTTTTTTTTTGCAAAAATGCGGTAATTCCCTACCCCAGCTCTAGCACAAGCTGAAGGGCTTGGAGATCAAATCCTATGAGGACATTTTAAAGAAGCTTTGTATGTTTAGCCTAGAGAGATGATTATTAAGAGATGATATTACAGCCATCTTCAAATATCTGAAGGATTGTTATATAGACAATGGAGCTAATTTGCTTCCTGTTGCTCCAAAGGGTAAGAACCTAAAGCAATGGGTTCAAATGATGAGGAAAAGGACTCTAATGAAACATTCGGAAGAACTTCCTGATGGCACGAGCTTTTTGACAGATGGAACTGAGTGCTTCAGGAGGTGGTGGGTTCTCCTTTGCCTAGGTGCTTTTAAGTAGAGGCCGGATGGCAACCTTTCAGGAATCCTGTAGCAGCAGATTTCTTGCATCAGAAACAGGGCTGGACTAGATGAGCTTTGAGTTCCCTTCTAACTTTTGCACAGTCAGCTGTAGCATTTTGGTGGTTCCCCATTCTTTCTTAAAGTAAAAGGCAACATTGGCAAGGCAGATCCTGAGAAAACAAAGGGTTGTCACCAATGCTAGATCTCCTCAGAGCAGACCCATGGAAGTTTAATTGACATGAGGCAAACTCAGTTGGCTACATCCCAGATGAATGGAAAAGGTAAGCCTGACATCTGGTTTCCAATGCAAATGTTGATGGTTAACTGTCAAACACAAAGGGAAGACATTCAGGGGAGCCATTCTGAGGGTTTGATCCTGCTGATTGGAGTGGCTCTTGATCCCACACAGGTGTCTGGAAAATGACAGGCTCCTCAGCTTCAGAAAGAAAGAAAAAGCATTAGCAATCTTTTGTAGGCAACTTAGATGACTTCTGCCGATAGGATGAGGCCCTTGAGGCTTCCCACGCCCACTGCTGGCAAGCCCAAAACACTGACTCATGACGGCGAGCCCTCTGGAAGCAGGAGGCGGCAGCTCACAAGATGAGAGGGGAGCTTTCTTCTCCGTGACCCAGTTTACTACCTGTTGTAGAGTCATCATCTGTC
This sequence comes from Zootoca vivipara, assembly GCF_965207765.1. Taxonomy (NCBI): domain Eukaryota; kingdom Metazoa; phylum Chordata; class Lepidosauria; order Squamata; family Lacertidae; genus Zootoca; species Zootoca vivipara. Next base: position 39,485,064 of record NC_142585.1, on the reverse strand, counting down.
CTAGTAGTGTGCAGTGGTGGGTTGGTGTCCATGGGGGCAGTAGCATGGAAGGCAGGGAGCCCAACGTTAGGTGGTGCCAGAGGCAGGAACATGCAAACTCATCCCAGTTTTCTCCCTACCAAGTTCTACAAGGGTAGCCTTGAGATGGAGGAGGAGGAGGAAGCTGATAGTCAGAGCCAGCTCCTGGACTGGTTGTAAGAAAGAAGGCAGACAGATGGGCAGTGGCTGAGGGCAGACGGAGGTTGGTAGGGTGTTTGCCTGAATGAACCAGCCTCCACTGGTTAGTGGTGTGCAGTGGCTGGTGTCCATGGGCATTGGTGGGACAGGAAGCAGGGAGACTAACAGTAGATGGAACCAGAGCCAATGGCAGGTGGAGCCACCTCCAGATTGGTTGTAACTAACAAAGCAGGCTATGGGCAGAATGAGGTTGGTGGTGGGGGTTTCTTCCATTAGTGTAATGGACCAGCCTCCCCTACTGTGTGTATCGCACGATTCAGAGGGGTCTGTGGAATGAAATTGGGAACAACTAAGAGATTACCTGGTAGTCATGTTTGTGCTATGAGGCTCTTTTTTAAAATAAATGTTGACTATGTCAAATATGATGACCACCCCCCCCCTTTTCCTGGCCCTACACCTGTGCATCTACAAGAGTTTGTGCTGCTCTGAGATGACTACAAGAGGCAGTTAGCTCAAGGAGGTGATGCAGTGAAGTTCTCACTGTTCCATAACAAGATCAGGGCTTCAACAGGATCATCAGCTTTCTTCACTGGAAAATCCCCAGAGCATTCTGGAATACATCAGGTTCCATCTGTCTCTGAGGGTGGGCTATTCAAGGGGGTCCATCACCCAAACAGAGGGAATTGCTTCTGCCAGTCCAAAATTTACCAGATAATGGTCTGAACATGTCAAGGGAGTATATTGCATGTCCCCATCCTCCATCTATCCCTCATATCATTGGGGCAAAGACTACATCAAAGGTGCGTCCTGGCTGATATATTGGACAGCTTCTGCATGGTTACTGAAGTCATCCCAGGATACCTTAGTTTAGAGATACTACCTCAGCCTGACAAGGAATCCCCAGGCTATCTCTCTGGCTCACCAGATGCAGACCAACTAAGCCTGTCACAAGATAAAGATGTTTTTTAGTAAAGGAGATGGTGCTTTTGTGAACAATAGCAACACCTGACTTCAAAACTCCAGTGTATGGGAAATTATACCGGAAGACAAAATTGTATCAAGGAGTTAGTGATCTAACATGGAGCCCTTCCTGCCTCTGTTCCTTCCCCCTCCCTCGCTCTTGTTAAGTTTTTTGATGGTGTGAGAATCGTCCTGAGAATGTCCTGAGAATGTTGGGAGGAGGTGAAGCCCCCCACACAGCTGCCTTAATCAGTTGTGGAGGATAGTACCTTCTTGGATGCTGGACATTGTTTTGAGAAAGTGAGGCATTGGGAGGGGGTGGCTAATGGATGATATGCACAAAATCTTGGAAGCCACACAGGCTATCTATAAAATTGGATGGTTTGGGCAGAGTTTCTTTGAAGCTTGTGCACAGACTAATTAGCTGCAGGGCTGTGCAAATTGAGTCTACCTGGGGGAGTCACTTTGCTGCTTCTTGAGGGCTTCCAAGTAGCAGATTGAAGTGCATGCTTGATATGTATACATTGCTTACTCAATAGGAGTATAGCTTCTAGATCTAGGGAAGTAATAGTACCACTATATTCTGCTCTGGTCAGACCTTACCTGGAATACTGTGTCCAGTTCTGGGCACCACAGTTCAAGAAGGATACTGACAAGCTGGAACATGTCCAGAGGAGGGCAACCAAAATGGTCAAAGGCCTGGAAACAATGCCTTATGAGGAGCGGCTTAGGGAGCTGGGTATGTTTAGCCTGGAGAAGAGAAGGTTAAGGGGTGATATGATAGCCATGTGCAAATATATAAAAGGATGTCATATAGAAGAGGGTGAAAGATTGTTTTCTGCTGCTCCAGAGAAGCAGACACGGTGCAATGGATTCAAGCTACAAGAAAGAAGATTCCACCTAAACATTAGGAAGAACTTCCTGACAGTAAGAGCTGTTCGGCAGTGGAATTTGCTGCCAAGGAGTGTGGTGGAGTCTCCTTCTTTGGAGGTCTTTAAGCGGAGGCTTGACAGCCATCTGTCAGGAATGGTTTGATGGTGTTTCCTGCTTGGCAGGGGGTTAGACTGGATGGCCCTTGTGGTCTCTTCCAACTCTATGATTCTATGATTCTATGCTTTCTGTTTTGGAATAAAATCTTTAATCTTCTCACTCACTTGTGTATTTTGTATTGCTTCTGAATCTCATTTTAAAAGAACCACATTGCATTTTTCCAGATTTCCAGTCTAGTCTGGTGCTCTACCAAGTACCCAGATAGGAACAGCTGGGTAAGCTCAGGCTCACCTGGCTCACTCAGCCAGGTCTTGGTAATGCGAACCAGATCAGCCCCTTGGTCTTGATAATAGATAAGGGTGGCTGTATTATGGACTGATCTGGCATTTAATTACAGCTCCACCAAACCAGAACTGGTTGATGCCCATCACTGCCTTGTTGGAATAATTTCCATAGCTTAACTATGTGCTGCATGGATACATTATTTCTGTTATCTGTCTGGAATCTTCCAATACTTACCTTCCATGGATGCACCTGAGTACTAGTGTTATATGAGAGGGGGCAAACTTCTCTGTGTTCTGCACACTATACATAATTTTATGCATACTTTTTGATTTAGGACAGCAGCTTCCAGACACTTTCCATTAAAACCACTCAGGTGATTTGGTATTCCAAAAATCAAAGAGAACTTCAAAATGTGGAAGCATCTATTGAAAGCAAAGACAGATTTTTCCAGCGAACCCAACTCCTCTGCTTAGTGCTCAGGAATCAGATCAGGAAGCCAGGGATTCCAGTGGTGAATTTTTCGCATGTCACTTGCTTTGATGCTGGCGGGATGGGGTAGCGCGCCTGGAAACCTGTTTCATTACTGACAAGCTTAATTCATTTCTCTCAGTTACTTTCTTTTCCCTTAAAAAAAAAATCTACAGAACCAATGTCTGCCATGCTGCCTGTAATCCGCATTAGTGTAAATCCAAATTAAAAGGCTTTCGAAAGCTATGACTAATCCGATCCAGGCTCTGCAGAGTGATGGGCTACTGCTAGTTGTCATTGCGCTTGGAGGAAGGTGGACAGGTTAATTCGCACCAAACTGATGGATAAATACAGGACAGGAGTACGGTGTTTGTGTTGGGGTGTGTGTGTGTGTGTGTGTGTGTGTGTGTGTGTGTGGGTGCGGACGGGGTCAGGTGGGTTGCCCAGAGTTGACAATTGCAGGATAGGGAATTAGAACCTCTGTACCCCTGGCAGGTTCCAGCCTTGGCTGACTTTTTGTAACACGGGTGGGCGCTCTTTTCCCTCTCCCTTCCTTTCTCTCATCTCTCCTCACCCACAGTTGCTGAGGCACCATGTAATCGGGTGAATTGAAACACATGTCTAGACGCTTAAAAAAAAAAAAAACCCGCGCGCGCGCACACACAGAGCACACACAACCCCAGCCATAGCCCACTCTCGAAGTGATTTGCATCCGTGAACAATGAAAAATGCTTTTTTTTTCCTCGTCAGCAAAACTCCCTCCCTCGACCGGCTCCGCGGAGCCGGGAGGTGGTAAGTTTACACATAATTAACAGGGGGGGAAAACACCGTCCCACTTACCCGTTGTGATGAGTCTTCCCTTGGCAAGGCGACAGGTGATATGCCTGAGAGAAGACACAGCTGGGCAAACGACGCACAAACAAGCCGCAGCTTTGCCTAGGTTGCTGAAGGGGCTTCTCGTTCCAGATGTTGTTTCTTTTTACACATCCAGATTACCGTCCTCCAGTAAAAATAATGCTGGCATCAGGCCTGATCCGACGCCGGTAGCGCAGTTTCTCATTCATATAACATCGGGGGCGGGCGGGGGAGAAGTTCGATTCAGTTCACATTTAAAAGTGACTGTCGAATCCACCGCTTTCCAAAACAACGTGAGAACAAAGCCATTCGAAATTTGCATTTTTCTGAATTGGCGGTACAGTTCTCCAGCCAAACAATGTTTACAAAAATGAATCTGTTAGGGGAAGGTGTGCATAAAAATAAATTCCTCTATAAAAATAACACAAAAATACTTTGCATTAGGGGGAAATGGGCTTGCAAAAAACGGGTTCATTAGTCAAAGCAGCATGGATGCAAGCACTGATTTGGAGAAAATTTTCACTAAAATGCTCATGAAATTTTATGAGGTCTTTCCTTTAAAAAAAAATTCAAATTGCTACAGAAATGTGGAGAACTGAATTTGAATTTCAGAAAAGGTGAAATTGAAGGAAAGAAAATGGATAGATTTGTGAAATGGGTATATCCATCCATTCCTAGAAAAGGAAGAGATCTTAATTTATTTAAGATTGATTTATTGATTTACTGGATTTATATCACACCACTCCACCCCAAGGAGTGGCAGGAAGGCAAACAGATATACAATATTAAAACAAAAACATAAGCATTCCAAAGATCGACCATGGAATCATGCAGGATGCAACAAGGTTACAGTGGAACCTCGGTTTATGAACAGCTCGGTTTATGAATTTTCGGTTTATGAACGCCGCAGACCCATCTGGAACGGATTAATTCATTTTCCATTACTTTCAATGGGAAAGTTTGCTTCAGTTTATGAACGCTTCAGTTTATGAACAGACTTCCGGAACCAATTACACCCATGCTTCAGTTTATGAACGCTTCAGTTTAAGTACTCTGCGGACCCGTCTGGAACGGATTAATCCACTTTCCATTACTTTCAATGGGAAAGTTTGCTTCAGTTTATGAACGCTTACTCCGCGGACCGTCTGGAACGGATTAATTCACTTTCCATTACTTTCAATGGGAAAGTTCGCTTCAGTTTATGAACGCTTCAGTTTATGAACAGACTTCCGGAGCCAATTGTGTTCATAAACCGAGGTACCACTGTATCTGGGATGAGCAAATATGCCAGTTTCTACTTATTTCTCATTTTCCTATTCTTAAGTTTAGTTCTCCACATTTCCACAACAGTTTACCAGAATTATTGGGGATTTTTGCTGGGTGGTGGTGGTGGTGGTGGTGAAGTGTTGTGATACTACTTTAAATGCATAGTTTACCACTTCACTGAGAATGAAGACAATGTGTAACAGTAGAAATGTGTGTGTGTATGTCCTCCTGCAGTGATCTCCAGTGCAACCAGGAGTGTGTTCCAAGTACACAAAAGTTCATTTTCTAATCTATAACACACTGGAGGACACACAAATGCATTTCCTACTCCTGAATTCCCCTGGGCTACTGATAATCATGTAATGTATTTACAACAAAGGGGTGGGGGTGGAGAAAGCCAAATGTTTCCAAGAAAAGAAAAAAGGGCACTAGGTGTCTGGAGAATCTACTTTAAGAGAACTGCTGGGGCAGCTTTTGAATAATTTTAAGGGCGGGGAAGATCCGAGGGAGGGGAGCTTGCATAACTTGCACATTGGGGGGGGGAATCACACTTTTTTGGTGGGAGGCTGGCCGAATGCTTCACATGCTCACAGCAAGTGCCGTGGGGTAACTGATCTTATCCGGCTGGAGCAGGATGGGTGAAAAATGAGCTTGCTCTCGCTCTCCCCCCCCCGCAGGTGTCCCAGTGAGTCATGGGTAATCTTGGGAGAGAACCCAGGAACCTTGCTTCTTGTTTCTTTGACTCAGGAGAGCTGAGCTACCTCCTTCACCTGAGAATGTGCCCTGGAGCATCCTTGCGTTGCAATCTCACTCAGCAACAATTGTTCACACAGAGAGCAAAACTCTCAAAGCTGGCCATCCCACAGATAACCACCTCTTTCTCTTCCTGATTCCTCCCCCTCCCCCCCCGCCCCGCTGCAGCAGCCACATGTTGGCATCACTACACAGGTACTGTACACCCACAGCTTATCTTTAAAGCACTCTTCTACCACCCTAACAGTCATTGAGAATTCTGGAACTGTAGTCCATAGAATCATAGAATTGGAAGGGACCTGAAACTGACACAGGGACATATAATAATAATTAATAATAATAATAATAATTTTTATTTATACCCCGCCCTTCCCAGTCAAGACCGGGCTCAGGGCGGCTAACAACAAATAATATCAACACAAATATAAAAGAAACATTTCAGTTAAAACAACAGAATAATACAATGTTAAAATTCAATTTTAAAATTAAAAATCTACGAATAAGATAAAACCATTATAAATAAAACCTTAGGGGAGGGTAACCGTGGGGTCAGACTGCGTCAGTCCGAAGGCCAAACGAAACAGCTCTGTCTTGCAGGCCCTACGAAAAGATGACAAATCCCGCAGGGCCCTAGTCTCCTGGGACAGAGCGTTCCACCAGGTCGGGGCCAGTACTGAGAAGGCCCTGGTCCTGGTCGAGGCCAGCCTAGCCACCTTGTGACTCGGGATCTCCAATATGTTATTATTTGTGGACCGTAATGTCCTCTGTGGGTCATACCGGGAGAGGCGGTCCCGTAGGTACGAGGGTCCTAAGCCGCATAAGGCTTTAAAGGTCAAAACCAGCACCTTGAACCTGATCCTGTACTCCACCGGGAGCCAGTGCAGTTGGTAAAGCACTGGATGAATATGATCCCGCAGCCGGGACCCCGTAAGGAGCCTCGCCGCGGCATTCTGCACCCGCTGGAGTTTCTGGGTCAGTTTCAAGGGCAGCCCCGCGTAGAGCGAATTACAATAATCAAGCCTAGAGGTGACCATCGCATGGATCACTGTGGCTAGATCAGGTTGAGAGAGATAGGGGACCAACTGCTTAATGCGGCGGAGATGGAAAAATGCCACCTTGGCTGTGGTTGCAACCTGTGCCTCCATGGAAAGGGAGGCATCCAAGGTTACCCCCAAGCTCTTGACAGAAGGGGCTGACACTAATTGGGCCCCAGCGAAAGATGGAAGTTGGCCCCCCCGCCCCATGTCATCCCGACCCAGCCAGAGGACCTCTGTCTTCGAAGGATTTAGCTTCAGCCGACTCCCACGTAGCCATCCAGCAACAGCTTCCAGGCACTTGGTCAATATGTCCGGGGCCGAGGCAGGACGGTCATCCATCAACAGATAAATCTGGGTGTCATCAGCATATTGATGACAACCCAGCCCAAAACTCCGGACAATCTGGGCAAGGGGGCGCATGAAGATATTAAAAAGCATTGGGGAAAGGATTGCACCTTGCGGGACTCCACACACCAAGGAGTGCCGCAGTGACAACCCCCTCCCTAGCGCCACCCTCTGTCCCCGACCTGAGATAAAGGAACGCAGCCATTGTTGGACTGTACCCTGAATCCCCACGTCGGCAAGGCGGTGGTCTAAAAGCTCATAATCGACCATGTCGAAGGCGGCTGACAGATCTAGAAGAATCAGCAGCCCCGACCCGCCTTGATCCAGCTGTTTACGGAGGTCATCTGTTAGGGCGACCAGTGCTGTCTCGGTCCCGTGGCCGGGACGAAAGCCGGACTGGAATGGATCTAAAGCCAATGTTTCATCCAGAAACCTACCGAGCTGTTCGGCAACCGCTCTTTCAATTATCTTACCCAAGTATGGAAGATTTGAAACAGGGCGATAATTGGATAGATCTAGCGGATCTGACGATGCTTTCTTTAAGAGCGGACGCACCACTGCTTCCTTCAACTCCTCTGGGAAAGTCCCTGAACTGAGAGACAAGTTGATAATCTCAACCAGGGGGCCCCGTACCTCGTCTGGACACGCTCTAATCAGCCAGGACGGGCAGGGGTCTAGGGAGCAAGTGGTGGGCCTCCCAGCCTGGAGGAATCTGTCTACATCAGCGGGGAGTATGTGGTCGAAATGGTCCAATACTAAACTCGAAGACAGTCGAGGGGCCTCTAGTTCCGCTATTGTATCAAAATTGGCAGAAAGGTCACGGCGAAGTGTCAAGACTTTCTCCGCAAAAAAGCTCGCAAATGCCTCACAGCTATGGGTCGAATTAGTGCCTAAATTTGACTGATCCTCAAGGGTTGTTAGAGACCTGATTGTTCGAAAAAGTTGTGCCGGGCGAGAGCTAGCGGATGCGATGGAAGCTGAGAAGTAAGACTTCTTTGTGGCTTTCACCGCCATCTCGTAGGTTTTCATAAGCGACCTATAAGATGTTCTTGAGGCTCCGTCGCGAGTATGCCGCCATACTCGCTCAAGCCGTCTGAGGTCCCGCTTCATTTTCCGAAGTTCCTCGGTGAACCAAGGGGCCCGGTTTCGGCGGGGTTGCAGAGGGCGCTTAGGTGCGATCTCATCAATGGCCGCCAAGAGCCGGTTATTCCAGTTCTCGACCAGCTCATTTAACGAGCCACCAGGGGGAGCAGGGTCCCGTAAAGCCTGACGGAATCTATCAGGATCCATCAGCCTTCGCGGACGAGCCCAAATCGGCTCACCACCCAAGCGGGGCAGAGGCGGTAAGTCAATCCTGGCTTTCAGAGCGTAGTGATCAGACCATGGCACTTCCATAATTGGGGACATGATCACATCTATACCTGCACCAAAAATCAAATCCAGCGTGTGGCCTGCTTGGTGTGTGGGACCCAAAACAAACTGGGAGAGCCCTAATGTCGCCATGGAAGACACCAGGTCCGGAACCCGTGAGGAGGGGGTGGCATCAGCATGGATGTTGAAGTCCCCCAAAACCAATAAGTTAGGGAACTCCAAGGCCCAGCCGGCCACCACCTCCAACAGGTCCGACAGGGTGGCTGCTGGTGCGCTGGGTGGTCGGTACACCAGCCAGACAGCCAAGCCCTCCTTGGTGCCCCACACTAGGCCAACACATTCAATGCCGGTGATTGATGGTGATGGCAGAGCCCTGAAAGAGCAATCCTCCCGGATTAACAACGCCACCCCTCCCCCCCGACCCACAGTCCGTGACTGGTGGAGGACGGAGAACCCAGGGGGTGTTATTTCATGTAATGCAACTACTTCACCTTCACGTACCCAGGTCTCCGTCACACAAGCCAGGTCAACCCCCAGTGAGATAAAAAAGTCTCGCATAGTGGCGGTTTTATTGCCTATGGACCTGGCATTGCACAACACCAGTGACGGAGGTGGATAATCCCTGCTCACCCTACCCTCGTCCCTCGGGATGGGGCGTAGATTGGAAGGGATTCGAGCATCACCACATCTCAAAACCCTTCGCCTGTGAAATCTACCCCCACCACCATACCTCCCTCGCCCATCGACAGTGGTGATCCCTAGCCCCGTGTCAGCGTCCTCCCCAAAGGAGTGATGTCCCTTCAATAACAGATCTGCCCTAGGCCCAGTCTCTTGAATAGGAAGGATATAATGATGATATGTAGAATCGGATGGACAGACATCTCCAATAGGTATAAGTATAGCCCCTCCCGCCACATCCCGGATTAAATTAAAGTGCACAGTTTGTCCATCAAGGCACCCGTCCCCTGGGTTCCTGTGTCAGTCTTCTGCCTGAATGGTTTCTAAAGTGCCAAGTTTGTCCACAAAGACTGAACCATTTCCAGGCCTAGGCTGCACCAGTTCAACTTGGTGTGTTGTCAATTTTGGTGTTGAAGGAAGTGTTGGGGGGCCCATTTCTTCCGGGGTCAGGTATTGACATGCCAACCACTCCTCATTAGATAGGGGCTTTGTTTTGTGATTGGCGTAATAATAATCCAAAGGGGCCGGAGGAGCTAGAAGGAAAATATGTTTTCTTAGGGCCGAGAGTTCATCGATCAGTGTATCCTGAGACTGCTGAAGTTGCTCTAGATTGGCCATCAGGCATTGCCCATTCTTTAGAATAAAATCATTTCCTTCCTTGCTAAATGATGTTTGGGGTTTGGGGGGCTTATTCTCATGGAGATGGGTTTTAACAGTGACTGGGTGTGGTGATTTAGGATTATCCTGGAGGCGGGTTTCATTTTTTGTAATGTCTGGCTGTGGTGGCTTAGGATTTTCCACCTTGCTGGGCTTGTTAATATAGAAGAAGAAGACTTCACCCCGGTATGGCTCCCCTTTATCACATACACGGCCCAACAAGATAATGACAAAAACCCACCAACAGCATACAAATCAATATGGCTAACCTGATCCAAAACACCCACCCACCCCACTCACACACGAAACAAAGACTACCACAGCCAACCACAAATGAACAATCACACCCTAGGCCAACCCCAACCTCTCCCACCACCAAAGGAACACAAGGGAACAACAGAGAACCCGCACAAGCGATGCTGACAACCCCCCCACACATATATTAAGTAAAAGAGAAACATCGTCACCTGACCCCACCCATCTCCCCCCATCTACTTCTATCCTCCTCTTTCTTCCCAATGTCTCAACAAATTAAACCAATTTGTAAAAATGTTACAAGTGACGTTGCATATATTTCTGTAAATCAAGAAAATCTTTTTTTAAAAATTGGAAGGGACCCCAAGGGTCATCTTGTTCAACCCCTGCAAGGCAGGAATAACAGCTAAAGAATCCCTGACAGAGGCCCACCCAAGCTCTATTGAATACCTCCAGTGAAGGAGAGTCCACCACCTTCCAAGGGAGTCCGTTCCACTGTTGAACAGATATTGCCATCAGAAAGTTCTTCCTGTTGTTTAGTTGGAATCACCTTTTTTTGTAATTTGAATCAATTGGTTGGGTCTTACCATCTGAAGCGACGTGGGTGGCGCTGTGGGTTAAACCACAGAACCTAGGGCTTGCCGATCAGAAGTTCAGCGGTTTGAATCCCCGTGACGGGGTGAGTTCCCGTTGCTCAGTCCTAGTTCCTGACCACCTAGCAGTTTGAAAGCACATCAAAGTGCAAGATGATAAATAGGTACCACACCAGCGGGATGGTAAACGGCATTTCCGTGGGCTGCTCTGGTTCGCCAGAAGTGGCTTAGTCATGCTGACCACATGACCTGGAAGCTGTACGCCAGCTCCCATGGCCAGTAAAGCGAGATGAGCGCCACAACACCAGAGTCAGTCATGACTGGACTTAACTGTCAGGGGTCCTTTACCTTTACCTTATCGTCTGAAGCAGCCAAAAACAAGCTTTCCCCATCTTCCATTTAACAGCCCTTCATATATTTTAAAACTGCTATCATATCACCTCTCAGCCTTCTCTTCTCCAAGCTAAACAAGCTAAACATACGCAGCTCCATCAACTGTTCCTCATAAAGTTTGGTTTGCAGACCCTTTTTCATCTTGGTTTTTGTCTTCTGCACATATTATAGCTTGTCAATATCCTTCATAAACTGTCATGCCAGAACTGGACACAGTACTCAAGGTGAGGTCTGACCATGGCAGAATAGGGTAGCACTATTATTTCACAAAAGCATCAAGCATCAAGAATTGATGCTTTTGAATTATGGTGCTGGAGGAGACTCTTGAGACTCTTGAGAGTCCCATGGACTGCAAGAAGATCAAACCTATCCATTCTTAAAGAAATCAGCCCTGAGTGCTCACTGGAAGGACAGATCGTGAAGCTGAGGCTCCAATACTTTGGCCACCTCATGAGAAGAGAAGAATCCTTGGAAAAGACCCTGATGTTGGGAAAGATGAGGGCACTAGGAGAAGGGGACAACAGAGGACGAGATGGTTGGACAGTGTTCTTGAAGCTACGAACATGAGTCTGACCAAACTGCGGGAGGCAGTGCAAGACAGGAGTGCCTGGCGTGCTCTGGTCCATGGGGTCATGAAGAGTCGGACACGACTAAATGACTAAACAACAACAACAACAAATTATTTCACTTTGTCTGGACACTATACTTTTGTTGATGCAACTTAGAATAGCATTATTTTTTTGTTTTTTTATGCTGCTGCATCACACTGCTGACTCATGTCAGGGGTGCCAACCTGAATAAAATCGTAATTGATCAAATGGTGTGGTGCACACATACCATTTGAATGGCAATGCCCATCAACTCGGGATGTGTGACTACCTCAAAAATTTTATATGGGGGGGGAACCCTTCGGCCGCTAGGAGCTGGCTCCTATGACTCATGTTAAGCTTGTGGTTCATTAAGAGCCCCCCAAATCCATTTCACATGTACTGCTGTCAAGCCAGGTGTCCCCCATCCTATATTTGTGCATCTGATTATTCCTGCCTAGGTGTATAACTTTACATTTGACCTTAATGAAATTTATTTTGTTAGTTAGGGCCCAGTTCTCCAATCTGTTGTTGTTGTTGTTTAGTCGTTTAGTCGTGTCCGACTCTTCGTGACCCCATGGACCATAGCACGCCAGGCACTCCTGTCTTGCACTGCCTCCCGTAGTTTGGTCAAACTCATGTTCGTAGCTTCGAGAACACTGTCCAACCATCTTGTCCTCTGTCGTCCCCTTCTCCTAGTGCCCTCAATCTTTCCCAACATCAGGGTCTTTTCCAAGGATTCTTCTCTTCTCATGAGGTGGCCAAAGTATTGGAGCCTCAGCTTCATGATCTGTCCTTCCAGGGAGCACTCAGGGCTGATTTCCTTAAGAATGGATAGGTTTGATCTTCTAGCAGTCCATGGGACTCTCAAGAGTCTCCTCCAGCACCATAATTCTGTTAAGGTCATCTTTAAAGTTAATTAAGGGTGCTGAGGGTCAGGACAACAAATCTCAACAAAAGCATCCGTGACAGATGGCCACCCAGCCTCTGCGTAAAAACCTCCAAGGAAAGAGAGTCCACCACTTCTTGTGGGAGTCAGTTCCACTGATGAATGACTATTACCATCAGAAAGTTATGTAGAAATCCTGCCCTTCAGAGCAGAAGAAAACAAGCTTGCTCCATCGTCCATGTGACAGCCCTTTAGATATTCGAAAATCCTCCCAGTTGCCTCTTTTCCAGGCTAAACATACCCAACTCCAAACAAAATAAAAAAAATTCCTTCCAGTAGCACCTATACCCAATTCCCTCAGCCATTCCTCATAAGGCTTGGTTTCCAGACTCTTGTTCATCTTGGTCACTCTCCCCTGCACATATTCCAGCTTGTCAACATCATTCTTAAATTGTGGCACCCAGAACTGGACACAGAACTCCAAGTATGCTCTGACCAAGGCAGAACAGAGCTGTATTATTACTTCCCTTGATTGGAACACTATACTTTTGTTGAAGTAACGTAAAATAGCATTCACTTTTATTGCTGCTGCTTGTGTTAACCTTGTGGTCTAATAAGACCCCTAGATCCCTTTCACATGCTTTTCAAAAGGGCATTGAAGTGACAAGAACACCAAGTTTCTGAGCTTTTTTCTTTCAATTGAGTGGTCTTGCTAGACGTACATTTCTGTGATCCCCTAGAGCAGAGTTGCTGCATTCAGCAACAGCAGAAATGCAAACATCCCCAACACATTTTTTTGTTTTTTCTTGAAGGAACACCTAGTGGCCCCACCTAATCTCACGTCCCCATCGTGTCAGATGATGCAGATAGTGCTGGAGACTGTCTCTGCCTATGAGGCCTTGCAAGCTACACTGATAAGAGCACAGATAATGACAGAGAAAGTGCTCTCTTCATGCTTTTCTACCCGGGAGCTCCCTGGTTCTTTTGCAAACCACCCTCCCCAAAAGAAGGGTGATTCTTTTCAAACTATGTAAATCAGTGCATAATTAATCTGATGGTTTTGATGATCCTGCATAAGGTTATCTTTCCATTTGTTTGTCTGGAGCTACCCTTTGTATGTGGCATTCCTGGACCAGCTGCAGTTGCAGAGCAGGTGTGTGTGTGTGTGTGTGTGTGTGTGTGTGTGTGTGTGTGTGTACAGCTAAACCGAACATGCTTTTTGCTCAGGGAGTGCTGCTAGATGCATAGTTATTGAGGAGAATGCTCTGGAAACAGAGAACAGTCATGTACCTATTCTGGCAGAAGTCGAGACAGACATGGTTTCTCTTGTCTATTGTGTCTCCTGTCTACAGCTCATTCTTCTGCTTTGTGGTGCATCTCTTGCCCTGATGAGTTAATATGGCAGCCTAGGATACTGCCTACTGTAATCTGACTTGCTCTTTCCTACTGATTTCTGGATTGTTTCTGACATCCTTCAGTCTTGACTGCTCTTCAGTCTAGATTTCTGCCTTCTCCCTTATCCTTCAGCGTTGACTTGACCTTCAGTCCAGACTTCTAGTTTTCTTCTTTCTTCTGCCTGCTGCCTTGTGGATTAATGTGCAAATGGGATAGATTTATTAATGGATGCCTGTGAAACTGATTGAGGCACATCCCCAGAGGGTGAGACTTTTAGGTTTTCAGAGTTCAGAGGGCACCTGTGTTGGGTCATCAGTTAAACAATCCACAAAATTTACAAACAGTTCATCTTTTTGTAAAACTGGTAACACTAACAAGTTACAGGTAATTTTACACCCCCATTCAACAAATGTCTGTCTAATATCAAGAGGCAGGGAGTTCCAAATTCGGGAACCACCACTCTAAAGGCATGGCTCCTGACAAATGCAGAATAGCCATTGTGTGGCAAGCTCTTAAGACTGAAGTGATTGAATTGGCACATATGGGATTAGACAATAATAAATATGTGATTCCTGTACACCTCTTGTGTTCATGCTTGTGAACCAAAATCATTTCTTTGGAGGGAAGTTATTATTTTGTTTTTTAAAAACAAAACAAAAAAACAAAGCCTCCCTGCACTTACTAAACAACTGTTGCACAAGAAATGTCAAAAACCAATTGCTTGTGCCTCCCAGCAGTAGGTTCTAATTAACTTGCTTTCATGTCTTGGAGCAGAGTGTACCATTTACCTCCAAAAGAACACCAAATCTCTTCCATCGCCAGTTGCTCATCTGTCTCAATGTGTGACATGCCTCTGCAGTTGATGAACGGGGGATGTGGGGTGCAGGAAAGGTGTTGATGATGATGGCAATGGCTGATATAGAACATACATCAAAGCAGCTAAGGGTTGTCTCCAGAATGTCAGCATTTTGCAGGAGGGATCCAAGCTGACAGCATAAATTCAGATTAGCACAATCAAGCCCACTGGCATTTTGGCACAACAATACCATCTCTCTGCTCCAGGCACCGCCAGGGGTTGCTACGCTGGTGGACTAGGACCAGGGTTCAAATCCCCATTCAGGAGCTCACTTGGTGACCTTGGGCCAGCCACTCACACTCTCAGCTTAACCTACCTCGAAGGGTTGTTGTGGCACTAAATTGGGAAACAGAACTATACAAGCCAGCTTGAGCTCCATGAAAGCTATAATATACAACAGAATTTGCAATATAATAATAAAAAAATAGGTCTTCAGGGGAGATTGGCACATGGTGAGCATAAGAACAAAAGAGCCTGCTGGATCAGGCCAATGGCCCATCAAATCCAGCATCCTGTTCTCACAGTGGCCAACAGCGCCGTCTTAAGCGCCCCTGTCGCCATGGTGCGCTGGATCTCTCCAGTGCCCTTCCACCCCATTTCCCGGCGCGGTGGGCGGGTGGGCGCGGCGCTGCTGCGCGGCGGGCGGGCGGGCAGGCACAGCGTGATCGCTCCGGCGCCCTCCCGCCCCGTTTCCCAGCACAGTGGGCAGGTAGGCGCCGCGCGCAGCTGCGCAGTGTACCGGCAGACCGGCCGGCCGGCCAGCGGGCAGGCGCAGCTCGCGGCGCCCTCCTGGCGGGCCGGCACCATGGTGCCCTGCGCCACCGGGGGTCTACGACGAGCCGGCCCTGGTGGCCAACCAGATGCCTGTGGGAAAACCTCAAGCAGGATTTGATCACAAGGGCCCCCTCCCCTCCTATGGTTTCCATCAGCTGGTATTCAGAAGCATTGCTGCTTCCAACTGTGGAGGCAGAGAATAGCCATCATGGCTTGTAGCCATTAATAGCCTGCTTCTTCATGAATTTGTCTAATTCTCTTTCAAAGTCATCTAAGTTGGTGGCCATCACTGCCTCCCTTGGGAGCAAGTTCCACCCTTTAACTATGTGCTGCTTTAAGAAGTTATTTCTTTTCTCTTTCTTGAATCTCCCAACCCTCTGCTTCATTGTATGTCCATAAAATCTAGTGTTACATATGGAAGAGGAGAAAAACTTTTCTCTCCCCACTTTCTCTATGCCATACAGTTAATTTCATAAACTTCTATCCTTTTACTCGCCTTTTCTCTCAACTAAAAAGTCCCTTTCTTCATAGGGAGTCACCCTTTATAATTTTGTTTGCCCTTTTCTGAACCTTCTCGAACTCTACTATATCGTTTTTGAGGTGGGGCTACAGGAACTGTACACAACAGCTGGAAAGGAAAGCTCCACTATTGTTACCCCCTATAGAGACTTATGCCCCAAAAGAAATTACTGGTAATATGATGGTGGGATGGAGCACATATGGAGATATATTAACTTGTTTGGGAAATGATTATAAACTTTAAAAACAGGAAAAAATTCAAGGGTGGATGTCTGGTTGGTTTCAATATCACCAGATATATGAAGTATATATAAAAAATATGTATTGATCAGTTTTAATGAACAAAGATCAGACTTTGAAATTAGATTGATGGAGAGTAAAGAAAAACTGATTTCTAAAATGTATAAATTGTCATTAGATTGGCAAGCAAAAGATGAATTGGTTAAGACCGTGATGATACGATGGGCCAAAGACTTGAAATGATGTTAAGATGGAGTTAGGGGGTTTAGTAACAAGTATAATGCAGCAATTAAGGATAAGAATAAAAACATCAGCACAGGAGGGGTGGGAAGCAAAAAATGAAAATATAAGTGACTGTGAAGAAAATTCATTATTTTTTATAAAAAAAATTTTTTAAGGAAATGTACACAACATTTTCAAATGTGGTCACACCATAGATTTGTATAATTGCATTATAATATTAGCAGTATTATTTTGGTTCAGGATCTGTTTTCATTTTCAAAAGAAGCAATGCACTCAAACCCCAGTTAAGAGAGGTGGTGCTTAGCAAAGGAACGGATGAGCACGAGATAGCAATCCTATAGTAGCTCAGATTGAAATGCTGAGTGACAGGAAAGCATTCTTTACACACTACAAAGCCCAGAACATGAGGTACACCGTTGCAACTCTCCTTTTGAACATCTGGTTGGCCATGTGCTTATGGAACAGGGCGTCCTCTTTTGCAAGGAGTTCAGAATGTTGTGGAACATTTTGCCTCCAGGACAGAAGTTGGTGCCATGCTTGGAGGATTATGGAGAGTAATCTGTGTGTAGGACAGCCTTTGAAGACTGCTTGGAAGCTCCGCTTTTGGAATGTAGTGCCCTGACTACAAAGTGTTGAGAGCTAATGGGATCATCCTACTTGGTTAGGAAAGAGCTTTCTTAGTTGGATCCTGGTGAATTCCTGAGCACACTGGAGGGTGCTGGTGCTTACTTTTTTAAAGGTCTAAACTAGGCCAGCACTACCTGACTTACTTGCCTGGATCAGGCCAATGGCTCGTGTAGCTGAACATCCTTTTATCACGGTGGCCAAGCCAGGGACATAACAGGCTGAAGGCTGCTGCCCCAGGCACATGATTTTGAGGAGGCACAAACAAGGGGCCCCCATGCAGGGATCCCCACCCCACCCTGCCTGCCACCAGGGGTCCCTGGGCCTTGGAGCCCAGTTGATATTGTTGTCGTGTCCCTGTGCCATGTTCACCCACCAAGGGCCATGTTGGCCGACTGGGCCCCCACTGCATAGGTGGGCAGGTAAGTAAGGCCCCACTTGGCTCCAGTGGCAAGAGATTGGCTGGTATGGTGGGCTCTGTGAATCCTCTGCACCCCAGGAACTAACAAATGCCACAACGCCACTGGGACCTGGGTGCAACAGATAGCCCATGTTTATTCCAGTGGTACATTTGGTGATTTTAGACTCTACACTGACTAGCAGCAACTCTCCGGGATTTCTGGTCTAGAAGACTGAACCAGGGTCCTTCTGTATGCAAAGCATTTGTATGAAAAGAAAGCAAGATTCTGGACCCCAGGGTTCTGAATACAGGAACTGGATTAAACAGAAACATTGGAAGCTGCCTTACACTGAGTTCGATCTTTGGTCGATTCAACTCTGCATTGTCTACACTGTCTGGGAGCAGCTCTCCAGGATTTTATCCAGGGGTTTTCCCCACTGGTCCTACCTGGCGAAGGGGATTGAAGCCGGCACCTTATGTGCTCTGTCACTGCTTAAAAAAAAAATGGTTCTACCGGTAGTCCTCGTGGTTCTGAATACAAGGGCTTAGTTAAACAGGAACACTGGAGCTGCCTTTGGGCTTTGCCTTTTTGTGTCAGATCTTTGGACCCTCTAGCACAGTATAGCAGAGACTTTCCATGTTTCCCCCTCTCCACACATGCCTAAAGATCTCAGGGGATCTTCTACAAGCCAAGCACGCACCCTACCACTGGGTTACAGCCCTTCCCTGTCTCATAAAAGTGCCCCCCCCCCGCCAAATACTCAGCTCCCTATTGTACCGTGTGGAACACACACGAGCTACCTTCCCTTTCCAAGCACACCTCTTGTATTTTGTATCTTCCTTATTGCTTTGCTACGCTCCCTTCAGAAGATCCCGTCCTGGCAGCTGGCTTCCTTCTCCCTCCGGGCCGCAAGATCTCTATTGCCGGAAAGACAAAGCCAGGCCGAGAGAACCGAGTCATAATGAAAGCACGATGCCACCCATTTCTTTTAGCACCGCAGCGCTCAAGAGGCGGCTGGTTGCTCCCGGGATGCTGGGATCAGGGTGGAGAGCTTTGAGGGAGGCGGGTGATGCCCCCACCCCTGACATCTCCCAATGCCAACGCCTCAATGAATCCCATCCGGTTAATTGTACCTGCTGTTACCCAGCCAAAGGCAGGTCGCCCGCTCTCGCCGTGTTGCGAGACAAAAGTTCTTTCTTTGCTCTTTTGTTGAGACTTTTCAAAAAGGCGGTTGGAAGGGATACAGCTGGGATCAGGCCCAGGGGCTGATCACTCCATGACCCCCCTCCTCCCACGCCTCCTTTGCACCCCCCCCCCTCCGGCTCCATTCAGCTCAGCTGGTGTGTGCAACTCAAAACAATAGCTGAACAAGGTTTTGTTACAATGGAGCGCAATTTGGTCGAAGCAGCGCCCCCCCCCCCCCGCCCAGGGGCCGGGATGTTGCTTCTTGCTTTGCATGAAAAGGAAAGGAGAATCTGCCCCAAGTCTTTTGTGTTACAAAACACAGAGAGGGCACATGTGATGTATGGGCCCAGTTAGAGGTCCAGGCTACACTCCAGTAGACCATTAGGCTGCCTATCTATCTATCTATCTATCTATCTATCTATCTATCTATCTATCTATCTAAACGTTATCGCTGAAATGATACCACACATCCAATTGTAATTAGGTGGGCTTTGGGGATTCAAATGGGTGTATAAAGCCCATCTAAGTTTGTATGGTCAACCTATTACCTTACTTGGCAATTTGGGCAGGGCAGGACTCTGCATATCAACACATAATTCTGTAAGTCTGAAATAATAATAATAATAATAATAATAATAATAATAAATTTATTTATTTATACCCTGCCCATGTGGCTGGGTTTCCCCAGCCACTCTGGGCAGCTCCCAGCAGAAAATTAATAATAATAATAATAATAATAATAATAATAATAATAATAATAATAAAGCGATAGAATATCAAACATTAAAAACTTCCCTAAACTTCCCTGAAATTGGCATTGGACTGAGGATTCAGCAGCCAGAGAATATCGGCCTTTAAAAACATAACAGTTAATTAAGTTTCTAGTCCATATGGCTTTGACAAATGGCCAGCATTCTCATAGAATCTGAATTTGGAGATGTGCCAGGTATTTTTATTGGTCAGTATATTGGTGCCCCCACCCTGGCTGCCAGGACCTGGATACATTATGCAAAAGGACAACATAAGAAGAGCTTGCTGGATCAGGCCAGTGCCCATCTTGTTGGGCGTCCTGTTCTCATAGTAGCCTTCCAGATGCCCATGGCAAACCTTCAAACAGGACATGAGCAGAACAGCAACATTCTCACCTCCTACAGCTTCCAGCAACTGTTACTTTCTCTGACCATGGAGAAAGAGCATAGCCATTGTGACTAGTAGCCCTTTATAGCCCTCTCCTCCATGGATTTGTCCAACCCTCTTTTAAAGATATCCAAGTTGGTGGCCATCACTGCCTCCTATACGAATGAGTTCCATAATTCCATAAAATTGGCTCCCAGTACGTTTCCGAGCACAATTCAAACTGCTGGTGCTGACCTTTAAAGCCCTAAATGGCCTCGACCCAGTAGACCCGAAGGATCATCTCCACCCCCATCGTTCTGCCCGGACACTGAGGTCCAGCGCCGAGGGCCTTCTGGCGGTTCCCTGACTGCAAGAAGCCAAGTTACAGGGAATCAGGCAGAGGGCCTTCTCAGTAGTGGCACCCGCCCTGTGGAACGCCCTCCCATCAGATGTCAAAGAGAAAAACAACTACCAGACTTTTAGAGGACATATGAAGGCAGCCCTGTTTAGGGAAGTTTTTAATGTTTAATAAATTATTGTATTTTAATACTTCTGTTGGAAGCCGCCCAGAGTGGCTGGGGAAACCCAGCCAGATGGGCAGGATATAAATAATAAATTATTATTATTATATTATTAAAATAAGTGAATGTGTGCTGGGCCGCCACAATACATTTTAGTACCTGAGGCACAACACAAATTGGTCTCTCCCCCCTCCCCGCCATTAGCATTGCACTTTACAATACTGTCTCAGGTCACTGCTGTGTCCCTGCACAAGTAAAGTTGTACAGGCAACATCCCATTTACATGGGGGTTATGTTCTGAGGCACCGCAAGCATAAGTGAAATTGTGTATAATTGAAGCACCCATTGGAAAAGCCTGTGAACACCCTCTGGAAATCCTTGAAAAGCCCTTTTAAAAACCAGCCCTACCAGATAGGCAGGAATGGTGCAATGTTGGCAGTCTTTCTCATCAATGGAGGATGAGTTGCAAACAACAAGTGGGGTAGACCCTGAAGTGCTTGGTTGTGGGTCACATGCACTTAGTGGTGCCAATGGTGTCTTCCTGGGGAACATGGTGATGGGCAGCTGGTGCTTTTGTCTCTTCAGCTGATCAGGGCGTGCTTGGGCAGCCTCCTGGTCCATGGATACAGCTTCAATATGGGTGCCTATGTTCTTCAAATTAAAGTGTCATTGCAAGTGGGTCAGCCAACCGGAGCTGGCTCGGAACTCCTTTGCGGGCTGCTTGAATTGTGCATACAGCCTGAGAGCCCTCTTGGGCAAGGTGCTGCTGTTGATGGGGAGATGCTGGCTGTTCATGTCCTCTAGCCACAGGTCCAGTGCCTCATGTGTCTTCAGCAGGGCCTTGTCCTGCACCTGGCGGGGGACCTTGGCAGTTGTAGGTGTACAGGTACTCGCTGCCTAATGCCGAGATTATTTTGCCTGTATCTTTATGGCACATATGCTGTACTCATTCCTGCCAAACCTGCACACACACTCATGCCATCCCACTAACAGTCCATCACTTCCAATTTTCCCTCCAGCATGGGCACCCCTCGCTGCCTCTTGGGTTTGCCATCACCCAAGGAAGATGCTGCTGTGTGTCTAGGTGCCATCTCAAAGAATGGCTCAAAAAAGCTCTGCCACAATTGCCCTCTCCCAGCCTCCTCCCTCAAACTCCCAACTCACCACAGGACTCAATGGTTGGTGCAAGGGCTCTCGGGTTGCAATTGCAAAGACCTGTGGGATTGCTAGGTGCTGTTTTCTGACTGCTCTGCACCTCTTCTGGGGCGTTTTAGCAATGCTGCTCAGCAGAACACTGCGCTACTGTGCCACCTCCGCCACCTCCCTTACTTGGGTTGCTTATCTGTAGGAGGCAGAAGCAGTGGGGCAGGTGGGGCATCTGCAAGGGTGCCACCTCCTGTGCTTCTGCCATGTGAAGCAGCTGCTTCACCCCTCCTCACGGGTCGGCCGGCTCTGAACATGGACAATTGTACGTAATTGGAACCTGGAAATCAACTTCCAGGTGCCAATGTGTGGGCCACCTAGATGTAGATGATGATGATGATTAAAAGTAACAGGAATGGCTCACCCAGTGGGGTAAAGCCACAGCAATTGCCTTCCAGGAGCAGTGCTGCTTCTATGTACCAGGAGTGATACCGGTGAGGTAGCAGTGAGGTCAGGGCTGCACCAGCGCACTGGCAGAGTCAACCTGACGTTTCAGCCAGTTCCTTCACACAACCTTGGTGAAATATACTCGGAGTCGAGTATGAATTTCATGTTCTTTATTCAGCTCGTAGTAGCAATGAATGAAACTTTCCCCAAAATGTCTGCTATATATACATTATTTACACAATGGGCCCCGCATGATTGGCTAATTCCGGGCTGCTCCTGTAGGCCAATCAGGTTGTGGATTCACTTCCTCCAGAAGCCTGATTGGCTGCTCCTGCAGGCCAATCAGGTCACTGATTCACTTCCACCTGGAGCTGGATTGGGTGGCTCCTGCGGACCAATCAGA
The DNA here is from genome assembly GCF_965207765.1 of Zootoca vivipara. Taxonomy (NCBI): domain Eukaryota; kingdom Metazoa; phylum Chordata; class Lepidosauria; order Squamata; family Lacertidae; genus Zootoca; species Zootoca vivipara. The sequence continues at coordinate 39,462,638 of NC_142585.1, read as the reverse complement.
CTGCTGCATTCTGGATCCTATTGTTCTAGGATTCAGCTCAGGACATAACACTTGGCGTTGCAGCTATCTTGGCCCTTCCTGTTTTGGTAGTAACACCACTTCCAAGAGGCTAGTGTTGTTGCCCCACCCCACAGAGTGAGCGCCTCCTTAATAAGAGCCTTCTCTAGCACAGGGTCCCTCAACCTTGGCCCTCCAGATGTTTTGAGACTTCAATTCCCAGCATCCCTGACCACTGTTCCTGCTAGCTAGGGATCATGGGAGTTGTAGGCCAAAAACATCTGGAGGGCTGAGGTTGAGGAAGCCTGCTATAGCAGAATATCCATAGACCTGTCATTATCTTTATGGAATGGAATAAGTGAAGTAGCTGCTCCTCACCTGTTTATCATTTCCAGGCCCAGGAAACTTCCCACTCTTTGTCTTCTTCCCCTTGTGTGAGGTGAGAAGGTAGCTAGTTATGTAGGAGAAGAAGGTGAGGATTTGTTTGATGCCTATAGCTGTCATAAGATGTTCTTAAGCAAGGGGAGCTGCCTTCCCACCCATCAGTGCCATTTCATGGGGGAAGGGGCAATTTGAGGTAGGGTGTTCTTCCCCCAGATTAAAGACTGAAGGACCTCCAAATGTAGGAGGAGATTACATTTCCCTCCCTCTCAGTACACCTCATCTTCCCACATCAGCAGCAGATTGATCTTTGAAAGAGGAAGGGGAACTAATAGTTATACAACTTTAGTATATAAGATCCTGATTAATGATCAATTCTTGTCATTCAGCTCTGCCCAAAGACCTGGTCCAAATCAATACAATGCATTCATTCCCCAAGTTTTCTAAAGTGGATTATTTTGTGTTAGTATCCTTTGCTGAGAGCCAGGCCGCATTTCAGGACCTATAAAATAAATTCCAGCAATTTTGAGCATTGAGGGGAGATCTTGCAGCCCTCTGCTGGGTACCTGGGCTCCTTTGTTCTTAGATGCACAACCTCAGTCTCTTCCAGTGATTTTGCAAACAACAAAGGCTCCCATTGAGACTCGCTTTGGTCCCCCGCCTCTCACCAGCGTCTGAACAAATACCTTTCCTGCCCATGGAAATACTAGAAGAAAGGAAAATATTTTCACCACATGAGTGAAAATTTATTTCAGGAGTTGGGTTTCCTGGTGACCTCCATGATGCACCACATTTGAGAGAAAGCTTCCTTTGGCTGATTAAAGTGAACATAATACATTGAGGTTGCAGGCATTTCTGTGGCATGATCCTTCTTCTTTTGCCTTGACTCCTGTCTCTTTCTTTGTTAGCCATGTGGCAAGCAGCTAGGGATGAAGGAGAAAATTGATTTTGTTTCCATTTGAATTGGAAGGGGCCTCATCTGCACTTTTTTGAACCAATATGCGAAACTGAAACGCGATTACTTACCCTTCGTGGTTCACGTCTTTGAATTTTGCAGTGCAGTTCTTCAATCCAAACCATGTGTGCAAAAATGCATATATTAGGGGAAAGGTTGCATTTGTGAAAACAGAAATGCATTATATTGGGTGAAATAGTTTGCAAGTTTGCAAATACACAGGCATACATACACACACACATACACACACACACATACAGTGATAGCAGGAGAGAGCTGGCTTTCAAGTAGAAATCTATAAACCTTTTTATAGATTTTATTAAATTGCATACATAAGTGGAGAAATTTGTACTAAAATGCTGGCTAATTTGCAAATTCACATTTGCAAAAATGTGTCTGTTGGGAGAAATTCACACCATAACACTTCCAAATTTACATGTGAACTTTTAATTTTATGTTATGACAAACGGATGCAGACATGTGAAGAACTGGGTTCGAGATTGGAAAAATGAGAAACTGAGGGAAAGCAGTGTGGGCATATTCACCCATATTTGATCTGAATTGTTACATGCAAGTCCTTTTTGCACCAGAAGCCAACAAAACATTTGTTCATCTCCCTGATCTATTTTCAACTGATTTAGAAGCAGTGGCTGGCTGGCTGGAGATTAGAACCCAGAATCTCTGGAATTTCCTGCCTCTGCTAGCTAAGACTTCCTTTTGGAGTTTAGCTGTGAAGGAAGAGATGCCTTATCAAAATCAGCCCTGTCTAGTCTATCTTTTTCATTTTAGCACCTGGCACCCAGCAGAACACAACACCTGGAGCAGCAAAACCAGTTGTTGTTTTTTTCTAACCTTTATGAGATAATGATAATAAGTACACCCAGCGGGAGGTTTCTTCCTAATCCTCATCAGTCAGCAACTTGTTTATGTGTAGGAAAGGGAGGATTTACATTGTATACATTGAAGAAGGAGGGGAAAGAGACTTACACATAAGTCATGCTACGCATGAACATTTAGTTAAATGGGGGGAAACGGAATATGCATATTAGAAATGCAAAAATGCAAACATACACAGGCATAGATACATACGTACATACACATACAGTGATAGCAGGAGAGAGCTGGCTTTCGAGTAGAAATCTATAAACCTTTTAATAGATTTTATTAAATTGCTTACATATCTGGCATTTATTTACGGAACGCTGTGATCACTAAAAGTCAGCATGGGTTTCTGAAAAATAGGTCATGTCAGACTAATCTGATCTCATTTTTTGACAGAATTACAAGCCTGGTAGATGAAGGGAACGCTGTGGATGTAGCCTATCTTGATTTCAGCAAGGCCTTTGACAAGGTGCCCCATGATATTCTTGTAAAGAAGCTGGTTAAATGCGGGCTAGACAATGCTACCATTCAGTGGCTTACTGACCGAACCCAAAGGGTGCTCATCAATGGCTCCTCCTCATCCTGGAGAGTAGTGACTAGTGGGGTGCCACAGGGTTCTGTCTTGGGCCCAGTCTTATTCAACATCTTTATCAATGACTTGGATGATGGGCCTGAGGGCATCCTGAGCAAGTTTGCAGATGACATCAAATAGGGAGGGGTGGCTAATACCCCAGAGGACAGGATCACACTTCAAAATGACCGTAACAGATTGGACAACTGGGCCAAAGCAAATAAGATGAATTTTAACAGGGAGAAATGTAAAGTACTACACTTGGCAAAAAAGAAAAAAGAAAGGCACAAATACAGGATGGGAGACACCTGGCTTGAGAGCAGTACATGTGAAAAGGATCTGGGAGTCTTGATAGACCACAAACTTGACATGACTCAACAGTGTGATGCAGCAGCTAAAAAAAGCCAATGCAATTCTGGGCTGCATCAATAGGAGTATAGCATCTAGATCAAGGGAAGTAATAGTACCACTATATTCTGCTCTGGTCAGACCTCACCTGGAGTACTGTGTCCAGTTCTGGGCACCACAGTTCAAGAAGGATACAGACAAGCTGGAACGTGTCCAGAAGAGGGCAACCAAAATGGTCAAAGGCCTGAAAACGATGCCTTATGAGGAACGGCTTAGGGAGCTGGGTATGTTTAGCCTGGAGAAGAGAAGGTTAAGGGGTGATATGATAGCCATGTTCAAATATATAAAAGGATGTCATATAGAGGAGGGAGAAAGATTGTTTTCTGCTGCTCCAGAGAAGCGGACATGGAGCAATGGATTCAAGCTACAAGAAAGAAGATTCCACCTAAACATTAGGAAGAACTTCCTGACAGTAAGAGCTGTTCGACAGTGGAATTTGCTGCCAGGGAGTGTGGTGGAGTCTCCTTCTTTGGAGGTCTTTAAGCAGAGGCTTGACAGGCATATGTCAAGAATGCTTTGGTGGTGTTTCCTGCTTGGCAGGGGGTTGGACTGGATGGCCCTTGTGGTCTCTTCCAACTCTATGATTCTACATTTGGAAGGACTGTGCAGAAGGCATTCCAATCTTTTAAATTGTATTTCATGATGGAAGAGAAGATGTGATGCTTTGCATGCATGTTCCCCTCACAATGGCCTTGTAAAACAAAGCAATATTATACTCTAGGAGCAGATCGAAGGTCCATTTGCCCAGTATTCTGTCCTCACAGTGTTGTTTTTTAGTCGTTTAGTCGTGTCCGACTCTTCGTGACCCCATGGACCAGAGCACGCCAGGCACTCCTGTCTTCCACTGCCTCCTGCAGTTTGGTCAAACTCATGTTCGTGGCTTCAAGAACACTGTCCAGCCATCTCGTCCTCTGTCGTCCCCTTCTCCTTGTGCCCTCCATCTTTCCCAACATCAGGGTTTTTCCAGTGGTGAACTGGATATCCCTTCTGGGGACTACACAAGGGCAAGGGCACTTTCCTGTTGATCATCCTTAGCAACTAACCATAATGGCTATGTTCTACCTCCACTGTAAGAGGCAGCATGCCTCTAGAGTACCAGTCACTAGGAATTGCAGTCCTCCTCTGAGTAGGACTAACTCTGGCTGCAACTCTTAAATCCCTCGGTCACTGGGTTCTTTGGGAGATTCACTGTTCATGGTTCCCTGTGGCTTGGATGCATGGCATCTATTGACCAGAAGCTGCTCATTCAGTATTGTGAGCCCAATTTTATAAAGCTCCCTAACAGTTGAGATCATCACTCCCTTTTGAACTTCTGGAACTTAATGAAGACTCTTTTTAAAACTGCAGCAGGCTTTTTAATTGAACTTTGATTGTATGTTTTAAACTCATTTTTTTTCCTTACTGTATTGGGTCTCTCAAACCTTGCTTAGAGTTGATTAAGCAGTATTAAAAATGTTAAACTAAATAAACATTAAAAAATAACCCACAGTCTCTAAGTGGCTTATAGAAAGATAACCAATAAAATATATAACAAACAATTAAACCAAAAGATTACAATACCAGAAGGGAAAAAAATGAAATTCTCGTGCAAGAAAACCATAGCAACATATTTTGAGGACATCTCAGGTGCCAGGGGAAATAGTTTGGTCACCAGTAATGTGAATTAACTAAATCAGATCAGTGTTCTTCAACCTTGGGTCTTCAGATGTGGATGGGCTACAACTCCCATCATCCTTGACCACTAGGCTAAACTGACTGTGGATGATGGGATTTGTAGTGCACACATTTGAGTACCCAAGTTTGAAGAACACTGGACTACATAGGAGCCAACTCCTAGGGGCTGTGGGGGCTTTGGCCACCACAATAAAACATTTGAGGGAGCTGGGCACCCCCAAAGTTGATGGGCATTCCCATTCAAACGGTGTGTGTGCACTGCATCATGTGATCGATTATGCAGGGTGGTGTTTACCTGGGCCCCCACAATATGTTATTCAAGTTGGCACCCCTGTTGGACTAGATAATCTTCAAACTTTTTTAAAAAAAGAATCCATGGGGAAAACCAAATCAGGGAGCAGCACATAGCCCATTAACTTCATGACCAATGGTGCGGTTGAACCCAAGTCTCTCCAAGCAAAAGACTTCCCCACTCTCAGCCAAACCAAGCTGGAGGTTACATACTGGGGACAGTTTTGCCCAAGACAAAGAGAGCCCTAAATAAACACAATTCCACCTGTTACTCACTCTCAGGTTTGCTGACAATGCTTAAAAATAGAAAGAAGAACTTTGCCGCCTGGCTGAACGTGCTTTTCCATGACACTAAGCGTTCTGGCTCCCTTCTTCCCTATCGCTACATCTTGCGGTTTTGTGACTCTGTGCTTAATAACCCCTGATTTACTCACTACAGAAGCTCCAGCTTTCCTGGCCTGAAATTCCCAAGAACACCCCGAGCACCGTCCCATTCAAAGGCTCTTTTGCTGATCCACTCCTCCCCAGTGATCGTAAGATCAGTCTCCACACCCAAAATCAGGTTTTAACCTTGCGGTTCTGCAATTAGGCAAATGCTCTCACCACCGAAACAAAGGGAAGCTTCTTCTTCTGATGCCTTCTTTTCTTTCCCTTTCTTTTCTGTAGGCGTTGCTTTCTTTCTTGAAAGCACCTCAGGATGTTAGGCCAGCCTTGGCCCTGCCCACGGTACCTAAATCATCACGCTGTAGAAACCGGCAGGTTTGGGATAGCTTTGGCAGGGCACATAAGTCCTTCCAGCCAAAAGGAAGTGGTAAACAAAAATTACAGTCAAAATGATTTTAGAGATTTCTTTTAAAATGCTTTGACGCAGGACTCCTCCAGAGTAGGGATTGGCAACATGTCAGCTTTTGTTTCTCTCAGGTTCAGTCTTGGCACTCTCAAACTCAGCTCTCCCCATTTCCACATAAATTTGTGAATTAAGTCCTCGTGAAAATGCGCCAGCATTTTAGTGTGAAGTTCTCCTGATATACACATATTTGCATGCAAATCTGCCTAATATTTTTGCACGTTTTTTTCACTCATGTATGCATTTTAAATACATGCTTTAGGTGTGAATTTTGAAGGGTATTCAGCGTGTCTTGTTTCACAAAGTGCAAATTTACATAGGTCTGCCTTTAAATATAAATCCAAAAAATCCAAAAAATAAAAATCCAAGAATAAAAATCCAAAAAAATAAATCCAAAATAATAATAATAATAAAATCCCTCCTCCAGGTGACCTGTTTTTTCGAGAATCCATCCTTATTTGCTTGTACAAAGCTTATGCGGAAGTTAGATTACATCCAGCCTTTATCATGTTCATTCTGATTTGTTTATTAGGTGGCTATACAACAATGAACATTTATCTCATATTAATCCCTGCCAGGTCTAAGGGGCACCAGTGGCCAGCCTCCACTGATTGGATGGTCCTGAATGATAGCATTACGAGAGGCTGGCGACATGAGCAAATGGTACCTGCAGCCCTGAACACTGGAACCAGAGGGAATGACTGAAAAGTGAAAACTGCACATGTATTTCTTCACATATGACTCCTTTTGTGTGTCTGGAATAATCGGCCCTTACATATCCCAGTGCTTGGTGCTATGAACCTGTGCTCCATCCGCCCCTTTGGAAAAACACGTGTGGGAGAGGTCAGGTGAAGGGAAGGTTAATATAACCAGAGCAGCAAATGGTTTGCCTCTTTCCTTTGGCTGCAGTGTTTGTACAAGAGAGCCAAGGGCTGAGAGAGAAGCCTGGAGAGGTCTGAATTGGAAAGAAAAGAATATTTGTGCTGGGTGCATGAGGGTAAGTGGTTAAAAGAACGCTTAATCCTTGTGAAAACCTTGCCCTGTGGAGCCTGCCAGCATCTATGACAGTGTGGATTGTGTGCTGGACCCCAACTCAGGTGATGAGTTAAAGCACCCACTTATAAAGGAATGGATGGCAGGAGTATCCAGTGGCAAAACAAGCCATGGGTGTTGTGCCTTGTCTGTACCATCAACCTTTTCATACCCAGGACCCACTTCTAACCCAAACATGCATCTAGGAACTCATTTCTTAACTTTTTATCAAATATTTTTGCATGGTGGTAGTGCCTCTGTTGCAGCTCGCTTTGGTTCAGGCCATGACCCACTAGTGGGTTCTGGTCCACCAGCTGAAGACCAGTAAAATAGACATTCCATTTGCTTCCAAAAGCCTCAGAACAGTCAGCCTGCAAAGCCCAGGGGCAAATGGCACTGCCGTACATGTAGCCCCACCACCAGATGAGTGCTACATAAAAGGAACATCTGTAGGAAGTGCTAGGGGTGTACACAAGCTCCAAAATTCATCTTGTACCTGTGCTTGTTTCTTAGCTGCTCTGCTTTGATCTGCAATGTGGATTCTGAGCTGCTTTGTATCTAATGCAGTTATTTGTTCCCTAGTCACTCTTATCGGGGCAGCAATAACTTTTACCCTTTTCAGCCCAAAAGTGGACACAATTTGCAGGCACAGGGGACCCTCCAGAGTATGTTAGGTTTGCCTAAGAGCAAACCCAGGCATTTTTGTTAAAAGAGATTCACTTTCCCCTGTACTCCATATTTGGGGAAAACTTTTATTCAGTCAACTAAAACTCCGAAATCCACATGAGAGGGTTCCATCAGAGGAGTGTCTCTTGATATTTGTTACCTTAATATAATTAAGAGGTACCCAAGTAGCATGGATTCTTGCTTGCAACTAAAAAAAAAATTAGGCAGGTTCATACTGGTCAGTTAGCTTTGATGATGCTTGTTTATGTTTGGGGGGAATGTTCTCCAATAAGTGTTGCAGGCTGAGGCTGCCCTTAATGCTGTCTGTAAACTACTGAAGAGCCCTGGATTTCCCCCCAGCAGAGCAGTCCCCCCCCAATTATTTATGTTAAATGAAACCCCAAAGCTTTAAAAGCAACAAAAAGCCTCTTTTCCCTGCTCTACTTTAACCACAACATATTATAAACAAACAAACAAACAAAATGTTTTATTGCTGTAATTTTATGAAAGTGTGGCCTATAAGAAAATAACAAAATATCAGATACACAAATAAAACAAAGGGAAATATATGTCATGTTATTTTAAACTGAAGGACCTAATAAGATTCTCCCACAACCATCAGTACAAGAAAAATGTACTGGGGAACTTTCAGAAATAGTTCGTTGTTTTGATTCCTCTGAAAAACGGTGGCTTAGTAGGGAGAAAGCTTTCCGAAGACAAGATGTCAAGCAAAGGGTAGGAACAGACCCAGATCAATAAACAAAGCATCCAATATCTGACAAGTCTAGGGAATCCAAAGGTGTCAGTGTCTCGGATGTTAACACTGAGATTTGGGCCCCCTATTGCATAAACCCAAAATAATTCCATAAGGAGTAAGATGTTTACATCAGTCTGCACATGTTTCTGGAGAAACCGTTAAGGAACAAGAGCTGAAGGAAATGAGAAACACATAGCTAGGTCAGAAATGCAGTTTTTTGCTACTAAGACAATATCTTTCTCCCTGGTCAGCAACTCCTGTATAGCTGGCAAAATCTGGCCTATACATAGCTAGCAGCCAAATATTGACTTAAACAATAAAGGCTCTAAAACTTAGTGGAAGGGGGTCTCTGCCATCCAACATGGTCTGATGCTGTCACATGTGGTGGAAGATGCCACCTTGTCTGTGGTGGTCGTGTAAGATAGCAAAAGCATTCTGGGAAATTATTTATAATGGATTGAAAAAAATGTTGAAAATAACATTTGTTTAAAAAAACCAGAAGCTTTTCTTTTAGGTATAACCCAAAGATCAAAAAAACCCTATTTATGTATGCTACCATGGCTGCCCGGATTGTATATGCCAAAAGGTGGAAAGAAGAAGCAGTTCCAATGAAAGACAAATGGCAATTAAAACTGATGGAATATGCAGAGATGGCGAAACTTACCAGAAGAATACGAGATCAAGATGAGAGACTCTGTTTAATAGAATGGGGGGAAATTACTGAATACATGAAGACAAATTGTAAACAATTAAAAACATTAACAGGATTGACATAAACATGAGCAGTAAAAAAATAACTTAAAGGGAGTAAAAAGGTTAAATTTGCAAATAGGTTGGAGTTGGCTATGAAGCAAGATTATGATATAAAATAAGCAACTAACTGCAGGGGAGGGGGAGTCAAAGAAAATGTAGGTTGAATTTGTTTCGATTTAATTTTGGTTGTTTAAATGTTGTAAAATGGAATGACATTTTATTTTATTTTTAAAGAAGGTGCCACATTGTCACTGATGCTGAAATAAAAGATTCAACCACTTGACTGCTATACATGATGTGTGTGGGGCAGGGGGTTATGTGGGCTTCTGTCCCTCACCTCAGAAAGAGAAAGCTCATCTTGTGGTGTTCCTGAACATAACAAATAATGCATGGCATATAATGCAATAGTTTGCATCATTTCTCTTTGGCACCTGAATGGAGTTCTTTTGCACCCAATCATCTCTCCCTCAAACCATAGAACAGTGGAGTTGGAAGATACCCTGAGGGTCTTCTGGTCCAACCTCCTGCAATGTGGAAATCACAAGTAGATCATACAGGACAGATGACCATCCAACCTCTGCTTAAAAAACCTCCAAGGAAGGAGAGTCCACCAGCTCTCATAAGTCTGTTCAACCATCAAATAGCTCTTACTGCCAGTAGTTCCTCGTGATGTCCAGTCGAAATCTTCTTTCTTGTAACTTGAATCCATTGGCTTGAGTCCTAGCCTCTGGCGCAGGAGAAAATAGTGTGATCCATCTTCTAAATGACAGCCCTTTAGATATTTGAAGATGGCTATCATATCGCCTCTCAATCTCCTCTTTTACAGGCTCAGCTCCCTCAACCGTTCCTCAGAAGGCTTGGTTTCCACACCCTTGATCATCTTGGTCACAGCACTGATCATAGTAACGATAAAATTGGAATAAATTAGTGGTGCAACCAGAGTAAAATGGTTATGATAGGTAACCAGTCTCACTGAGATGTTGTTGTTGTTTAAAAAAAAACTACCAAGAATTGGAATCTGTCAACTTCTCATTTAGCTGGCACCAAAACTCCTGCACCCTGGGCTTTTTGCAAATTTAGTCCTGTATCTGTTTCTGACTCTGAAATATTGGCTTCCATTTTAACTCTAGCAGTGAGAGAATCTTTCAGGTTCTCCCAAAACCTGCTTGCAGTGACCTCACGGTACCTTATGATACTCTGCCAATAAAAATAGGGGCATGTTGAGTCCCACCAAGGAACACACAGATACATCCACACATTATTGCCCATGGCTGTATGCTTTACTCCAGACCTGTGGCCCTCCAGATGCTACTGAACTCTGACCCACATTCCCAAGCATGGGGTGATAGAAGTTGTCATCAGGCAACATCTAAGTGGGCACATATCAGTGGCTCGCAGGGCTCTGAAGAATGTGTGGCAGAGGCAAGGGACAAGGGGAGTTATCCAGAAGAGGGAATGACTGCTTTTTTAAGTACTGTAATTTTGTGTTTTAATGCATCTTTGATCAGATAAGTTCTTGTACACCCTCCTGAGGTGTTTTTTTTTTAATGAACAGTTACAGCTAAATGTTTTAAATGAAGTAAATAAACAAACACTGGTTCAAAACAATTACAATAGGTGCACAGAGTAGGGGAGATATCTATTTCCCTAAGAAGAGAATTCCAGAGAACACCACGAAAAAAGCCCTGCCTCTGTTGCCCACCATTCTAAGAGATCACAATAGACTCTAATTAGGACCCTAATTGTGGGCTCTAATTCTGTGCATGCTTGCCGTGTATTCCTTACTTGTATTTCTAAACAAGATACAAATAAAACCCACCCAGCTCACCCATACTTTCTATGCAACAAACCTGTACCAGTTTTATTTTATTTTTACCACTTTAATAGTCATGGCTTTCCACTTGAACCTTGGGAATTTAGGCTTTGATGTTTGTTTGTTTGTTTGTTTGTTTGTTTGTCACTTTTCTTACCAAGTAACTCAAAGTGATTACATGAAAATCAATTTAAAACAACAATGGAAAACTAAAAACACAGCAATACTAGGGTAAAAACAGCTATGCCAAAAGGCAGGACTACACTAACAGACAGCATCTTAAAAAGCAGAGACATCACCTTGCCGACAAAGGTCCGTATAGTTAAAGCTATGGTTTTCCCAGTAGTGATGTATGGAAGTGAGAGCTGGACCATAAAGAAGGCTGATCGCCGAAGAATTGATGCTTTTGAATTATGGTGCTGGAGGAGACTCCTGAGAGTCCCATGGACTGCAAGAAGATCAAACCTATCCATTCTTAAGGAAATCAGCCCTGAGTGCTCCCTGGAAGGACAGATCGTGAAGCTGAGGCTCCAATACTTTGGCCACCTCATGAGAAGAGAAGAATCCTTGGAAAAGACCCTGATGTTGGGAAAGATTGAGGGCACTAGGAGAAGGGGACGACAGAGGACAAGATGGTTGGACAGTGTTCTCGAAGCTACGAACATGAGTTTGACCAAACTGCGGGAGGCAGTGCAAGACAGGAGTGCCTGGCGTGCTATGGTCCATGGGGTCACGAAGAGTCGGACACGACTAAACGACTAAACAACAACAACAACAACACTAACAGATCCTTAGCCACCCCCCCTCTTGAACTACAATTCTCAGCTCCCTAGGGAAAAGGGATGCCTTGTGAAACCCATGTAAGTGTGGGACATTGATAATCTATCTCTGTTCCAGCAACTAGCTTGAAAAAGGTGTATGTCAATCTGGGCCAGCCCAAGACATTTTGGTACCTGAGGTAGACCCCGAAATGGCGTACCCCTTCCTGTCAGGGAAAAAGGGGCCAGGGAAGATCTACATCAGGAACAAGGTGGGGGAGAAAGATTAACATCAGGGTCTGCTGCCTGAGGTAATTGCCTCACCTTGCCTGGTGGGCAGGGGGCCCTGGTGATAATTTTTTTGGGGGGGAAATCCCAAGTATGCATGGAAACCTTAGAGATCTCTCTCTCTCTCTCTCTCTCTCTCTCTCTCTCTCTCTCTCTCTCTCTCTCTCTCTCTCTCTCTCTCTCGTGCACATATACACGCACGCACATGCACACACAATTTGATACTGATGATCTTCCAAACCCAGAGTGGCTGGGGAAACTCAGCCAGATGGGTGGAGTATAACTACTACTAGTAGTAGTAGTAGAAGTAGTAGTATTAATCTGCTACACACAGTTTTGTCTGCTCCTTTCCAAGTGGATAGCTTCCCAGTAATATGCTTTGGGATCAGAAATCATAGCCAAGCCTGTTGAAAGGAAGGAGAAGGAAGGGCCAGGATAGAATGCTGTGATCTAGGGGGGGGGGGGTTGAGAAACCTGGGGCTGGAGGGGCCCGGGGCTGGGGGAGAAGACCCAGATGGGATCCAAGCAAACAACAGTCTCCAAAGTCACATAAGAACTGGGTGTGAAAAGTGAAAGTTGCCTGGGGCAGCTTTGCCGAACGCTACCAGTGCAGTCGATCACCCATGGTTTCACTTGGCAGCATGACAGAAATGTGTTTCCCGCAGGGACGGATGGTGTGCTGAAAGCATCTGACTTGTTACCACAAAGGATTTCTCTCTTTCTTTTGCTCTGCCTTTGACAATCAAAGAGCTGCCACAGATACATATCACAGGAGTGGACACCCCTTTATGTGGGACACTGTGATGTGAGCCCGTGGCAATGAGGGATAACTCCACTCTGCCTTACAGAAACATTGCAAAGTTTTGAGTGGTGGAAGTATAAAGCTGGGAGGGACCTTGGTGGTCATCTTGTCCACCCCCTCCTGTTCAACTAAGCACAAGAGCCATCACACGTCCTGTGGTTTCCAGCAACAGGCATTCAGAAGCATACAGCCTTTGACCATGGATGCAGAGCATAGCCACCATGGCTAGTAGTCACTGATAGCAGTATTCTCAATAAATTTGTCTAATCCTCTTTGAAACCCACCCTAGTTGGTGGCCATCACTGTCTCCTGTGTCCCAATGATGGAGAGACCCTGCTTTCAGAGATAGGCCATCCCACAGTTCTTCACACTGGGCAGTGCCTTGAAATGTTCAGCCCAAATATGCTTCCCTGCTCTTTCCACCCACTGATTCTCTCTGGAGCAATAACGAATCTGCTCTGGGTTTATGCCTTCACATCTGCAGGTGTTGTTGGTGGTCTTGCCTGAAAGCCCTGAGTTGCTCCAGGAGACTCGATCCAATCTGGGACAATCTAGGGTTGTCTTCAGCCAGCTCAGCCAAAGCCCAGATCCCACCCACCCAAATCAGCCTGATTCAGTTATGGCTGTGGCCAAATCTGGTGCACAGCTCTAGATGAAACTCCTGAATGTGGTATGCCCTCCCTGGAGAGACTTGGTTGGAACCCTCTATTAGGATCATCATACACAGCATTAAGACATTCCTTTCAGGCTTTTGGTCTGTGCCGGATTGTTGCTCCTGCTTATTTGAAGGTGGTGCCTCTTGTTTTTAATGACCCTGCTCTATGCTTTCAGATTTTTATGATGTTAATTCGGTTAATTGCCATTTTCAGTAGAAGCTATCTCAGGAGCCCTTGTTTGGGCTAAAAACAAAAAGCTAGGTACAAGTGGTTTTTATCACAAAAGAAATGATACACATGAAAAAAGGGTTCTAGGAACATGGTCAGTCATGAGCTGTTCATGAGTCAACAATGTGAACTGGATAGCAAAAAAGGCTAGTGTGATTATTATTTTTTGACAGTTGGTGAGTTCTACTTAGATTAGACCTATTAAAGTTAGGTGCATGCATTTCAATGAGCCTGCTCTGAGCATTGCTAACACTCTTAGTGGGGTAGGAGAGCTGAAAAGAACTTCACATCTGGCAACACCCTTTGGTTTCAGATAGTACATGGGAAGACGAGTCTAAAAAGCATGGGACACAAATTTTCATGGCCCTCTATCAGCTATGGTGGCATATTTACCAGAGGTAATGTATTTAGTGTTGACTCTGGAAGTGTATACTTGATTCTCCTAGGAAGCTTAGTTTGATCAGAATCAAGATTCTATCTGGATTCCTGTGTCCAGTTCTGGGTGCTGCAGCAAAGAAGGATGTGGACAACTTGCAACAGATTCAGAGGAGGGACAATGAAGATCATCAGTGGTATGGAGAACAAGTCCTATGAGGAAAGGATGAAGGAGGAAAAGGATGAAGGAAGTAGGTAGGTAAGTAAGTAAGTAGATAATAGATAGATAGATGATAGATAGATAGATAGATAGATAGATAGATAGATAGATATGGTAGGTAGGTAGGTAGGTAGGTAGGTAGATGAAGAAAGAAAGAAAGAAAGAAAGAAAGAAAGAAAGAAAGAAAGAAAGAAAGAAAGAAAGAAAGAAAGAAAGAAAGAAAGAAAGAAAAGATGATAGATAAATGATAGATAGATTAGATAAATAGATGATAAATAGATAGATTAGATAAATGGATGATAGACAATAGGTAGATGATAGATAGATAGATAGATAGATAGATAGATAGATAGATAGATGATATATAGATTAGATAAATAGATGACAGAAAGAAAATATAATGAAAATGATGTATAGATGGTATTTGACACCAAGTAAATTAGCGAAAATGTGTAGAATGAGAAATAAGAAGTATTTACAATGAATTTTTAAAAAAGTTTAGGTATACCTTCCCAAAAAAACCCCAGAAGCGTTCTTGCTGTGAATGATAGGAGTGAAAATATCAAAAGTAGATCAAAAACTGTTTATGTATGCCACAATGGCAGCTAGAACCTTAATATTTCTAAAATGGATCATAGGAGAGGAGCTTGAAAAAGGAGACCAAGTATTATTTATGTATGCGACAACCGCGGCTAGGACTTTATTAGCCCAAAAATGGAAAACTCAGGAGTTACTGACGATTGAAGAGTGGCAGACAAAAATGATGGACTATGCAGAATTAGCAAGGTTGACCAGCAAGATCCGAAACCAGGGAGAGTCAAGGTTCCAAAAGGACTGGAGTAAATTTGTGGACTATATGGAGAAGAACTGTAGAAGTTTAAAGACACTTGCAGGATTGAAATAAATCCTACGAATTGACTCTAAGTAGATGGAATAAAGGAACTGCGAGATAGGAGTGGATAAGAAAACCAAATGAGGGGAAGGAGGGAAGTCAAAGCTCGGCAGAGCAAAGTGAATTGAAATAGTTGAATAGATGTTAAAAGGAGGAAATTTCATGTTTATTATGTGTTGTTGTGTTTGTTGTTGAATGTTTTGTTATTGTTCAATGTGTTTATTTGAAAATTTAATAAATTGTCTTTTTAAAAAAAATATTTCAAAAAATGGAAACAGCAAGAGTTACCGATGGTTGAAGAATGGCAGACGAAGATGATGGACTATGCAGAACTGGCAAAGCTGACCGGGAAAATCCGAAACCAGAGCGACCAAGCGTTCCAGAGAGAGTGGAGTACATTTATACAATACATTGAGAATCATTGTACTGTACACATATAGCGACACTAGCGGGACTGAGATAAAACTCATAACGTTTAAAAGAAGAAAGATACTATTTTTTATTAAGGTTGGTTAACAAGTTAAGATACATATAGAATTGAGATGTTTAAATGTGTGGAGATAATAATGTGTTATAAGAAAACCAGAAGACGGGTGGAGGGAAGACGAAAGCTTAGCAAAGCAAAAGATTTTATAAAAAGTATTATGATGTTATAAAATTGTTAAAAATGGAAAATCAATAAAAAATACTTTTTTAAAAAAGGATGAAGGAAGTAGGTATGTTTAGCCTGCAGAAGAGAATACTATTGGGGGTGGGGAGACATAATAGCACCTTTTGAATTCCCGAAGAGCTGTTACATATAAGAGGGCAAATACTTGTTCGCTGCTGCCCTCAGAGGGTAGATCTAATGGACCTAAGTTACAGTATGGTAGATTTCAGTTTAGCATTAGGAGAAATGCCATGCAGGTGGGAACAGTTAAAAAAATGGAACCAATGACAGAGGGTAGTGGTGGCTTCTTCCTTACTGGAAACCTTCAAGCCAAAGCTAGAGTGTCTTCTGCTGGAGGATGTTGTAATTATACATTTCCTGTATCGAGCCATGAGGTTGGACTACCTTGCAATGGCCAATACAAAATGCTTCAGTCCAACTCCAGCTGAACTCCTAAATCAACTATGTAATGGGTTGTAGCTAGGAAGTTCTAATCAGAGAAGATCCACTGAAATGAATAGACCTATGGTAGTCTCACGGGCATTCATGAAGGTGCAAAAGGAGCGTTAACTTAAGAAGAGTCCTGCTGGATCAAGAAAATGACCCATCTAGACCAACATCCCCCCCTCACCTCTGGAAACCTTATTCCACAACATAAGAATTGATTTTTTGTAAAATCAATAAAAATTATTTTTTTTAAAAAAAAAGAATGTAAGGAGAGCCTGGCTGCTGGATGGACAGACCCATCTAGTTGGACAGACCCATCTAGCCCAGTGTCCCTGTTCCAGATGCGCCATTGAGATGCCTACAAGAAGGACCTGGCAGCCCACTTGCGATTCCTAGCAGCTGGCATTGAGAGGCACCCTGCCTCCAACAGTGTAGGCAGAACATAGCCATTGTGGTTAGTAGCTGTGGTTCACTGTTGATAGAGATGGTCAGAGGTGTGTTGTAGGGACAGTCCTATGGGACATCAAGAGAAGCTCAGAGTTCAGCATTTGGCCACAGGTCACAGTGCTCCTGCCCTTGATCTAAAATATATGTAGGCACTAAACGCTAAATAACCTGGAATTTCATGTTGATCAAGAACATTAAACACTTACCATCATTGCTCTTCTTACCATACAACTGCTTCTTACAATTACAACCATTCTTGCTAATAAACCATTTCCCTTTTGTGTGTGTTGGGGGTGGGAGGGGTGTGACAGTGTAGGCAGCCTTTGCCACACAGAGACCAATTTATTTATGCATTCCTTTTGGCACATTCAAGAAGTCACCCAGAACACAGACTTATTCTTCCCGGTTAATTAGAACATACAACAAGCTTACAAATGTGCCTAAGATTGAGAATGCAGGGCATAATCTAATGAAAATATTGTCACTGAATTAATTTCCTATGCGGTGCCAGAGCTGTGGAATTAAAAAAAGTACACTGGAAATCTTCAGGGACTTACGGTCAACAGTGCACCATTGCATGTTTGGAAGAAGGCGAGATGGGATTTCAAAAGTCTGCACTTTTATGGGAATGGAGGAGAGAGAGAGAGAGAGAGAGAGAGAGAGAGAGAGAGAGAGAGAGAGAGAGAGAGAGAATGAGAGAGAATGAGGTCCTTTGAGATCTAAGTTAATACAATCTCCAATCTCTCCCAGAATGTAAGGGCTATGGCTCAATGGTAGGCCACCTGTTTTGCATGAGGAAGGTACCAGGTTTAACTTCTTCATGCAGTGCACAGTTAAACTATGGAACTCACTTCCACAGAAGGCAGTTATGGCCACCAACTTGTATGGCTTTAAAATATGATTGGACAAATTCATAGGCTGCTAGCGTATGTCAATGGCTGCTAGCCACAATGACTATGCTCTGGCTCCACCCTTGGAGGCATTAATGCTTCTGAATACTCGTTGCTGGAAGTCATTGGAATACAGAGTGCTCATGTGTTCAGGTCCTAGAGCAGAGTTGGAGAAACTTTTTTCAGCCTAAGGGATACATTCCCTACCAGTCAACCCTTTGGGGGCCATATGCCAATGATGGGTAGAGTGAGGCCAAGGAGCAAAGTGGATGAAACAATGAGTGCATATTTCAACTTCATACATTAGGCTGATTTCTACACACACACACCCCTCTCCACCAGAAAGTAGCAAGCTGACCCCATTTCTGTGAACTGAAAGAGTCCTTGGGAGTACATGAGAACTACCCCTTAAATTCTCACACACCTGCCTCTGAGCTTTTTCACTTTGTAAGAAAGCCAATTAGCCTGGCAAGGTCTTTAAAAAAACACACACAGACAACCTAGAGATTAAAAGGTTATAATTGGGTGAAAACTCTCATTAGCGTCATTAGGAGGAGGGGGGGGCATTTGGGCCTCATCTCTGCTGGCTTCCCATCATCTGCACTATCTGTGCCTGAGGATCCCCTAGCAATCCTGTAATTTCCTCATTTCTCAGTACACAGCATCTCATGGTATTCAAGCAAGAATTCTGATTATGCTTTTAAACCTCAGCTCTATAAAGTAGATCTCTGTGTGCATGTATAGAAAAGGTAAAAACAAGAAAGCAGGCCATTATCCTGATGAGTTTACAATCTAAAACCTGGCACAGGGAAAGCCTGTAGAACTCCCTTCCTCAAGAAGTCGTGATGACCACTAACATGGATGGTTAGGTTCTACCTCCATGTTCGGAGTATGTATTTATTTGAATACTGGCTGCTGGGAGTCACAAGTAGAGAGGAAGAGCTATTGGTGCTCAGGTCTTGCTTGAAGGCTTTCCACAGGCATCAGGTTGGCCATTGTGAGAACCAGGTGCACCAACTCTAGGGTGGGGGTCAAAGTGTCTTCAGCCCTCTGAATATTTGTTGGAAGGGTGCCAGGCCCTCTCAATGTTGAAGGGGCTTGGTGCATGGCTTCAGTGACTGGCTCATCCAGAGCATTCGGCCTTCTCCAATCTTGGGGGCAACTTGGCACTTCTGGTGAGAACAGGATGCTGAACTAGATGGACCACTAGCCTGGTCCAGCAATCAGAGAAGACAATACACGACTTTGTGGGCCAATGGTGTCTTTCAGGTCAAACCTCAGGTCATATGCTCCCTGTAGCCACTATTAATTCTGTAATGCAGGTATGGGGGGGATGTGTGGCCCTCCAGTTGATGCTGGACTACAAGTCCTATCATCCATGACTATGAATTCTGCTTGCTGGGGCTGATAGGAGTTGGAGTTCAACAACATCAAGAGGGCCATAGCTTCCCTATCCCTGGTCTGGAATGAACACAAGATGCGGGGCATGTTTGCAACTGTGAAATGAAGAATGGATTTCAAATATTTGACATTCCTCTTCTGAACATGGGGAGCAGGGACTTTGAAGCTCAACAAAATCTGGAGGGACACTGATTTCACCAACCTGCTCTAATAAGTCACTCAGCCTATTAAACACTTTTGTCTGTAGCCAAACATATAAAACGAGCCTCCTGGATCAGGCCAATAGCTCACCCAGTCCAGCATCCTGTTCTCCCAGTTGGAGAGCAGCAAGCAGGACCTGAGCACAAGAGCTCTCTCCTCTCCTGGGGTTTCCAGCAACCGATTTTCAGAAGCATTGCTGCCTCTGAACTTGGAGGCAGAGCAAAGCCAATGTGGCTATTAGCCATTAATAACCTTGCCTTCATGAACTTGCCCAATCCTTTTTTAAAGCTATCCATCTGATGGCCATTACTGCATCTTGTGGTGGTGAGTTCCATAGTTTAACAATGTGCTATGTGAATAAGTCCTTTCTTATATCTGCCCTTTATGAAAGCTTTTTAACATATCAATGCTATTTATTGATCTCTACCATTACAGTATGTTTCATGTATATTGCATGTTGTAAGCCACCTTGATATATTTTATTAAAAGTGCATATGATAAATCTTTAAATAAACAAATAAATAAATAAAAGCCAGGTGACAGGCACATGCATTTGTGTGCAAGACAGCACTTGTTGTGAGGCCCTTATCGTCTCCTTTGTTGATAGGGATCTGACAACACAGGTGTGAAAGAAGGTGTCAGATCCAGCACGCATCACCGAAGAAATCAGATGAACCATAAGTCATACAGTACCTTGATAATCAGTCAGCCGCTGGCTTGGCTGGTGACCATGGAACCAAGTTAGCCCACGCTTACTGAGTCTCATTGGTTCAGCACTGTGGATATCAAAGGGCCGAGCACTAGTATTTGGCTTCTCAATACGTGCAGGGGAATGATCATTACCTGACTTGTACAGACACATAACCTAGAGGAATGGGAGAGGAGGGTGTATTGCAAACAGGAGGGTGTATTGCATGCACATCATGTTCCTCATGGTAATTACCCGTGAATGCTGGGAACCTCTTCTTTTGGGAATCAATGCTCTTGGATGATGCCCAGGTGTTCATCCTGCTTGCCCTAGAGGAAAAAGCAAACCCAGCTTGGGGGTTTGTACATTGGCATAAGCATGTGGCAACAGTGTGCTCTGGCTGCTGCACTGTAGCATTCTGGCAAGATTGCACACACCAGTGGGCAGAGAGAAAATTAAGTGTGCAAAATTGTGGAAATCAGGCTGAAGTTTCAGGCTGAATCGTGCATGCATTCAAATATCTAGAAGAGCTTTGGTCAGCTTTGCCAGGGATTTTTATGGGCCAGAGATGGGGGGACCTCAGGACCTTGAGGACGAATGAAATACTCCAGGCCTTGCTATTTGCCTTTTGGGACTCTCTCCAGGCCAAACCCCATCCCCCAGACCACACCGTGGCTGGAATATGGCCTTGAACTGTGATGATGCCTCTGGTCGCCTGCAGTTGTGTGTGTCACAAAAAAAAGACCTCTGATTTTTGCATGGCTGGAATTACAGTGGTACCTCGGTTTATGAACACAATTGGTTCCGGAAGTCTGTTCATAAACTGAAGCGTTCATAAACTGAAGTGAATTTTCCCATTGAATGTAATGGAAAGTGGATTAATCCGTTCCAGATGGGTCCGCGGAGTACTCAACCTGAAGCGTACTTAACCCGAAGCATGGGTGTAATTGGTTCCGGAAGTCTGTTCATAAACTGAAGCGTTCATAAACTGAAGCGAACTTTCCCATTGAAAGTAATGGAAAGTGAATTAATCTGTTCCAGATGGGGCCGCGGCATTCGTGAACCGAAAATTCGTAAACCGAGGTGTTCGCAAACCGAGGTTCCACTGTAGAGCATAAGCAGCTGCCTTATACTGAAGCAGACTCATGGTTCAATGTAGCTTAATATTGTTTACTCTGACTAGCATTTTAGGAAGAGGTCTTTCTCAGCTCTATCTGGAAACACCAGGGGTGTAACCTGGGACCTTTTGCATGCTATGTCCCTTTGTAATAGTCCCACCCATTTCCTCCGCTTACTTTTATATCTAGTCCAACCCACTTTGTTATCTGTCCCTCATGGGGTTGCCCACAAGGGAATGTGGCCCTTGGGCTGTAAAGGTTCTCCATTCCTATCAGAGACCATCAAAGAAAGACCTTTTCATAATAGGGTTGCCTGGGGAAACCCAGACATGCCCTCTTTTTGGGGGGGGCAATATGCCCATCTAGGCGGATTTTTACATTTTAACAGAAATGGGGTTTTTTGTTTTGCTTGGGGGGCAGCTTCGGCTTGGGCTGCTCTGCATGCTGCGGGTGCTGCCAGCCTGAGCTGGGGAAAGAGGCATGCGGGCATTGCTGCAGGTGCTCTGCATACCATGGCTGCTGCCAGCCCGAGCTGGGGAAAGAGGCGTGTGGGTACAGCAGCAGCACCACCCATGACCACGCACCTCTTTCCCTAGCTTGGGCTGGCAGTGGCTCAGGCTGTCCTCTTCAAGATATGGCAACCCTATTTTATAATAATACATAGGGAATACCAGATGAAGCTTTAGGAGCCAGTGCATTCTAAGTAGGGCTTTTTCCCAGCTGGAACTCACTGGAACCCAGTTCCAGCACCTCTCTCATGGGTGCCATTGCCATTCAAACAGAACAAGGGAGGTGTGAGTTCTGGAACCTCTTTTTTTTTTTTTAGAAAAATAGCACTGATTCTAAGTAGAATTCTCTCTGTTCTCGGGTGTAGAATGTAGTCTTCAACACACACTGCAAATTGTTTCATCAAATAACATGTTACTTTTTCAAAAGACTGTAAAAACATGTGAACCATACTAGGAAAATGCTCAGAAGGCAGGACATTCCAAATCAAGATGTGGCACCTTTTTGGCTCCTAGTCTGGCAGGCCAAATTTGACACATGGACACATCTGCCCACCTGTCAACCACCTGATGCCACAATGACTTCACATTGCCAATGCATATTGGGACCTCACTTTAAGGCTCACAAAGGTGCATTGGCAAACATGTTTCTACCTGCCCTGCATCTGAAGCAGATGGGGGTGTGGTTTGGGGATAATGGTCTCATGGGCCCAATTTGAACCCCTCACAGGCCAGATTTGGCCCAGAGGCTGGATATTTTCTCACCCGTGGTCAAAATAAATCTATCTGCATTCTGAAATAGTACTGCACATGCAAAATTGGTCTCAGTACATTGCACGATGTGCTGAAAGCCTTAGCTTTTTTTTATTACAAAGGGGGGGAGTCCTTTGTCCTTAAGGCTGTGAAGATTGGCCTGAAAGTTCATGAGTTATGCTAGGTAAAACTTCTGAAGACAGAGCATCCTAAGTTAGGTTTGGTACCTGGCACAGAATTCCATATGTAGAGGACTTTAGTTGTTCATTACAACTGCCCCCCACCCCAACTGTATCTCTAGGCATGAAAAGGGGCTTAGGAGCATGCAAACAATCCAAGGAGAGATCAGATATGAGGAAAGAAGTGGGGGAAGTTTGAAAAGGATTTATAGCAGTCAGGTGGAGAGACCTCAACCTGCACCCTCCCACACAATGAACAGAGCTAAGAATGCAAAATAAATGCCTTTTGAGTTGCATAATTTATGCAGACCTAATTTTAATTCTCTTTCATCTAGCTCTTCCCTGACTACAATCCTATTTATTTAGTCCATTGATATCCCAACTTAGATCTGTCATGGAGCTTGAGATGGAGAGAAAACAATTCAATTCACACTTAAAAGCATACCTAATATGCGCTTTATGAAACCAGTTTTGAATCAAAAGATAGCTATTATTTTCGAAATTTGCATTCTCTCTGAAATTTGCAGTGCATTTCTCCAGGCAAGTAATGTGTTCCAAAATGCACATGCTATGGTCAAGGGTGCATAAAAAATACACAGATTGATGAACATAACATAGACTTATGCATTACTGGTACATTAGAGAAAATGGTTTAGCAAAAATAGTGTACATTAGGCTGAATTGCATGCAAAAATGGTATATATTCAGATATTATTTGCAACAAAATAATGACTTTTTAAAATAAAAAAAATTCCAAGTTGAGGTGGGAATGTGGAGAACTGAATTGAAGAATGGTAAAATGGAGAGAAACTGAAATTAACATTTCCATGCAGCCCTACATGAAATTCATGTAGATTTCCAGCTGGTCTCTCATACGTCCAGGCACTGGGCAGACCCAGACCAACTTAATTGCAGCAAATATGTCATTCAAACATGTTCCCAGGACAAGTAAGGCTTGTGTGTTTTCTGCTCAGTATAATCCATGCCAAATCATGAAGAATGCAGTTTTGCAAACAGGGACAATGGAGCAATGTGATTCAGTTCACATTTACTGTAAAGGTGACCCAATTTTGTTTGCACTTTCCAGAATGAGCATAGAGATATTTCAAAATTTGCCTTGCTCCAAAAGTAGCAATGCAGTTCTCCAGCCAAGGATCATGTACAAAAAACATACAGACATGTACAGAAATGTCTGTATTTGGGTAAAGTGTGTTTAAGTTGTTTTATACTATTTTTAATATTATGTTTTAATGTAGTAACCTATCCTGGGACCCTAGGGTGAGGAATGTTTTTAAAAAATAATATGAATGAGATTAGGGGAAGGCACTGTGGGGGAAAATAGTATATTAGGGAAATATTGCAATTAATGCAGAATAATTTTCACAAAGACTGTTTCTTTGTGAAACAGTGATATGGAACTGATGGAACACTGATATGGAACAGTGAACCGACCTTAGGTTTGGGGAAATGTACTGAAATTGTCAGATTTCACCATCCCTAGTTGCAAATTTGCACTGGGCTTAAGCTTGTGTGGGTCATGTGGTACCTAGCTCCCTTTCAGACCTCTCACTCATGAAGATAGGGATTAACAGACAATCAGGCTCACTGAACAAGTCTCTCCTTCACCTCACCCCCCTTTCATTTCAGTGAGTCTAGCTTTGTTTTGTTTTTTGCTTAACCTTCCAGATGAACAGAATTGATTTTTCATCGTTATTTGGGGTGACAGCCCTTTTTTGCCTCAGGCTGGTGTCCCTCTGAGCAGCAGCCTGGCTGATCAAAAGGGTGGAGGAAAAAGAGTGGGCATCCTAGGAATTAAGATAAGGCACTAGCAATTAAGACAGATCTTCTGAAAGGGTGATTTGACTCTGCATTCAAGGATAATCTGATTTCCCAAGATGCTCCCAGTGAGGAAGAGGAATAGAATACTCAGGTGCACCACCTTAGCCAGGGTATTTTTCTCCTCATCTCCAGACATTTTCTCCCATGTGTTTTGCTTTCAAACTACCCGTCCGTTTGTGCAGTACAGCTGTAGGGTGTGAATCAGTCTTCATTCCCAGCAAGTTGACACCGAAGAAATAAACACAACACCAACAACAGGACGCTGCTGATTAATCATTGTTGGAGCTCAGTCTCATTTATGTCTTCTCCTTCCCCCTTTTTCAGACCACTAAGGTTGCCAACTGACACAAGAAATAACCATCCTTGTGCCTTTCACAGAAACTAGTGGTGCTTCTCATGATGTGGAGAATGGAACTGTCATTGCCTCCTATGGCACAATATGATAAATTCATTAAATATATCATGCTTGTTGATCAACACACAGGAGCAGGGGGTCTGTCATCCAGCCTTGGCATCAGTGGAGCTGGGTATGTTTAGCCTGGAGAAGTCTGAGAGGTGATATGGCAGCTGTCTTCAAATATCTGAGAAACTGCTACATAGGTGATGAAGCAAGCTTTTTTTTCCCTGCTGCTTCGGATTGTAATACATACCAATGGAATCAAATTACAAGAATGGAGATTCTGATTAAAAGTTAGGAAAAGGTTGGATGGTCACATGTTAGAGGTCTGTTGGCTGTGATTTGTGAATTGCAGGGGTTTGGATGAGATGACCCTTATGACTTTCTGTTGTTAGGCAGAAGAATGTTTTCTTTGTATACTGGTCAAAATGGCATCGGGCAGGATCAACATGGTAAATAATATACCAAATGCATTAGGGGAAATGGCTTTGCGTGTTAGGGAAAACTGCATACAAAAAAGTGCAAACTAGGAGAAAATCACACTGAAATGCTGGTGAAATTTCCTGAAGACTTTAATTTTTTATTTTTCGCAAACTGATGTGGCAGTGTGGAGAACAAAGGCAAGGGAAATGAGAATCTGAAATCAATAAGTTTACTCATTCATAGAGAAAACCTTAAATATCATATTTAAGAATGATTTTTGTAGAACCTAGTGCCCCAATGGTTCAAATTCTACATGGAGGGGGGGATGAGCCAACCTACACCCACTTACCGTACCTGCTTTGACTGGCTTACTGCTCTGTAAGGACTCGTGCAGACCCATAGCCCTAGAGATGTCAGGAATTGAACACAGAACTTCCTGCACACCAGTGAGTGATAGGTGTCTTTTTCATTGTGAAATGCAGTGGGTGGGTAGAGGGGAATTCACTCCAAAAGCAACATCCCATTTCATTTACAGGTAGCTTTTATTTACAAATATACTGAAGTGTTTCGTTCTCTTTCTCTTTTGTAGGAAAAACAAACACAAGGTCTAAGAATCACATCATTTAACTGCCAGTTGACAGCGGCAGAGATGGGGCGGAGTGGAAGTTGGAAGGGGGGGAACCAAAAAACCAAAATGAAGCCCAACAAAAACACTAATAAATAATTTAAGAAAGGGAAAGTCATTAAATAAAAAACAAAACGTCCAATCTGCAACCTTGATGTTGGTGGGAGAAAACCAACAGAGCTTGGAAGGGGTGTGGGTGGGGTTAGGAACTATGTTTGAAAGGGGAAATGGCCTAGGAATGGGAGACCATATTAAGAATCATTAGCATCAGCATCATTATCTTACAAGTTAAACAAACTGGAACAGCTACAAAATACTACATTTGGTAACATAAATACAGAATATATAAATATACAAGTAATGCAGCCATATGAGC
Source organism: Zootoca vivipara (assembly GCF_965207765.1). Taxonomy (NCBI): domain Eukaryota; kingdom Metazoa; phylum Chordata; class Lepidosauria; order Squamata; family Lacertidae; genus Zootoca; species Zootoca vivipara. The sequence continues at coordinate 39,436,453 of NC_142585.1, read as the reverse complement.
TAAAGAAAATGTGTGGTGATGGTGGGGAGGTGTCTCCCCCCTTTCTTCTAAATTGTTATTTATGATTCAAAGTTTGCTGTTCAAACTGTATTGATTAAAGGTGGAAACCCAGTTGGATCTCTGAGCTTGGTGGAGTCATGGCCTGTCAAGGTTTCTCAGCAAATGCTTTCATTCTGTTAAAATCATAGAATCCTTGCAGAGATGGAAGAAACCCCAAGGGTTGTCTAATCCAGCCCCTATGCAACGGAGAACTACAGCTAAAGTCCAGCAGAAAGGTTAGATTACTAGAGTCCAGCCTAGTTTTGGTGCTTCTCCCATCCTGCTAATCTACATAAGCTCCATTGAAATGAAGGGGAGCTGCACAGGAGCATGCACACACGTGTCCATTCATTTCAATGGGACTTCTGTAGACGAAAGCTTTAAGTGAAAAATGTCCATGGATCAGAGTTGTCTGATGCCCTTAATATCATCTAGTCAACTGCCTGACTTTGAACCAATTCTGGTTCAACAAAGCAGTTTCTATACAGAAGTACCTCTGACAGTCTTCTTTAAATTTATCAATGGATTTTTTTGGAGTTCTGGGATTCCCTGGTCCTATTTCTAAAATGGAATGGATGCATTAGGAAACCTCCACTGATTCAAGTTTTCTTTTCGTTTCTGAATTTTGTACTTTGCATAAACCTGTTGCTGCAGCTTTCTAGGTCTTTCATCACCTTTCCCTATTCCCATACTTCCAAATTACATATTCACATTGATAAAACACTGCAAGAAAGCTCAATCTTTTTGTGATTCTATACATGGATGCATCGAGGTGATTTTTGTGCAGTTTTACTTCTGTGCATTGATAAAAGATTGCAAAAAGAGTAGAGACTGAGATGTGACTGTATGTATGCTTATATTCAGATCCTTTTCATGTAGTGTTTTACCAGTGCTCCATATTAGAGGGCTACATATACACCATTATAAAAACACTGCAAAACAAAAACAAAACACCCAACACTTATCAAATAAAACATGCAATCAAATCCAGGTTGCTTTTTTGTATTTTTATCAATGCATACATGTGCATTGTTACATGGGCAGGGGAGACAGTGGTGCAGGACTTTCTGGCAGAATCCTATGGCTCCACTCAGCAGGATGAACAGGAGGGTCCCCAGGGCTGGCTTACCACATTTTGAAGTGTGTGAAGTCATGCACATTGCAGTCTAGAGGGATACTCCTCGTAAGACCATTAAGGTTGCATCTACCCCATGCATTTAAAGCATGTTTATAGCACATGGCTTACCCTTAAGAATCCGGGGAATGATGAGTTTGTTAAGAGTGCTGGGAATTGTAGTTCTTTGAGGGGTAAACTACAATTCCCATTGGGGGGGCATGTGGTTTATGAGGTGGGTGTCACCGATGTCCAGAGGTTAAAATTACCCTAACTCTCCCACTGAAGAAAAAAAAGCAAATTAACTGGACACAGCAGTAGAATGCACATTCTAAGTCAGGATATATAATTCTGAGTTAAGGCAGAATTTGGCTGAAGGAAGGACAACACAAACCCACAGAATGATAAAGGAACCAGGGGTTGCAGATGAGGGAGAGCTCTTTCTCCCATTTCTGAAGGTGAATACATTTTGGGAAGCAATTATGTATATATTAAAATAAAGGTCTCCAAAGGCTAATAAGGGGCTCCACACACCTAGTCTTTAAACAAATTCTTGGAGACTGAAGACTATGTCAGGGTGGTGGTCTCAGAGGGACACACAGTACATTTCTATTCTATTCTATTCTATTCTATTCTATACATTGCTTCTTTGTGCTTCAGGGTGGGGAAACTTCAAATGGTGGAACTTACCCCTGCAAAAAAAAGGGGGGGGGAGAAAGAGAGAAGATATTTGTTTGTTGGGATTGAAAATGTGACAGTTGGGTGTAGAGAACTCCAAGAGATTACAACACCTAGGAACTCTTGGAAGGTTCTTGATGTGGTTTCAGTGCCTGGAAGACTTCTGACCTGCCACCACCCTCCTCTTCTCTTTGACTGCTCAGATTTTCTGCTTGGAGAGGGACAGTGGTGGCTTCATGCTCCGGCACCGGGGGGCGGAGAGCAGGCGGGGGCGGAGCTAGAGTGTGTCCTGGGGGTGGGGTGCCCAGCGCAGGCAGGTGGGGGCAGCTGCGATGGCACCCTGCTGGGATTGCGCTGCCGGGGGCGGTGCACTCCCCTCACACTCCTCTTCCTCTGCCAGTGGAGAGGGATCACCTTTGGTCTTAGCCCATGAACCAACCAGAGCTCCCTGCTATTATGGCAATGCTCAAAAATAAAGACACCTTGCTTTGCCGCAGCAATGATAAGCAATGTCTGCATCACAGAAAAACGTTTTAGGCCGGTCAGGTGTCCTAATCCACAGAGGACATATATCCATTTGCAGTGGCTCCCTGTTTGTGGAATGCTCTCCCCAGGGAGGCTTGCCTGGTGCCCTCATTATACATATTTAGGTGCCAGACAATAATGTTCCTCTTCAACCAGGTCTTGGGATGATTAATATTCTATGTCTTTTTAAATGTGTTTGTGGGGTGTGTTTGTTTGCTTTATTTTTGTTCTTGCTTTTATTATATATTTTGTGTTTTTATTTTGTCTTTTTATGCTATGAGCCACCCTGAGAACTTCAGATGAAGAGCAGTATAAAGATTTAATTAATAATCATCGTCATCATATTTAAAGGTCTCCTTTATTTGAAGGGATTCTCTGTCTCAATCTGAGATGAAGTGCCATCAGATGGGAGAGCATCAACAACGAGCACATAGACAGCTGACCAAGCAAGCACACAGGTCACCTGGTCACAGTTTCCCCTTCTAGGGCAAGAGGTACCACATTTCCATTTAAATTATAGCCCTTGTTTCTAAATTTGGTTTATGCATATAAATTATGCATATACAAATACTATGCAAATCTGTGACCTCTTTTATCCTTTTGTGGTGTGTGTGATTCCTCTTTTTTTGGAAATACGTAAAGGGACACTTTATTTGCCCTGCACAGGAGAGGCGTCCTCATTTTACAGGTTTTCCATCTGTATACTAACCATGGGTTGTGCACCAAACTAATTTCTACTCAAGTAGAGTAGAGCTATAGAAATTAATAAACCTAAATTAGTCATGCCCATTAACTTCAGTGGATCTACTCTATGTGGGACTAGCATTGGAGAGAACACTATAAGCCTGGTATGGGGTACCTATGGCCCTCCAGATGCTGTTGAACTACAACTCCCATCAGCCCCAGCAAGCATGGCCAGTGGTGATGGGAGTTGTAGTGCAGCCACATCTGGAGGGCCTGCTTATAACTTAAGGACTTTGCTAGGTGTTATCAATTCCAGTATATAGGATGCCTCCAGCATCCTAAGTATAAGCTGCTTAAAACATTTCAACAAAGTGTACGATTGGATCTGTTTCAATGAGTTCAAGTTTTCAGAAACAATATATATCTCAGAAATGTAAGCAAAGCAAGATTCTTAGCCTCAAATTAAACATGGCACCAGTGTTGCAAATGCAACTAGTGTGCATGTTGTTGTTGTTGTTGTTTAATGTAAGTAGCAGCCATTGCAATGCCTGGGAAACATTGACACTTCAGGGGAATACTGTATCTTTTATCCTTCCCACAATCCTGATGAAAACCATGTCTCTGAAGCTGCTGCTTGCATTTCAAGTCCCCATTGGCACCATGTAAAGCAACTAGCAGTTTCAGAGGGCAGGTTTTTGTGGGAGATGGTGCAGGGAGAGACAGATTTGAACTCCCCTTCCCCACAGTGGCTGCTGAATACATAACAAAGGATATCTTTAACATTATATATACTTTAGACCTTAGTTATGGTACTCACATTCTCTATGCTTCAGGATAAAGAGGGGAATTTAGCTGTATCATCAGAAGAAGTGGCAATGAGACCTTTTCTGTGCCAGATCAGGAAACTGCATGATTGGTGTTGGGGTGTGCATCCGCGTGCATGCGTGTGTGCGCGCATGCACACACACACATGCAAAAAGCCTCCTCACCATTTGGTATACTGTTAAAACTGTCAGTGTATCAAGCCCATGACATAGGAAATTACTATGTGCTAGATGGTGTCCTCTGATAACCCTTTAGATGAATATTTGGCAAACAATGAATTCATTTTTGGCATAGTAGACTCAAATGTTTGGGGAAAAACACCTAGAATATGGCTCCTAACATACCCTCGTGAGGAGCATGTGACCTTACAGATGTTGTCAGTGAACAACTCCCTGACCACTGGCCATGCTGGCTAGGGGGTGATGAGAGTTGAAGACCAACAGCAACTGTGAAACCACTGGTTCCCTATCCCTGGTCTAGAATGAACACAAGAGGAATAACATTTTTTAGACATGACACTAAGAATGGCTTCCGCGTCCCTGCTGCATCACTTGTGCTCTGGAACAGTGTTCTTTTAAAAAGAAAACTCAAATATACAATCCAATGGATGTGGCTCATTCCTTCCATTTACAAATATGGGAAATTCAAACTTCTCCACGAATAAAAATAGTGAGGGAGGTCCACATAGAAGAACATCTGTTCAGTTGTGGACCAATCAAGCGACCGGATGCTGTTTACATAGGGCAAAACTGGGGGACCTGCTGCCCTCCATATGTTGTTGGATGCCAACTCCCATTAGCCCCAGCCACAATGGGCAGTGGTCAGAACGGGTAGTGGTTAGGAGTTGGGGTACAAATACCTAGGGAGCAACATATGAGTCCCCACTGATGTATGGGAATACTGCATGTCAAATTTGTGTCTGTTGTATCTGGCCTAATAGGTATGGCTTCCTACAAAATCCTGGGGTAGGTCTTCTAGATCTGTGGGCTCTCTGACAAAATACAATTTCCAGAGTTCTCTCAGGACATGGAATGACTATTAAGCTACTTGATGTATTATTAAACTAGTCAGTGGCAGAGCATCTGCTCTGCATGCATAAGGTCCCAGGTTCAATCCCCAGCATCTCCAGGGTATGCTGGGCATGTAACCCTGCCTGAAACCCCGCAGAGCTGCTACCAATCAGCGTAGACAATACTGAGCTAGATGGACCAGTCGTCTGACTCAGTATAAAGCACTTTCTGTTGAACCTGTAGATACCAACCCTCAACAGAAATGTATTCATGAGTAGTGGGGAAGCTGACATAACTTTATGCTAAAAAGCAACTTTCCTCCATTCCTCATTCTGAGTGCCAAGTGTTTGAGGACCAGGACATTTGCAGGAAAACCAAAATGCTTGTTTACAAAGCCATTGTACTGTACTACCAACCTTATTACAGTATATCTTGTGAAACATGGACCACTTATAAACACCATCTCCAACTCCTGGAAAGATCCCATCAACGGTGTCTCCAAAAATGTTTACATATCACTTGGGAAGACAGGTGAACTAATGCCAGTGTACGGTGTCGAAGCAATGATTCTTCAACATCAACTTCATTGGACTGGTCATGTTGTGCGGATGCCTGATTATTGCCTTCCAAAGCAACTACTCTATTCCAAACTCAAAAATGGAAAGTGTAATGCTGGTGGTCAACAAAACAGGTTTAAAGACTCTCTCAAAGCAAATCTTAAAAAATTGGAAAACACTGGCCTGCAAGCGCTCCAATTGGAGAACAGCCTTTACCAAAGGTGTCGTGGACTTCAAAGATGCTTGAACTCAGGACAAAAGGGGAAAATGTGCTAAGAGGAAGGTATGCTTGGCAAACCCTCATTGTGATAAACTTCCGCTTGGAAACCTATGTCCCCACTGTGGAAGGACATGTGGATCCAGAATTGGCCTCCACAATCATTTACGGACTCACTGTTAAGACCGTGTTCATGGAAGACAATCTTACTCGACTATGAGTGATCGCCAACGAAGAAAGAAGAAGCATCCAATTTGTCAAGACTTTTGAGGGAAATCATGTTTTGATTCATTTTAAATGCTCTTCCTCCTGCCTGCCCCTCCACCTGCCCCTCCACCTGCCTGCCCCTCCATTGGCACTGCTTGTCAATTTCCTCCTCTTCCTTTGTCTGAAGGTTGCCCTTGTGGAACTCACCAGGGAGTTTTGTGGCAGCAAAACTAGAATTAATTGGCTCCGCCTACCATTGGTTCTTCCTTGTTATTGGCTCTGGCTCTGCTGTTCTTGCATTCTGCCTTCACCTAAAGAATTCTGGGGGCTCTAGTTTGTCCAGGACACTGACAGTTAGGAGACCTGCTCCCCTCCCTACTCCCCTCACAGAATGGCAGTGCCCAGAGTGATTTAAGAGTCAATCTCTCTTCAGGCAAAACTGGGAATTGGAGCTTTGGGAGGGAAATAGTGGTCAGCACCTTTAATGAGCTACAGCTCTCAGAATTCATTCTGGGAAACTGTGACTGTTTAAAATTGTATCATAGTGTTTTAAATGTATGATGCGAATGCAGCCTTTGTAGGCCTTCTGTCCATTTGCATGTAGGGATAGCTAACATGAGGGCTCCTATGTTGTTAGGTTCTTGGATGAATAAGAGGTGTGTGTGACAGTCCCTGTAACTCCCCTCTCCCTTGACTCCTGCCCATGCTCATGCCATTTTCATGCCACAATACAATAAATAACTCCTAAGGTGTGGGAAGGGTTTTTTTTTGCTGCAAGATACCAACACAGCCACTCTCTGAGCATGTATGTCCATGGATAACCTGGCCCCACCATCCACCATCCATTTTAAATTCCCATTCCTGGTTCAACATTGCTCTGGTGGCATTGTGGGAAAATGTAAATGGTTGTCTTGCCACCACTAGATAATCCAACAGCAGAGGCTAGTTTATTTGGGCAAAAGGGGTGCTGTCCCATTAACCTGCGTCTGCCCTTGGGCAGTCCCCATTGGCTTGATTCCTGACTTACAGCCTGTCAGGAGGCGATTCTCTTTGCCATTGGTTCTAGATCTATCTCCTGTTGGGAGTCCGCATTTCACACCACTGCCGGGAAACACTAACTGGTCTTCATCAGTGAGCCCATTCTCATGTTCTTTCTCATTGTAGCAACAACTAATGGATAGCTTTCATCGCCATTTTCAGATTCATTTAAAAGTGCTACAATTAAAGGGGAATTGGTCAAGACCACAGTAACATTTAGGATCCTTCCTCAATTCTGTGTAGGGTTTGAATTGATTCATTTGTTTTTGGCTCTACCAAGTCCACTTTCAGTGGGCCGCATTCAACTAGGGCTGTGGTCCAGTAAGAGAAATATTAGTCGATGAATGGTAGCAGCTAAAGAATCAAATAATACATAAAATATGCAGAAAACTGCAAAAGAGGGAAAGCGTTGATTGGTTCAAGAAGGAAATACCTTTTGGTGTTTTTTCATAACTCACACATCCAGCAAAGTAGCTACCACATCTGAGAAGAAGCATCCTTTCCTCTCTGATATACATGGAAGGAATTCATCCAATAAGATATCACATTACCTGCTGGGTGGTTGTTTTTTGTTAACTTATTAAAAATATTTCAACAAATTAAAGACCTGCTACCTGCAACCAGTCCTCCAGATGTTGTTGGACTCCAACTCTCATCAGCCCCTAGCCCACATCCCCAATCTAACCAATGAATCAAATATAGTAGTGGGACTGATTTATGAGTGAACATGCATAATCCTGTATTGCAGATGCTGAAGCCTGAGTTTCAGCTATCTACTGGTCCATGTGAATCTGGAGTAACTGAGCAATTGGAGTTCATTAAGTCTGAGTAAGGGCTTGGGGGAAAGCCATAGGAACAAAATGAGGACATAGGAAGCTGCTATTGGCCCATCTAGCTCAGTACCATCCAGTCTGATTGGCCACTGATCTCCAGGATTTCACACAGGAGCTTTTCCCAGCTGTCTAGAGATGCCAGAAAACCTGAGACCTTCTGCATGCAAAGCAGATGCTCTGCCACTGAACTGCAATCCCCCCCAAGCATTGCTTTTTCTACAGTGACTCGACTGACATTTCAGGAGGGTCCCAAGGGACATGGCAGATTTCTCTCTCTCTCAAAGACCTTCCTAATTAACCCAGATTGGGACAACGGAGCACTGCATATATCTGTCAAGTAGATATAAACATAAGGAACACCCAACAGATGCCTGCCAATCACATGAGTGGGGGGGGGAGGAAAGTGGAGAATTTGAGAGTGAGTTATATTACATTTTTTAAAAAATAAAGAACACCCACCCTAATGTTTTGTGCTCATATTGGTAAATGTAGTTAAATGAAACTGTGTGTCTCATAAGAACCTTTTGCTCATTTTTGTTAAAAAAACAAAATGTTACTACTAATCTAAATGAAACCCTCCCCACTAACTCATGCATCTACTTCGTCATTTATTTAAAATACTATCATTATGACATGAGCCTTCGCTCTTTGTCTTTCTCCACAGTCTTACTTTTCACCAGCTACTCATCTCCCCGCTGCCCCTTCTCTCGCCCAGTTTCATACAGTACAAAGGCTATAAACTAATGTACCAGTCTATGGGCTTTTATGGTGCGGGGAAGGAAGGGGGGCGTGGAACGTAGGAAAGAGGAAGTATTTGCTTGGGAGCCACTGTTACAGGAAAAGGTCTCACAGTCCGGGTTGGCTGTTGGTCCACAACTAACATGTTACTCCGACCTTTTTTGCTGCATGGGTCAATACCCCCCCCCCTCAAAATGGTGGTGATACTTGTGGCTCCGGGCATCCGAAAGAGGCTCCAAAAGGTTAATAGGTTTCATGGTGTTCATCTTGCTTTCCTTTGCGATGGCGGGATCAAAATGGAGGGTTGTTGATGGGCGTTGCCATGTTCCTCCTGAACTCAATGCTAGTGCCATGATACTTATTTTTTCTGTAGGTGATCTGGCAGCAGCCTTGAAATTTCATTTTTTTAAATAAAAAAAATGAAAGTCTCTCTTAATTTAACACTCCTGTTGTCACAGAGCCTGAAGTCAGCATGAAGGAAGAGCTGAGGAAAATATGGCTGTAAGAGTCTGAGCTGAGAAATCAGGGGGCACGTGAGGGGTTGGGGAGTCATCTGTGAAGATGGGCCTTCTTTCCAGGGTTCCCCCCTTGTTTTCCCTTGAATTTCATGAGGCAAAATAAGAACTCTGCATAGAGTACAGCCTGTCAATGGGGTTTCCAACCCTGGCCTGCATGGAGTTTACTTCTGAGGAGGCCAGGAAACAGTCGCTCAAGCTAGTTAGAGAGGTATCACTGTCGATGTCGTGGAAAATCGAGTCATTCCCTGCGAGGCACAAAAAACAGCAACACAAGCACATTAATACACACTGAATTGCTCACTCAGAGAAAGAGACCTGGGGTTCCCTTATCACTTCATGCAATGGAAGCCCATCTGCACACACAGCAGAATAACGTGATATGAATTTTCTTGAACCATGCCACTTCATATTGCATTTGGAGGGAAATCTCATGCTTGATTGCTGCCCCTACATGAAAAATACCCCATATGCAGAAAATGAGTATGCCAAGGTAAGCCTGGCGTGCTAATTTCCCTCCTCTCTTCCTTTCTCCTTCTCATGCTACCGGTATTTTTCTGTGTGCATGGTTGGGGGCATCTGCAGGAATTTTTGGTGGACAGGGAGAGTAAAACACTGAAAGCAGGGAACAGGCCACTCCTCTCTCTCTCTCTCTCTCTCTCTCTCTCTCTCTCTCTCACACACACACACACACACACACACACACACACAGAGAGAGAGAGAGCGCACCTGTACATTTTGCCTCATATCTCAGGTTCTAAAAATGCTAAAAACTTTGGCTGCATTCACATGGCAGTTTAATCTAACATTCCCCTTGTATTTGAGCTTTCATGAAATGTAAGATGTACTTCTGGCGCTGTCTCATAATATGGCAAGTTTAGCACTCATTCCCTGTGTTATTTGCAAATAACATGGAAATGAGTGATAAACTTGTGCTACATTCCACTGTATTTTGAGAAATGCCTTTTATGTTGTACGAAAGCTCAAACACAGTATTTACTCGAATCTAGTGCTCACCTTTTTTGGCCAAATTATGTTGCGGAAATTAAGGTGTGCATTAGATTCGATGGCACATTTACATTCGCCAGCAAATACTTTTTTTATTTTTTTTATTTCAAGGCTCTGAAAACTGAGCTGTGCATTTGATTCGATGGCACATTAGTCTCGAGTAAATACGGTATAATGTGGAAATTGACAATTATTGAAAGATCCGAGAAACAGAATAAACTGCTATGCGAATTCAGTCTAACTCATTAAAAACAAAATGAAGGCCAGGTGGAGATTATGGTTCATCCACCATAAAGGGGAGGCAGCTGCCCCTCTTGTGGAAACCAGTGTAACCAATGTTATTTTTCGTGTGATGTGTCAATTAGGGCCCATTAGGGGAGAAGGCTAACCTAGAACCCTGCTCCCTCTCAGGCTAATTTTCTACAGCATTCCAACCAGGCAGTCTGGAGAGGTGCAGTCCTGGCAAAGGATTTAGGGGAGGTGCAGGGGCACGTGGTGGGAGGGGGGGGAAGGGATATTTCACTAGTGTCAGTACTTGCATTGGCTTCTGCTAGTGTGCTGTATTAATTAAACCCAGCCCGGTGAGTCTAAGTTAGTCCCATCCATTATTTTCAATGGGTTGACTCTGAGTGGGACTAACATTTGGCTGCAACTCCAAAGCTTTATTTCTTTGGGCTCCTAATCACTGCAGAGTTTAGTGACTGCATTGTGAGGGTGGAGAGAGGTGAGGATTTGCCAAGGACTTGTTTGCATTCCAATCTGCAGCATTTAGGTAAAGGTAAAGGGACCCCTGACCATTAGGTCCAGTCGTGACCGACTCTGGGGTTGCATGCTCATCTCGCATTATTGGCCGAGGGAGCCGGCGTATAGCTTCCAGGTCATGTGGCCAGCATGACAAAGCTGCTTCTGGCAAACCAGAGCAGCACATGGAAACGCCGTTTACCTTCCCGCTGTAGCGGTGCCTATTTATCTACTTGCATTTTGACGTGCTTGCAAACTGCTTGGTTTGCAGGAGCTGGGACCAAGCAATGGGAGCTCACCCCATCACAGGGATTCGAGCCGCCGACCTTCTGGTCAGCAAGCCCTAGGCTCAGTGTTTAACCACAGCGCCACCTGGGTCCCTTGCAGCATTTAGGAAGAGCTTTTTAAAAAAATAATTAAGAAGAGAAAGTTCCTTTTCTAACTGATACGAGTAAACAATCTGTGGGAAGCTGTTTGGTCACAGAGAAGAGATTCTGCATTCCATCCCAGGAAACTGTGGCTCCCAGGAATGGCGGTATCAAATGGTGTCAATGGCAAATATGGAACTGGGAAAAGAGCAAAGCTTTTGCTCACTTGCTCCATTAACGGAAGTCCACCCTGTGACCTCCTCTACCAGTTTAACCCACAGCTCCTCCACAGTGGCAGGAGATAGCTTTCTGGACCAGATGAGCCTTTGGTCTGATCCATCAAGGCAAGAGTCGTTATTTTACCAGGTGCCCTGGTGGACTCAGTGTGTAATATAGAACAGTAGGTGCCTGCTCAGTCCCACACACTGACTAGGTGGCCTCGGATCTGTCGCGATCTTCCAACCACAAATCCTTCATCTCCTGATTGGGAATCTTAAATGTTACACCCCACACACTGTTGTTGTATGAGGATTGAGGAGATAAAGTCTGCACATCAATTTGCATTGCTAAGGAATTGTATAAGCAAGGTGATAACTCAGCCTTCTGCCAAAACCACATCTGACTTTGCATTCCTCATGATGTGGTAGTGGAGAGACAGGTTATTGAGGGTGCTGGATTCTTTTCTGCCTCCTCAGAATATGAAGCAAGCATCTAGACTACATACATTGGTTGGCTTCATACCAGTTTAGCTGTCATGGCTCCATTGTCTCCTTCCTATGAACAAAGGCAGATTCAAGGGAGTGTGACCGGTTCGGTTGTGCTGGGTGAGGAGCTTTGGGGATGCCACCAGAGAAACCTCAACTATTATTTAGAAGAAAGCATGAGAAGTGGGGAGGGCTGAATTCTGACATCACACAAGGTACCACTGAATTTGAGACCCCAAAGTCTGCCACTGCCATGAATCCTGGGAAACAGAGTTTGGTGAAGGTGAAAAGAATTCTCTGGAGAATATCCCATAGTCCCCTCCCTCACAGAGCTGAAGATCCCAAGACCTCTATCAGAGAGTTGCAGTTTAAGCAAATATTATAGACATGCCCCAAATCCCCAATGAGACCTACTAGGAATGCTGGATTGACAATATATCACATAAGTAGGGCATTGTGATGTCAAAGGTAAAACAGCTAATAATGTTCAAGTCTGGACCATCTCCAGAAGCAAATGGTCTGCTTTTGAAGCATTTTGCAAGCTGCTGGGCTAGTTTTAAGAACCAGTTAATACAGGCACAAGGGCTGTGGTGACAGCTGTGACAGCAGGAAGTTTCCTCCTGCCTCCCTTGTTTTTTTTCCCCTTCCAGAGGAAATTACATTTCCCAAGATCCCTGACATTTAGATCACTATCATAGTGGCAACCTAAAAACCTGAGCTAGAGAGTTAAGGAGGGCCCTGGTATCTTTGTGTGGCTTCTGCCGGCCAGCTAAGAAGATTTAGGGGGATTTTGGGTGAGAAGGGTGAGGGCTGGTGGGAAGTTAAGGGAAGAATTCAGAGCCTGCTACATTTCCAGTGGCATTACTGGAAGTATGATGGAGCTTGAAAGGGCTCATAATTCTTCATTCAGAAATGCCATTGCTTTGAAATACCATATAAAGGAGCAGAAGTCTTTCTGGTAGAGTCCAGCACAAGCAGAACAGAAAGGATAGGCTTCCAGAGACTCAATGGAGACTCATCTTCCCTCTTTGCTTGTTTTGGACCCTGGTGGAAGGAACTCTATTTCCTCCAGAAGAAGACCAAAACGATGCCTTGGATACAAATGGCATCTAATCTTAACATCTGACTCAAGTTGCTCCCAGGGCTTTCCACCCTGTAAAATGACAGGGAGACCTCTCAAGAGTGTGGGCTTGGGAATCCTAGACCGAAGCTTCCATGTTCTACCTTGGACATGCCAACAGCAGCTGGTTCCCAGTGAGTCTTACCATAGGGGTTCATGTGGTCACCTGGCATTTGTGGTGGTGTGAGACCTTGCTGGAAGGGGTCAGTGGCATAGCTGCTCTGATCCATCGCTACAATCTGCTGCTGTGGCGGTGCTAGCGGTGTATAAGATGTCATCATCCCCTCCATTCGGTTGGACATAACTTCTGCAAAGAAAGACAATTGACTTCATCTAAAGCTCCTCCTGTGAGATGGCTGAAATTACAGTGCTCTCGGCCTTTGAAGTTGCCCCTGTTTTCTTTCCATTTGGGGCTGAGTTTAAAAAGAGGGGAGGGGGCAAGCTCCACAAACATTTTCATCACCATGAAGCACCACCCTCCCCAATTCAGTGATTGGAAGGGACTGACTGCAGGGAAAGGGGATAACAGTGTTCACATTTTCAGGAAATGCACTGCCATCTAGTTCAGCATCCTGTTCTCACAGGGCCCAAAGACAAGACCACTTTCTCCTCCTGTGGCTTCATGAAACTGGCATTCAGAAGCTTTAATGCCTCTGATCATGGAGGCACAGCATTAGCCTTGTCCTCCGTGAATGTATCTAACCTTCTTTTAAAGCCATCTAAGGTAGTGGCTATTACTGCCTCCTGTGGGAGTGAGTTCCATAGTTTAACTATGCACTGCTGGATCTTTCAACACTCAGCTTCATTAGATACCCATGAATAGTTCCAGCATTGTGAGGGGGGGGGATCTTCTCTCTCTCTTCCATGCCATGCATAATTTACAAACCTCTGTCATTTCATCTCTTACTTGCCTTTTCTCTTAACTAAAAAGTCCAAATGTTGCAACCTTTCCTTCTCCACCCCCTTGATCATTTTGGTTGCCCTTTTCTGAACTTTTCCAACTCTACAGTACACTATCCTATTTGAGCTGGGGCGACTAAAAAAATAATCACACCCCTATTCCAATTGTGATCACACCATCGATTTGCAATACAATTCTCAGCATCCTCTCCAAACTGCAGCTACTAAGATTCTTTGGGGGAAGCTATCCCTATTAAAATGGTATCAAACCAATGTGCAGCATAGGTGATCCCTAAGTCTTTTGTGGCTGCATTACACACACACACACACACACACACAAAATTTATTTTTGAACAGTCTAACATCTGGATTTGATTTGACACCTGCTGTAGAGAACAGTCCTGACTCACAGCCCCTTCTCCTCATCCTCCCCAACCACAAGCCCAGAGTTCCTTCATTTCCATCAGATATTGTTTGAAAGGAGCTATTTGTTTCTGCCAGGGTGGAATGAGAAGCAGCTAATTGTTTCCTTGAAATTCACTCCCACGATCCCAGGCTGTCTACTCCGACATGATGCAATGCCAGACAGGTGATGAAGACTGTTGCATCGCTCATCCATATGCAGTGGTTTGGGGTTGCACATCCTATCCTAAGTAAATGGTGTTGCAAGTGGTTTGGGGTGGAGACTCCTGTTTTGTCCAGTCCTTGCCACAGTAGTGTGCCAGCCCGAACTGGCGCCACTGGGTGCCAGAGCGGCAAGAACAGATAAGAACATCATGCTAATGGGATGGCGAAGGAGCAGCAATGTGGGGGTGTAATTGCCAAGAGGTCTAGCCGGTTGGGGCCCTTCTTCCCCTCATTTCAAAGTCCAGGTTGGAAACTAAACATCATTGCTTTGAGTTGTTGTTAGGTTTTCTTCTGGTGTTGGTTGTATAAATTTATGGCTGTGCTCTGCCGCCATAGTCAGAGGCTGTATGCTTCTCAATATCAACTGCTGGAAGGCACAGGAGAGGAGAACGCTCCTGTGATTTGGTCCTGTTTGCTGATTTCCCGCAGGGATCTAGTTGGCCACTAGGAGAAGAGGAATCATAGAATTGTAGAGTTGGAAGAGACCACAAGGGCCAACCCCCTGCCAAGCAGGAAACACCATCAAAGCATTCTTGACATATGCCTGTCAAGCCTCTGCTTAAAGACCTCCAAAGAAGGATACTCCACCACACTCCTTGGTAGCAAATTCCACTGCCGAACAGCTCTTACTGTCAGGAAGTTCTTCCTAATGTTTAGGTGCAATCTTCTTTCTTGAAGTTTGAATCCATTGCTCCGTGTCCGCTTCTCTGGAGCAGCAGAAAACAACCTTTCTCCCTCCTCTATATGACATCCTTTCATATATTTGAACATGGCTATCATATCACCCCTTAACCCAGTGTTTCTCAACCAGTGTGCCTCCAGATGTTTTGGGACTACAACTCCCATCATCCCTAGCTAGCAAGACCAGTGGTCAGGAATGATGGGAGTTGTAGTCCCAAAACATCTGGAGGCACACTGGTTGAGAAACACTGCCTTAACCTTCTCTTCTCCAGGCTAAACATACCCAGCTCCCTAAGCCGTTCCTTATAAGGCATCGTTTCCAGGCCTTTGACCATTTTCGTTGCCCTCTTCTGGACATGTTCCAGCTTGTCAGTATCCTTCTTGAACCGTGGTGCCCAGAACTGGACACAGTACTCCAGGTGAGGTCTGACCAGAGCAGAATACAGTGGTACTATTACTTCCCTTGATCTGGATGCTATATTCCTATTGATGCAGCCCAGAATTGCATTGGCTTTTTTAGCTGCTGCATCACGCTGCTGACTCATGTCAAGTTTGTGGTCTACCAAGACTCCTAGATCCTTTTCACATGTACTGCTCTCAAGCCAGGTGTCTCCCATCCTGGCTTGAAACAGGACTAGATGAACTATTGGCTTGATACAGCAGGGTTCTTATTATGTTCTCAACTAGCTTTTAACAAGAGCCATATTTTGAACAATAGAAGAGCCTGACCTGCTGTTTCAGGCCAGAGGCCCAATCTAGTCTGGTGCCCTGTTCTCCCAGTGGCCAACCAGATGGCTGTGGCCAACCACATGCCGATGGCAAGCTCAAGAGTTCTCTCCCCAAATAATTCCCAGCAACTGATATTCCTATTGCCTCTGACAGTGGAGGCAGAAGATAGTTGTGGTGGCTAGAAGGTTTATCTTCCATGAGGATAAATAAATACCTATAAACACGCGGTTCAAGTATGATTCAAATCTTGTCTCTGCTAGAAACTTACTATTTTATTTTACTTAGAAGCATGCTTAATAGTTCAAAAATCTCTGAGTGGTGTCAATCAGTAGGCAGCATCAGACACGTATCAGCCACCCCCTGCCTCCAGTATTCAATATGGGGCTAAGGTGCAGAGGACTACGTTACATGGGTGGTATAAGGATTAAAATATTGTATATACGGGATGCTTTGAACATGCACATATGCGAAGCATGATTAGTAATCCAAGGGAAGGGTGAGAAAGGTGCTTCTTTCACCTGCCAATTTTTCCTTGGAAATATCCTCCAGGCTGTTTTTAACCTGGGTCCCCCTGCCAAGCTGGGCTCCAAGCCTAATGATCAGCCTGACTTTGGGAAACTATGGGTGGAGGAAACATTCACAGGGGAGAATCAACTCAGCAAGGCAGGGTAGGGGTGGGGAGTGGGGCATAGGCAAAATCCTCTTATGCTCACCAGTTTTTTTGTTTTTGTTTTTAAGAAAAAAGGTGCCAGTACTCACCATGAAGTTGTTACAGTAAGTGCCACACTTTTAACATGTGGTGGGGGGTGCCGGTACTGCGTACCCTTGAGTACCCCCAGAAAAACACAGTGCTGATGCTCACTGAGTCTTTTCTGTAAATGTATTCCCCTCTTTCCCTATGTTTAGAGGGTTTAAAAACAAGACACAACATGGCAGAGCATTCAGCTTAGGCAATCCTCCCTCTGCATTCCAGAATGGTATAGTCCTCTAGGAATAGGACAATTCTACCTATGTCTCTTTCTTTCTTTCTTTCTTTCTTTCTTTCTTTCTTTCTTTCTTTCTTTCTTTCTTTCTTTCTTTCTTTCTTTCTTTGTGTTTGGCTGCAACTTGCAGGGTATATACCCAATACTCAAGCTCCTGCAGTTAAAAGCCTTTCACTCTTTTTGTTTGTATGTAAGCATATCCTGGGTTCACACCTTGAATATTCTGCATTGGGCTGGCCACCCAAATCAGAAATGATGCAATGGAACTGGAAAAAAGGCCATAACCCCCAAATGCCATCATCAACCCCAAGGGTCCCATCCACGTCACCACTGTGGTTTCACCTTGACCTAGTCGCTGTGAATTCTGCTGCTCCTGCTGCTGTTGATGCCTTCGGGCCAATTTCTTCATCTGAGGAAGAAAGGAAAATCAGGACTAAACAGGGGCACATCAATCAAATTCTCACACTGGCTGGACTGGATGCCTGTGGGGAGCCTGCAAGAAGGACCTGAGTGCAACAACACTCTCCCCTCCAGCTGTTTCCAGCAATGGGCATACAGAGGCACACTACTCTGGCAGTGAAGGTAGAACATAAGAAGCCCTGCTAGATCAGGCCAATGGCCTTTTAGTCCATCATCCTGTTCTCATAGTGGCTGACCAGGTGCCTGCGTGGGAAGCCTGAAAGAAGGACATGAGCACAACTGCACTCTGCTCACTTGCAATTCCCAGCTACTGGTATTCAGAGACATGATGCCTCTGACCGTAGAGGTAGAACGTAGCCACCATTTCTAGTAGTGCAAGAGTGTCCCTCTAGCAGGCAGTAATGCAGTGACATTGGGGAAGCATTGCAAAACAACCAATAAAGTGGAACTAATGAATTGCGGTGTCAATTGCATTTTGCAGAATTCCCCCTTTTTTTAAAAAAAAAAAAACCCAGCACACCAGTCTGGGGCGGTCCTAGGAGAGGCAATAGATGTGATTCACTGTTCCTCTTCCTATGTATCCAGTGTTACTCCTACTCACAGTAGACCAATTAAAATAAATAAATAAATAAATATGGCCAATGTAGTGTCTTAACTTGAATTCACATATTTCCCTGCCTCCCCACTCTCACTATCAACCCCTGAACTATTTCTGCTTCTGGAGCTTTCGCTTCTCACTTTAAGTTAAGCAGGGACTGCTTAGGATCTGACACAGGAAGTACAACTAAGAAGGATGCACAAGTCCTTTGTACTTCCTGTCCTCCACTTCTCTCCCTCCCCACCCCACAATCCTGTAATGTCTATTATGCTTGATTGCCATATTCCATACCCCTCAACCGTCCCGATTTTCTCGGGACATCCTGAAATTACAGAAGCTATCTCGGCTTCTGGATTGTCCCGTTTTTTGGTGCTGTGGCTCCTGTGAGAGCGCAGCACCAAAAGAGGCAGTGAAGGGCCTTGTTATGATGACAAGAAGGAAGAGTGAAAAGAGCATGTGTGCGAACTTGTATTTCTCAGGGTGTGGGGGGGAGAGGGAGAGGGGAGGGGGAGAGAAATCCGGGCGATGGTCACGTGGTTGCACAGTGGAGTCGTGCATCTCTGGGCGGAAGAAGGAGGTGGCAGCAACAGCAGCAGGAGCAGCAGCAGCAGCAACAACAACAACAGCAGAATTAGTAGTCGAGCCAGCTTGCTGAGGTCACATATGGCAGTGTTACCCACTACCGTGAGTGCTTCCTTCATCACACGCCGCTGTGTCGGCCCCTCCCTCCCCCCCCCTGCACGGGAGGGGATGGTGGTGAGTTAGAAAGCGGCTGAGGTATTGAGAAGGGAGAGGAGCACGGCGGAAAGAATCCCAGCGTCGCTCCAGAAAGGCGGCCAGTTTGAGTCCCTCCTGCCCTGCGCCTCCTGTTGTTTTCTTTCAGGGGGGGATGTCTTCTGCCGCGCCCCCCCATTCTCTCTCTCGTAAGTTTGCTGTAGGAAAGGAAGAAGCATCCCCCCTCCTTCCCCACATGTACCTTCACTCTTGGACCCCCTAGCTCTAACCTGCACAGGGGAATGTTTTCTTGCCTCCCTCCCCGCCCAACATGCTGCAGCCTGGCTTAATAACAACACCATGCATAGCGCTTAAGTTCTCTGTTGCACTGGGGGGAGGCTCTTTCTTTTCTCATCCCTTCAGGTTGTGACTAAGCATAATTTGCCCCACATAACATAACCCCCCCCCCCATTTTATTTGGCAGAATGCTGGAGGGTTTGTGTAGTCTGTGTACTCCCCTCCTTCTGATGAAAAGCCAAATCTCTTCACCACAGTTAGGGTTGTCAACAAACCATGGCCCAAAATGAAATTTAGAAGCAAATGTGTGACAGATCTTCAGAGGGATCCCAAAGTGGGAAACCTAAAGTGGTTGGCAAAATGTTCCATCTTGAATAAAAAAATAAATTAAAGAGAGCATTTCTGAGCTCCACTTCCCAGAATATCAGTTCCTGGGTTGTAGCCAATATTAATCCTAGTCAGAGCAGGCCCACTTAAGTTAATAGATATGACCAGGGTAGGTCCATAAATTTTAAGTGGGTCTACACTGAGTTGGACTTGGTTGGTTAGAACCCGTTCTGTCTTATTGGTAGGCAGGACCTTACCTTTGCTCTTTGATTCTGAAACCACACCTGGACAACTCTGACACTGAGGCCTGTTTCAGCTGCTAGTGTCTCCCTAACCTGCAACAAAGGTAAAAAGATGGAATAAGTTGTGGAGCTGAAATGGAAAGTTGCTGCAATCAAACAAAATGCCCAAGTTCTCTCAACTCTGAGCCCTGCATTTCCAAGAAACTGCAGGGACATCCAGAAGAATAAATAACAGGTTCAATGCTAAGATTGTAGAGATGGTGAAGTTAATGAGACAGAAGAGGAGATGAGAGTTCAGTGAGTCAAATAATAATGCAAATAATGCAAACAATTTTATTTTTCTCTGTGTGTGTCTACAGTCTTGGGACCTGCAAAGATTTGAATGAATGCTTTGGCAGTGCCAACTTTGCCATGTCAATGCCTATATTGTATTGTGCTTTTTGGTAGAGAGGTCCCTGGCACGGACTGGCTGAGTGAGTGTGATGTAATGGAATGTTCACAAACATTCTTCCTGGAAACTGATTTCTTAAAAAATGACCTGTCAAAAAGTTTGGCTTCTGCAGAAGAGAGGGGAAGTTGTCTTTTTGGAAGCCATCCAAAGTCACAAAGGACCTAGGGGCAGGAATAGAAGTCCACAAGTTGTACACACCACAAATTTAAATAATACAGTTTCTCTCAAATAATCCTGGGAACTGTGGTTTGATATGGGTGCTGGGAATTGTAGCTCTGTGAACGGTAAACTACAGGGGTTTTTTTTGTAGCGTAGAGCCATATGCTTTGTATGTGCTTTCAATGCATGGTATGTACGCAGTCACAATCACTGCCAATGGGCAGCATCCTGCCCTGTATCAGAGTGCAACAAGCTCAAATAGGGAACACCTGCACCTGCTGCCTTACACAGCATCTTCTGCCTCATTCTACCTAATGGTTGGGCTGACCCTAAACTCACGATTCTTTTAGCTGAAGATGCCAGTTGATGTGTATGCTTTTGCCACAACCATGATACAGAATCAGATTGTGAATGGTGGTGTTTGAACAATGACAGCCTACCTTCCTACAAGGCTTGGAAGATACTTCAAATGAAGCTTTGAAAGCTCTCCTCTGCTGTGTTGTGAGTATCGTCCGCGGCCGCTTTGGTCTCCTTGGGTCCTTCCCGTCGTCTCCACCCTTCCCTGGGTTTGCTTGTCCTTTGGTCGGTTTCACATCCCCATCCTCATCATCACTTTTAACTATTGGTCAATTGCAAATGGAACAAATTAAAATACATGGCCACTCAGCCCACACAGGACCACCAAAGGCCCATCCAGTCATCACCAGGTTTCCCCTAGTGACCAGCCAGATGCTCCAAGGCATTGGTGAGGAACCTCAGGACCAAGGATCAAATGCAGCCCTCTACCTGGCCCTCAGAACTCTCCTTACACCATGCCCCTCACTTGCCCTCCATCACATCCTCAGTATTTTTGCCTGGCTTGAATGTTGTCTATGAACTCTGATAATTCCTCCTGCTTGTACAGAAAGAGGATTGTGAAGAAACTAGCATGATATATAAAGATAGGTAGCATCTACATTTGTTGCTCCGCCCACCTTTGTCTCTGTCTCCTCCCACCACTGGAATGTGGTCCTCGGGCTGAAAAAAACACCTCCAGCAGCCCTACCCCAAGGAAAGACTAGGAATAGGGCTTGCAGGCAATAGGAACATTAGCTGGTTGGTTCTTACCCTATTCTGAAGGAGAGTTGTACGTATGTCTCATAAGTCTCCCTTTCAGATTTAACTATTAATAATCTAGTAATAACTTTTGGCACCAGGTGCCATATTCCAGCTTTCTGAATGGCAGGAAAGTACTTCAGCTATTGTGTGACACACTTCATTTACCCATTGAGGAACACTTATAATCTGTGGCACCATTAACCTAGAACTTTGGGGCAGTTGTCTGGAACCCTTTTCGGCAGCATAAACAGGAGGACTCCCCAATTTAAGCATTTCTAACTCATCAATTTTTGAAGTAATATACATTGCCACAGGGGATGTCATACCAATGGTGGGTGTGGCCAGAGGGGGGAAGTGGGGAGTGAGACAGGTGTGCCTCTGACTTTTGTACAGCAGACTACAGTCAAGCACTGCAAAATGCTGTTGTTTTCAAAGGTACATCAATCTAGCTGGTCGGTTAAGATACATTATCACAGTTCAAAGGACATATTCCAGCCAAATCAAAGCACTCAAGTATGGGGTGGAGAAAATCTAGTGAGGTGGCTGGGTCTTGGCCCGGGGGAGACTCCCAGAGACATTTGTCCCTCTGGCTTGAGGTTCCCAAACTCTACATTATTTATTTATTGCATTTATATACCACTTTTTCCTCCAAGGAGCTCAAGGCATAGGTGCCAACTCCCAGATTTAAAAATCCAGGATCGGCACCAGAAGTCGCGCTGCGACCATTTTGGAACCGGGCAGAGCAGCACTGGAAGTCGCTTCTACGCATGCTCTGCCCATTTCCAAAATGGCTGCAGCGCCAGAAATCGCTTCTGCGCATGTCCAGAGACTCCAGACATGCGCAGAAGGAGCCTCCCTGGGCCAGTAAAAATCCAGGGGATTTACGGGATTTTTTTAAAATCCGGGCTGCCAGCGGGAAACGGCTGGGGAAACGGGGGTTTCCCGGGGAATATGGGAGACTTGGCAGCTATGGCTCAAGGTGGTGGGCATTGCTTCTCCTCCTGCCTCACAACAATACAGTGAGGTAAATCAGGCCGAGGTACAGGTATTGGCCCCAAATCATCAAGTGAGCTTCCTGGTAGCATGGGGATTCAAATCCAGGTCTAGCACTCTATCAGTTACACTACACTGGCTCTCATTATCGTCCAAAGGGAAAGAAAGGCAGGAGCTTTGCTTCAGAGATTGAAATTACCTAGCCACGTGACTGAACACCATTTGAGAGGACTCACCTGAATCTGAGTCATCAGGGCTGACAGAGCTGAGCAAATCTTTCTCCTTTTCATAGTCACTCTTGCAGAGCAGCTGCCCCTCCTTCAGCACAAACTCATCTCCCTTCCTCAGCTGCCGCTCACAGACACAGCAGCAGAAGCAGCTCAAGTGGTAGACGCACTCCAGAGCCCTCATCACAAACTCTGTTGGGGCAATCTTCTCCATGCACCCACTGCATTTTGCAGCGAACAACCTATTGGAGGAAGAAAGGAGAATACTCAGGTCACGAGGCCGAGGCTCCTAGCAGGATCCCAAGTTGGAATTCCAGAACATAAGAAGAGCCAAGCATCTTGTTCTCCCAGCGGCCAATCGGACAGCTGTGAAATCCAGAAACAGGACCCAAGCACAAGAACCCTCTCCCCTCCTGTAGGTTCCAGCAATTGGTATTCAGAAACGTTTCTGCCTCTGGCCATTGAAGAAGAGCACAGGCATTGTGGCTAGTAGCCACTGACAGCCTTACCCTCCAAGAGAGGAGAAAACCTGGAATGAAAATCTCCTGGCATGAATTTCCTTGTAGAAGATTATATGACACCCCGGATATGTATTCTGCAGTGCTCACATACATTTTATACATTGCAATTATTTTTGTTGAGAACAGAACCCCCCCAAAGCTGCAATCTAAGTCATGTGTAGGGTTTGAAATACATTTTTTTTTTAAAAAAAAAAGTATTACATTTCTGTCTTGCTCTTCCTCCAAAGAGGTCATCAAAACATATGGAGGGTACTCAGTAAAATCAAGGGAAAACCAGGAGTAGAATGGCTTGGAACCTCAATTCCAAGAGACAGGCCCAAGACACTTTGTTGGATACACAGCACTGGATTACTCAAGAGGCTTTGGGCAGCATCAAAGCAAGGGCACAAAAAATAAGATTTTTTTTTAAAAAAGAATTTGATTTTTGATTATTATTTTTTAAAATCATCTACTAACATAGATTGGAATAATTCAAGGAAATCAGATTCTGTTATGTGCTGCAAATCTATGCTTTATTAACAATATGTTCTTCTGAGTTATATGAACTTTGGGTTTTTCCCCCTTATCTACATATTATGCATATAAACATAAAAACATTGTGCATTGCATAATTTGTTTTTCTGTTTTTATTTCTGATCACTGAGATAAGAGGCAGGATGAAATGTAACCAATAAAATATTATTTCATGGCTTTGTGTTGCTTTTATTCTGAATCACACAATCTTTTCAGTGCATAGGACCTCTAAAGGTCTTAATCTGGCCCTGTGCATACAGTTTGTGTTTAGTTTTCTGCCATTGTATAGGAGCTCCTTGGTGAAGCCCCTCATAAAACTCTCTTGACGCAGCCATAGAATCAGTAGTGTCTGGTGCCCACTGAGGCTACTGGAGTGGAATGAAATGATAGGTAAAATGATAGGCAGGGTCTGAGCCAATGAGAGGCAGAGCCAACTAATTATACCACTGAGTTCTACAAGGACAACCATGAGACTAAGCACGAGGAAGAAGGTGACAGGTAGTGCCGCCACCCCCCGGACTGGTTTTCAACAAGAAGGCATACAGCTGTGGGCTGTCTGAGGGCAGATTGAGATGGGGGGAGGGCTAGTAACCCTCTTGCCCTAGTGGACCAGCCTCCGTTGCTTACCCCAGGACACACTGAGAGGGAGAGGAAGCATCTTCCAGCTTTTGGTAGCATCCAAGCATGCTGAGACCCCCATTCTTTTCTCTTTTCCTTGCATATGCAACCAAGGAAGTACTTAAAAGGATTAAAAGCGTGCACAGATCTCCCCTGCCCTGGCTCCCTAAACCGATTGGGCTCTGTTTAATGAAGCTTGCCCCTTGAACTCAAAAGGGGCGTGGGGAAGACAGGATGCCTTCAAAGGGTTTCAAGAGGATCAGCGCTAATGTAAAGGCATCTGCAGATGGGCAGTCCATTCAGACCGTTGCAAAACCGATTGCGCTTCAGTAACATTCAATGGGGTGAAGGTAATGAGGGGTGGAAGCAGGCTGATGTTTGGCAAAAGCATTTGGGGAGGGGAGAGAAGCTTTCAGGTGGGGTGGGGGATTTATCATGCTGGGGGGAGGGGGAGGAAGGGGTAACATTGTTGCTCTGATAAGCTTTCTGCTGTTTTTATGGCATTTTGTCCTTTCCACGGATGATCGTCCAAATGTAAAATCGGAATGCTTTCAAGCAAAAGGCATTTATTTAACCCCTACTCCCCAATGTAGGACCCAGGACATGACCCAGCCAAATTTGAGTGCTTTCACTGTCCCAGTGAGTCCTTGACATCACAGAGCAAAGGAGGAAATCCACAGAGGGATGGAACAAACAGTCTGTTTCCGGGCTGTTTTGCACATGTTCATAAATCTGTTCCAGTCCAATAATAATAATAATAATAATAATAATAATAATAATAATAATAATAATAATAATAATAATAATCTGCATGAAAATTCATATTTGCATGCCTCTTCATATTTAATTTCACATTTAAATACAAAATGTGCATTTCTAAATGTATTTTATCCATAAAAATAAGCTTTTTACACACACTTGAGTACTTTTTAAAGCAAAAAACTGCTTGACAAATTTCAGTGATGTGTGAATTCTGAATGATAAGAGTGTTCTAATGTAAGTATTCATTTGTAAAGGGCAGATCTGGTCTGTTCTGTACTGGAATTTGCAAATAATTAATTTCTCAGGCATCTATTCAGGAAACAAATTTCATTTCAGCCTGAACAGGCGCAAAGAGAAATAGGGTTGTATCCAACTAACTTCAACTCAAGAATAGGCCCATTAAAATTAATAGACTTAAATCCACCATGCCCCTCTGTTTCAACACTAACCATGCCCCTCTGTTTCAACACTAACCCTGTTGAAGGCTAGTCCTAGTCTAGACTAACACTCGATGCTGCTTATCCTTGCCACAAAGACAAAGGATTGTAGTCAATGCTAGCCCTCCTCCTTAAGTACCGGTACATTCATTCCAATGGGTTCTTCCTGAATAGGACAAGCATTGGATGCAACTAGAGAAGGGAAAACCTATCAATTATGATTTCTCTCAATCTTCCAATCCTTGATTCTCCATATTTCCACTTGAGTTGCAATTAAGATATAATAAAAGTCCTCATGAAAATTCACAATTTTGATTAATATTTTTCCTAACATTAAACACTTTTTCTATGCAGTTTTAACTGGTATACTCTTTCTTTGCAGAGCAGTCTTGATGCTACTTTAATAAATGTATACATATTTATACACACTTCACTCTAGAATATGATTTATTTATTTATTTTGCACATATTATTTGACTGGAGAACTGCATTGCAAAATTCAGAGATCTGCGAATTTTGAAGGACTTCTGTGTTTCAGTTCATGTATTGTTTTGGAAAGTGCAAATTACATCTGTTCACTTAGAAAGATGAACTGAATTGAATCTCTCCCTCCTCCCGAGGCACAACCCATTACACTCCACTTTTGGTTTCTTGTGGATATGGAAAACAGGGTTCTGGGATAGTCTAGAAAAGCCCCCCGCTTTGAAACATATAAGCAGATCACCAGGAGCACCTTTCAGCCCACCCACATCTGCTCCCTTGTTGAAAAAGAGTGGGGCAGCCCAACATAAGGAAAGGGATATTTAATTCAGCTCAGCCAGGGGGGGGGGCTTTTTTTAGGACATCAAAAACACACACAACAGGAAACTGAACTTGACAAATGACCTGACTTTGATATCTCTTGATCAAACCCACAGCTCATTAGATGGCTTAGCATTATAAACACAAGGCAGTAAACCTGTTGAAGGCTTAGGAGGGAAGTTGAGCAGATGACCCATGTACAGTTTCTGAATCAAAGCAATAAATCTGAGGGCAGCAAAGCAAATGGTCTGATCAGACACAACAGTGTTCTCCCTACCCAACTCTGTTTGCAGATTCCTCCCCCGTAAGAAGTGTCTGACTGGATCAGATCAATGTTTTAGTGTCAAGAGTTGAAAAATGAATTGCCTCGTTGTGTCTTGGTTATGAGAAGTAATGTTCCTTATCGTAGGCTTTGCAGATAAGCTAGCATCTTGACTACTGCATCTGGTTCTGGGTGCCAAATTGTTAGAAAGATGATAAGCTTCTGGGCAACCTTCTGGGGATATCGCACAACTGGTGGGGCAAAAGGCAAATGTAGGCAGGGCAACACATGCAAATTTAATATTTGTACAGCTGCAAGATGTCTGTCTCAGGTTCTGGGCACTCAAAATGTGGAACTTCCATTTAGCTTTCATGACTAATGGTCATTGGCTGGTCAGATTGACACACACCCTTTGCATGGCATGGAAATGCAAAAGTGAGTTGGGGGTGGCACACAGCACCCAAGAACTGCAGTGGAGTCTGTGCATTAGACTGACTCACCAACCTCACACTGCCCTTAGCTAACACTGCCTGCCTTCTTGCTTTCATCCTGTCCAGGGGATGGCCCTGACTGTCGCACTCCTCTTTAGTGCCAGTGTTGCCCTTGTAGAACTCAGCAAAGAGGAGAAGGAGGGGCAATAAAAATTAGTTAGTTCTGCTTATCATTGGCTCAGGCTCCATCAAAGGTTGGTCTCTCTGCCTTCTGCCCTAGCTATCTTACTAAGCAACAGTCATGGCTGGTAAAGAGTAAAGGGAGATATTCATCAATGGAGGATGCTACAGAAATATGAATGTTCCGAGTATGCCTGACAGCATGAAAAGGGGGCCTTTGCAGTCTGTGTGGCTACAGGTGGATTGAGGCCATTACACCTTCCTGCACCAGGCTCCAGCCATCTGGCATTTTGTACAGGACAGCTGATTTATTGCCTCCCTAGCTTGTTATCTCACATTTAAATTCGACCCCGTTCTCCTTCCCTCAAATCACCGTTCTGCACTGTTTACTCTTACAATAATGTCCAAGCAACCTAACTTTTACCTTTTCAATCGCCTTGCCCGGGTCTTTAATTTCCTCCTGTTTGTGGGGCAAATAGATTGTAATGGTTTTCTTATAACTCATTTATTATGCAGAGAGAGATAACCAGCCATACTGTGTCAGGTTTGCTGTTCACATTAAGTGTGGTTCAAGAGGTTCACCAAACATCGCAGAGCCGTAACAAGGAAACAATTCAATGCATCGTTTGGCCATTACTGCAGACCAATATTACAGAAACTATGATGAAACCAGATTTCATTCCTGCTTGGCCCACCGATTGCAACCTGTCAAATACTCTGGGATTTTAAATCATGTTTCCTTTTTTTTTGAGTTTCTTTTTATATCACTGGCCAAATGCTAACTAAACAAATGTAGCTTTACAAACACATACTACACCCAGGGCAGAAGTTGATAATGCGCAAAGCTCAATGCTTTCAAAACATCACATATGACCATGCAGAGCCAGCGTTTCTCAACCTTGGATTCCCAGACATTGCTGGACTACAACTACCATCAATCCTAGCCAGCATGACCAGTGGGCAGGGATGATGGGAGCTGTAGTTCAATAACCCCTGGGTACCAAAGGTTAAAAATGGTTGGGTTAGAGTATTGGACTAGGACAGGCGAGACCAGAATTCAAATCCCCACTCTGCCATGAAGCTCTTGGGCCAGCTGCTTCCTCTCCGGCTAGCCCTACCACACAGGGTTGTTGTGAACTGTGTACACCATCTTGAGCTCCTTAGAGAAAAAATGTGTGATATCCATGCAATAAATAATAACAGCACTGCATTCATTGCCCCAGTTTTCCCTCTGGCTCTGCCTACCACTGGGCATGTGGGACATAAATGTGATAATAAACAAAGAAACATATCCTCAAGGGACCCTTGAGAAACATATCCTTGGGACTCTCGTACCTACGGGACCGCCTCTCCTGGTATGCCCCGCGGAGGACCTTAAGGTCCACAAACAACAATACTCTGGAGATCCAGAGCCATAAGGTGGCTAGATTGGCCTCTACTAGAACCAGGGCCTTTTCAGTATTGGCCCCAACTTGGTGGAACGCTCTTTCCCAGGAGACCAGGGCCCTGCGGGATTTGTCATCTTTCCGCAGGGCCTGCAAGACAGAGCTGTTCCGCCTGGCCTTTGGGCTGGACTTAGCCTGACCCCTGTGTTTTCCTCCCTCATGGCCTGGATTTATGGACTACTTGAAATGAGGCTGCATTTTAAATTTTAAATTTTAATACTGTATTTTAATCTGTATTTTAATTAATTGTTTTTATGTTTTATTGTGGTTTTGTTGGTGTGAGCCGCCCTGAGCCCAGTTTTTGACTGGGGAGAGCGGGGTATAAATAAAAATTTATTATTATTATGAAGGATGAAACCTTCCTGATCTTGCTACCCTTCCATGAGCTGGTATTTTCTCCTAACATCAATTGTTCCTTTAATACAAAAGAAAAAACTGTTTTTAGGACTAATCCAGACCACTGGTTCCTCTTCCCTCAATATTGTCTAATCTGACCCTTGGAGGCTTTTCGGGGCCTCTCAGAGAGAGGAGGGTTTTTCTTCATCACTTCTGAGGTTTTTTTGTTTTTTGTTTTAAAGGTGAAGATGGCAAGGCCCAGCCTGGGACTCTCCACCTGAAGCCATGTGTTCTACCACTGACTGAGCTGTGCTTTAAATAATATTTTTTTTTCTTACCATACCTGTTCACATTTACAGGTAGAATTTAAATTCATTGCTCGGCCCACTTGTGCCTCTGGCTCCTCCTGCTACTGGGCATGTGGCCCTCAGAAGGTTGATCAGAAGGCAATGTGGCCCCCAGTCCCTACCTCTGTTCTATAGAGCAAACTGGCCTGTAGCCTTACAGTAGGAAAACCCTGGCAGGACTCAGTAGCTGGATCACAGCCTAGCTTTAAAGGGGCGGTGCGGTGGGGGAAGAATGTTTTCCAAAGGATTCAGAGTTTCTTGCAGTGAAGGAAACATTGACTGAAGGGATGCGTCCTCTGCTCAATAATCACCCTGTAATTGACAGTGGCCCGTTCCATCACTGTCGCCTGCACAGATTCAATGGCATTGCTCCCTCCCAGCGCTTTGATGGCAGAATTTATGGGGAATCAAATTATTGCCGCAAGAAGAGAATTAAAACGATCCTTCATTTGCAAAAAAAAGTCCCCGAGATTGCCTCAGCGTTGCTCCACCTTTGGGAGTCTAAATGCGTCTCCCCCTCCCGCAACACCCATTGCTCTTTACAAGCTCGGCAATTGCACGCTACAGATTATAGCTGCAATTTTCTTCTAATCTGCTCTGGAGCCGAGAAACTGTTTTATATAGAGAGATTAAAAATAAAAAATAAAGTTCAGGGCGCTGGTTGAACTCATTAAAAAAAAAGAGCAGCACAGGCAATTAAAAAAAGTTGAATGGATTAACGAGCGGCAATTATTTGGGGGAGAACTGTCGTTTCAGGCTATATGCTGCAAAGGGTTGTGGGGAAAGGGTAAGCTGGAGTTACCGTATATGTGTGTGGTGTTTGGCTCTGCATCCATGGGAAACATGCCACAACAGCCACAAGAACATCAAATGGTATTAGGTGCATATAGATTCATCCACGCACACCTGTAGGAACTTAGAAGACTCGGCAAGATTGATTCCGCTTCAACAGGTGAATCAGACCTAAATATTGTTACACACAACCCCAATCTCTGAGCGATGCGGAATTCCAGAGGTCCCAGGGGCTTAATCAGGGTTCATGTTTCCTTCGGGAATGAGGGACAGCGGAGACTGCAGTGTTCACTCTCTCACACAGATTTTAATTGTAGCTTAAGGTATTTTTGTATTTTGAATCTTTATGGAGATTCAGCAATTGTGCTTTTTAAAAGCAAGTTACTAGCACTCATGGTGGCAGTGACGGAAATAAATGTGGACAATGTGGATTGAATAGGGAAGCTAATGGGTTTTAAGTACATCACACACACACACACACACACACACACACACACACACACACACACAAAATGGTCAGGGGAAACAAGAGTCCAGCCACATATGGAGGGCCACACAGGTCCCCTCCCCATTCCTGCTCTGATTTTATTGCTTTCCACCACATGGTCTCATGTGGATCACATGACTTGCACAGGAGCGCAGCCAGGAAGGTGCGCACCCCTGTTTTCGGCCTCAACATGTTGGAGGATATGCTCTGTCTTGTGCATCCATGGGGCTATTAATGCTTCATAAGCAACAGCACTCACAGCCTGATCATCAGAGATAGAAGGAACTACAATCTCTTCCTGAAATCTGGGGCAAAGCTCCCCCTAACCCAAAATGCACTTTATTGCTTCCGTTACACCCCATTAAATATTTTCCTGTTTACTATATATACACTGCACTCTTTCCTTGCTGCCTCTCTGTTCCAGCTACACTCACTTAATGCTGCTTTGCATTCTTCCTTCTGCTCTGCCAGTTTCTTCTGCTCTGCCAGTTCCTTCTGCTCTGCCAGTTCCTTCTGCTCTGCCAGTTCCAGGTTGGCAGGAGCAGGGACCGAGCAACGGGAGCTCACCCCGTTGCGGGGATTCGAACCGCCGACCTTCTGATCGGCAAGCCCAAAAAGGCTCAGTGGTTTTAGACCACAGAGCCACCTGTGTCCCTTGGTAACCTAAAGGTGTAATCTTCTGCCCACTTCCTTGGAGTAAACCCCATTGAACTTAATGGGACTTACTTCTGATTTTGATGAATAGGATTGCCCTGTATGTGAGTTGCACTTAGTCCCTGTGGGAATCAGTTAGACTTAATTCATTCCTAACTTATGAGACCTAACTGCAACTGTCTTAGTCTGGATCCAACTCCCTGCACGTACAATAAAAAGATCACCATGAGCGTCAGATGCTATTTCCAACCCACGCAGGGGGAATCACCAAAGTGCGATGCGGCCCTTGGAAGCATGACACTACCCACAATAGCCTACTTTGCCTTACACCAAAATAACCTCGGTGCAATTCTAACAGAATTAATAACTCCTTAATGTTTTTGTTTTGTCTTGAAGGATGGTGAGGGTGGCGGGAATGACTTATGGACAGGATTTATAATAGCCCTTTCTTCTCAAATGGGAACATTAAAAAGAGGAGTGTGTGTGAGAGAGGGGAGAGTTGGAGCTTGAATAAAACAAAATAACTTCATATGTTGGTTTTCAGAGATACAGTACTGGAGTTTCTCATGCCCAAAGCCCATCAAGGAAGCCATTTAGTTGCTGATTTGCAAGGGAGGGACTCCTTAGTCCTGCGGTGTTAATGTCTTTCCAGTGGGGGGTCTATTGCCAAATTCCAAACTCATCAACACAATCTATTATTAATAACCCCTCGAAAGGCTGTTGTGGCAGCATTATTGCGGAAGGCACTGAAAGCTTGGTGGTGTCATCCGTTATCTAGATTGCGGGTGGGGGGTATGGAGGGAGGGGGGGAAAACATAGGGAAATAAAACACAAGCGTCGACATTTTATAAACAAAATGTTTCATGTGCTACATCTCCTCGCCTTCCCTCCGTATAAAAACAGTGGGGTGCAGGAAGAAGATACTGGCAGAGATTTGCTATTGTGGGGCGGGGAGAGGAGCTGACATTTGGCTGCAAACTTTGCTTCCTTGATTTGTTGCTTGGGAGAGTGAAGAAGCATGTTTCTATTCCTCCTGCTCCCAACCCTGCAAAATAATGAGCTCCCACTTCATAATAACATTAGAAGATAAGAAGAGTCTGCTAGATAACTTTAAAGGCCCATCTAGTCCAGCTTCCCGTTCTCATAATGGCCAACCAGATGCCTCTTGGAAAGCTCACAAGTAGGACCCAATCGTTGCAGAAGCACCCTCCCTTCCTGCAGTCTCCAGCATCTGGTATTTGAAGGCATGCTATCTTTGGCTGTGGAACTAGCTCATCATGGGTAGCATCTGTTGATACTGTTGATAGCCTTGTCCTCCATAAACTTGTCTGATCCTCTTTTAAAGACATCCAAGTTGGTCGCCATCACTGCCTCCAGTGAGAGCGAGTTCCATAGTCTAACAAATACAGTATGTGGAGTCCTTTCTTTTATCTTTCCTGAATTTTCCAACATTCAGCTTCATAAGATGTCCGCAAGTTCTAGTGTTAAGAGAGAGCGAGAAAAACTTCTCTCTACTCGCTTTCTCCATGCCTTGCGAAGTTTTCTATCATGTCACATCTTATTTGCCTTTTCATTCAGCTAAGTAGTTCCAAATGCTGCAATATGTCTCGACTTCTTGAGGTGGGCAGGAGTTTTGGGGTTCAGAAAAATGGCTTTTACCTGGGAGACATGGGCTGAAATCCCTTACTTTTGATGCCCATTGGTTATACTCGACCAGTTTTTGTTGAGAGCAAACCCGTGCAAATTAATGGGCTTAAAGTACTCTCCAGCTTATGAATCTATGCCTCATGGCAGGTATGCATGCAGAACGTATTGGTGTAGGCTCTGTGTGGGCACCTGTCCAAATCAGAGGTGTGACCCAGCATGCACATCCTCCCAACTCGGGGCACCTCAAGCCAGGGAGCCAATATGGCCCTCCATCCCAATCTGTCCTCAGGACTCTCCATGGGCCATATACCCTTCTGAGCCACATTGCTCACCAGCCCTGATTTGTACCCTCAATGAGTGTTCTTGCCTGGCTGGAATATGTCCTTGTATAAAGGGCATAAACCTTGTGTTAGGTTCTTCTTTGCCACTGACTGGTCTAGAGGCAGGAACTACAGAAGGGGAAGGGCCCTGGCTCAGTGGTAGAGCATCCACTTTGCATGCAGAAAATCCCAGGTTCAATCCCCAGCATATCCAGGTAGGGCTGGGAATGAATGTCCCCTGCCTGCCAGTAGAGACCAGCCCTTCTCAACATTGGACCCCCAGATGTTGTTGGACTACACCTCCCATCATCCCTACCTAGCTTATTGTTTATTTTAATGTTCCCCCCCCATAGGTTTTGATTTGTTGGTTTTAACTATTTTTCACTGAAAATTTCGTTGTTTTTGTAAATAGCTTCGAGGGCACTTCTTTTTTTCTTACAGTCAAGTGGCCTATAAATTTGAAGAAATAAGTAAATAAAACAATGCCCTCTATTATCAGCAAGTTTGCTCTGAGTAGGAGTAGCACTGGATCCAACTCCCTGTAGATGTGGGGGTTTTAAAATCCTTTTTATATGCCCAAATGGAAATTCAAGGGTTAAATTGCTCTCTTTTCGAACCCTCAGCTCAGAAAGATATTAAAGTGGAATTAAAGCTTTTTGCACTCCCCTTCCTTGGGTCTCACAGGAGTTTTTATTTTATTTTATCCGCTGTGTTTAATTGTACATAGCAGCAGGGTTCTGAGTGACAGGTACACCAAAGAAACATGGGGGTAGAGTTAAGTCGGCAACCTCCCGGTCCTTGCTAATCCGCCTTGTTCCTTCAAGGCAGATTTGATTTTGCAACCAGCTTGTGAAAAGATTGCTCACCCCTCCTTCCCTTTGCTCCCTTCCAAAGAGATTGTTGTGGCTTTCTCTTTTCTTTTCTGGAAAAGTGGGGTTGCTCTAGCAGAGTCACTCCACACTCACAAACCCTTAGAGAGAATGGGATGCAGGGGTGTGTAGCAAGCCGCCGCCACCCAATTTGGGATTAGCTAAAGGGGGAAACAAAAGTCAACAGGAAGACAGGAGTCAGAACAAATAGGAATTACCACCCCCTACATAATGCAATGTGACAAGGTGGGGTGGGGGAGGAAATAGAGGCGGTGAAGGAGGAGAAAACTGAGCAGCAAAATGGTGAGCTGTTTATTTTCTGGGGATGGCGAGAACACCAGAAGGTTCTTTATTCTGAACCTGGCTGGCAGCAGCTCTCCAAGGTTTCAGATTGGTCAGTCTCCAAGCCCTACCTTGATTGAACCTGCACATGCAAAGTGTGTGCTATACCACTCAGCTATCATCCTTCCCCTAAGATTCTAGTCCTTTGAGGAAACTGCCTTACACTAAGAGGACCATTGGTCCACCTAGCTCAGGATTGTCCACAGTGACTGGCAGAGGCTCTCTGGGATTTCTAGAAGGAGATCCCTCCCAGCAGGGATTGAACCTGGGAGCTTCTGAATGCAAAATCAGATGCTCTACCGCTGAGCATCTGATTGTCCTTCACTATACTGTGTTGGACAATTCTAATACAGATGCAGACTTGGAAAGATTTCACCTTTAAAAGCTTTTGGAAGAGGAATGTCTTCAGCAGGTGCCAAAAAGGCAGCAGAGATGGTGCCTAACATGTAAGGGAAGGGCATTCCAAGGGGTTGGTGCCACCACACTAAAGGCCTGATTTCTAAATTGTGCAGAATAGTCTTCTGGGTAAGATGGTATCTACAGGAAGCCCTCACTTGTAGAGGGCAGTCATGAACTGGGTAAATATAGGGATGAGATAATATTTCAGGCCTCCTGTTCCCAAGGTGTCGGGTTTTATGCACCAAAACCAGCACCTTTAACCTGGAAGGTATCTCAGAGATCATTAAGTCTTCCTGCTTAATGCAGGTTCTACAATGCTGAATGTAACTCCAGCATCCAAGACAAATGTCCACCCAACCTCTTTTTAAAGGAGATCTGATCTCCTCCCAAGGAAGCAGCTGTTATTGTTAGGGAGCTTCTCCTAATATTTAATAAATATCTGCTTCATGCTCCTACTAATCCTGCCTTCCGTAACAACCAGGGTGGCAATGCCCCCTACCTGACAGAGGGCAGTCCTCTATTTCATTGCTTGTCAGAGGACACCCCTCCTCTCATGATATGTCATCATGCGGGTGTCCAAGCCAGGCCTGAACAGTGATCACAATGGATCTGGAAAATCAGTCTAATCAAATAATGCCTGCAAGTGGCCAGTGGCCTCATTGCTACATTTTTCAGGTGGCCTGAGACCACTCCTGCTCTCTCAAAAGGGCATTAATTAACACTTGTACCAGTTTGCAGGCTTCTCCTTGCAAAATGTTATCAGCCACAAGGGGCAAGAAAACTATCTGAGCACCTGGACTGCATCCTCAAACCTTAGCAGCTAAAATCCATCCACTAATCCAGACATGACTCTGGACAGCCCTGGAAACTGACCAGTCAGAATAGTGGAATCTAGGTCTTTGCAGATACAAGCAAATTTACCCTCAAAATGCCTTGCAAGGTAAGTCACGGTGGGCTACTTGGGTCCCACCACCTCCTTGGGGCCAGCATATAAAAGGCTCCAACCCACCTTACAAACCCTACTGCATTTACTGCCACAAACTCCGTAAGGATGACACACTTGTGTTCAGATGTATTCACTTGGAGTCTCAAGATTTCTGATAGTATGGGGATCTTGTGGTGGTGGTGGGGGGCTGGGGGTGTCCCGCTATCCCTGCTCCTCCACTGAGATCCCAAGGTTTGTGATCCTTTCCCTTTGGACCTTCAAGATGGGGGTGGAGGCAAAAGAGAAGCAGAGGAGGATCACAAAATGTTGAAAGGGTCGACAAAGGGTGGACTTTGCCAGCCTTCCTGCACTCCCTCTTTCAGCTTCTCTGATGCTGGGATGCCCTACCCACCTGTCAAAGTTGGCCCTTAAGGTAGGAGCAAAAAGGTTCCAAATCCTGATCTAAAAAGTTGGTGTGGGGTGGCTTAGGGGGTTGGTTAGGGATGAGGGGTAGGCAGGATTGACAAGCAACATTATCAGGAACACAGCTCCTGGTACGATTGCTAATTCTGAATGGAGACAAAATGCTTGTGTGTGCCTTACTTTATCCTTACCAATCCAATAACTGCCTAGGCAAGATAGTTAATACCAGTACTTTTTTTCTGGCAGTAGTCAATGGTACACAGTACCAGCACTTTTTTCTTTCCCCCCCAAAGTTGGAGATAGTCCAACTTTCCAACCTCCAGCGCAGCTCCTGACCTCCTCTCCATCCTCTTGGCGGCAGAGTGGAAGGAGATGAAAGCCCCAGGAGCGCCAAGAGGGACCCACTTTCCCGGCCCCTACTATGTCCCCTGTTGGGCTGGTGGCAGTAAGAAGAAGAAGCGTTTGGATTTGATATTCCGCTTTATCACTACCCTAAGAAGTCTCAAAGCGGCTAACAATCTTCTTTCCCCTCCTCCCCCACAACAGACACCCTGTGAGGTGCGTGGGACTGAGAGACTTCAAAGAAGTGTGACTAGCCCAAGGTCACCCAGCAGCTACATGTGGAGGAGCGGAGACGCGAACCCGGTTCCCCAGATTATGAGGAAACTACCGCTCTTAACCGCTATACCACACTTGTTCTCCTACACCACTTACAGTAAGGCAAGAGGAGCCAGGCAATGCGGGAGAGGCAGTGGTGGTGGAGTTAGTGGAAGCAGAACCCAGTTCTGCCCCCCTCCGCCCGATCCTCACCTGCCCACTTCTCCTTGCACAGCCTCACTGATGCCCAGCAGCCCTGGTGCTGAGGTTCAAGGCGGTCGGGTAGCCCTCCCTCCCTCCCTCCCTCCCTCCCTCCCTCCCTCCCTCCCTCCCTCCCTCCCTGTTGTCTTCTTCTTCTTCTTCTTCTTCTTCTTCTTCTTCTTCTTCTTCTTCTTCTTCTTCTTCTTCCTCCTCCTCCTCCTCCTCCTCCTCCTCCTCCTCCTCCTCCTCCTCCTTCATCATCCTCCCTCTCCCTTGCCAGAAATGCCCTGGGCAGCATGAGTACCAGCACCTTTTTCACTAGAAAATAGTTAATATAATGAATGCATTTGATAGCTTTTCTATCGTAAGTATGACCAATTGCTATTGTGAGCTGAAGTAGACCTTCTGAGTTGCAGCCCACTGTGTTTCTCTCAGAGCAGACCCATATCCATAAATTTCAATGGGTCCTCCGCTCTGAGTATGGCTAACAGCATATACAACCCACAGTTCTGAAACAAGGGAACTGCTAGGCTTCATTTACTAACCCCCCAGTCAGTGCCAGATAGGTTCTTACAGAGGAAATTAATACAATGAACTGCTGGTGTGATGGGGGTCAAGAAAGAGCTGGTACTTAAGCAGCTATCCCTGGGGTGTAAAGATGGTGTTACAGGAATGCCTTCAAATGTGAAATGGTGAAGAATCTGCCCCCTGGTTCCTCTGCCGGATGTATGAAAACCGCATACCTTCTCTTAACAACCTCCTTGTTACAAAGGAAAATGCTTTCTTTTACCATCACAACCCACCACCACCAAAAAAAGAGCAAACAGCAGAAAGATTAGCCCACAGGCTTGAGCTGAGAATGTTGAGCAGGCCTACATTTTCTCTCCTTTACTACCCCAGCAACAACTTCCTCTCATTCTTTGCATCCTTAAGCATCCTCTAAATATGAACTGGACTCGAAACGAATGAGAACCCAGAGCTAGGGACAGGGAAATCTGCCAGTTTGGGTTTCTTTCGGTTTCTCATGCCCTCCCCAAACCTAAACCCAGTTCTCCACCAAGTTCACATCAGTTTGTAAGCCTATTTGTTTTTTTTAAAATGCTTTGTGAAAATCCACCAGCATTTCAGTCTGGGTTTCTCCTAAAATACACATTAAAGGTAAAGGGACCCCTGACCATTAGGTCCAGTTGTGACCGACTCTGGGGTTGCGCGCTCATCTCGCATTATTAGCCGAGGAAACCAGCGTATAGCTTCCAGGTCATGTGGCTAGCATGACAAAGCTGCTTCTGGTGAACCAGAGCAGCACACGGAAACGTCGTTTACCTTCCCACTGTAGCGGTACCTATTTATCTACTTGCATTTTGACGTGCTTTCGAACTGCTAACCAGTCAGTGTAGACAATACTGAGCTGGATGGGCCCAATGGTTTGACTCGGTATAAGGCAGCGTACTATTTTGCAGAAGGCCTATAGCTCAGTGGCAGAGCATCTGCTTTGCATGCAGAAAGTCCCAGTTTAATCCTTGGCATCTTCAGGTAGGGCTGGGGAAGAACCTTGTCTGAAATCCAGGAAAACTGCTGCAGTCAGTGTAGGCAATGCTGAGCTAGATGGACCAGTGAGCCTATGGTCCTGTGACCATGGAGCAGATGGATCAGGAAGTGGCAGGTTTTCCATCACTGGAAGTTGTTTAAACCAAGGCTGGGTGTTCCTTCTTCAGGGACATGCACTGGGTTCTGCATGGAAGATCTTGCACTGAACAGGGAAGTTGAACTAGATGACTTTCAGGGGTCCTTTCAGACTCAACGAGCCAATGGTCATTCTGACTATAAATTCATGTACAAAATACATCCACTCACCAACCTAGATTTTTCCTTTCCCAGAGATGTGCGCTGCATACACATAATATATTTAAAGCACATTATTTTCTGAGAACTACCATTTTGTTAAGGCTGCTGGGAACTGTAGCACTGCGGTGGGGTAAACGTCTGTTTCCAGGATTCTCTAGGGAAAGCCATGAGCTTTAAATGTGTGCAGTTGTCTCCAACTAAGTTCTTCTCAGAGTAGACTCACTCAAATTAACGAACATCAGTTAGTCACGTCCATCTGTTTCAATGGGTCTACTCTGAGCACGACTGACATTGGATACACCTTCACAGTGTGTTTGCAGCAAGGAAGGATTGGATTCTGAAGAATGGCAAATCCAGGAACTCACTCTAAGCAAACATTTTAATATAAGCCATCCATAAAAAGGGGGACAGTAATTTCTTGGAAACCAGGAACCAGGGATTGTCCCTCATAAACAGAGAGAGCTGAAGCGTGTGATGTGTCAACTTCAATACTTGTAGTTATCGAGAATAAAAGACCAGGAGATGGGCCAGGCGTCCCTCTACATTGCAGCATCTGTGTTTGCTCTGGAGATTTAGCAAATTGGACAGTCCACACCTGTATTTACAGATTTGCCGATAAGCCAAGAACCGTAAGCCAGCCGGTGCACCTTTCACCAAAAACATCAATATTGGCTTAGAAGTTTTTTTCCACTGGTTGATTGCACACGCTGAGAAAACCCCCATGGAGAAACCTGCCTACGAAATCCAAATGCATACTAAAGTCGCTGTTATTCCTGCCTCATTTTGTCCAAATAAACACAACCAATCCTGCCTAAAAAAAGGAAAAAGCTCTCGAAATATGAAAGAAGGAGGTTTCCAAAAGGTCTGACCCAGTTTCAGGCATGAAATGTCAACACAGATTCATGAAATTAGTTATTTAACATGTTCATACAGTCCTTATTGTATTAATCATTCAGAAACAAAATTGCAACCACTAGCTGAAGACGCAAGTTTCAAAAGTCGCTTTCCTCTTCTACAGTAAAAAGGTAAAGGTAAAGGGACCCCTGACCATTAGGTCCAGTCGTGACCGACTCTGGGGTTACACGCTCATCTCGCATTATTGGCCGAGGGAGCTGGCGTACAACTTCCAGGTCATGTGGCCAGCATGACAAAGCCACTTCTGGCGAACCAGAGCAGCACACGAAAACGCCGTTTACCTTCCCGCTATAGCGGTCCTTATTTATCTACTTGCACTTTGACATGCTTTCGAACTGCTAGGAGCTGGGACCGAGCAATGGGAGCTCACCCCGTTGCAGGGATTCGAACTGCCGACCTTCTGATCAGCAAGCCCTAGGCTCTGTGGTTTAACCCACAGCACCACCTGCGTCCCTTCTTCTACAGTAGAGATATGCAAAACCTCCAACCTGCCTGCTATTCACACCACCATCTGACCTGAAAGCTCTACCCGCCAATCTAGATATATTGCACCTGTGACTTTTTGTAATAATAATAATAATAATAATAATAATAATAATAATAATAATAATATATTTATACCCCGCCCATCTGGCTGGGTTTCCCCAGCCACTCTGGGTGGCTTCCAATAAAATATTAAAAATGCATTAAATCACCAGTCATGAAAAACTTCCCTAAACAGGGCTGTTATTCTCATTTTTAAGGGAAAGAAACTGTGTGTGCCCAGAGGCAATCTCTTCATAGCAATGATTTTTAACCCAGAATGCAGTCTACCACAGCCTTAGTTGGAAGATCATTAGCCTTGTCATTTTGCAAAACTGGAGTCAATCAAAGAGTGCTTGACCAGGGCTAGCAAATGAACACATGGCACAGATAGCATTTGAAATCCACACACTGGGCTTGAAAATGGTGGCCATCTTCTCTTGTTTGTTCCCTGCAATTGAATACCCACAGGTATGCTGCTCCTGAAACTGGAGGTTCTATTTAGCTATCATTGTCAGCACCCATTAAGAGTTCCATAATGCATTGGTCTAAAGCCCAAGGCGAACCACAAATTGGCACCTCCCTCCCCACCAGAGAGAGAAGCAGTAAATGAAGATCTATTTCAAGAATAAGCGCAGGGGGGGGGAGTAGATCTATATTGGGATTTACTGCCCCTGTGGATCTGGCCCACCTTGTTCTTTTCTTGCCTATTCTGAATCTCCTTGCCAATCAGCTTGTATGACAAAAAAAATTCTAGTATTATGAGAGAGGGTGACACATTATCTCTACCCCCCAACACCAACTGCTGGCTGAGCAAGTTTGAGATGCTCAGGCGCCCTCCCTTATCACTGAGGGCATCAGTGAGAGCTATTGATTACAATGCAGAGGGCGAAGGCCAATAACCCAAA
Source organism: Zootoca vivipara (assembly GCF_965207765.1). Classification (NCBI taxonomy): domain Eukaryota; kingdom Metazoa; phylum Chordata; class Lepidosauria; order Squamata; family Lacertidae; genus Zootoca; species Zootoca vivipara. The sequence goes on along the minus strand of NC_142585.1, from coordinate 39,395,587 downwards.
GTCTTGGATTTTTTAAAAAAGATGAGTATGTGAAATGCCGCATGAATTATCCAGGGAGACACCATACTATTCAATTCATTCATTCTTTCATTAATAAAATTTGTACACTGCTTGATTATAAAAGAACGAAAACAAAAACAATACCCTCAAATAATGCTATTTCTGTTCCTAATTATTGTGAGGATCTTTTGTAAGTCTCTTTGAGAGCTTATTGGGGCTTTAAAGCAGGATATAAATATTATTAATTAGCTACACCACCCATGATGATCTTACGAGCCTGCTGCTTTCCCCCTTCAGTCCTCTCTGCTCTAAACCCAGGGCACTTCCCAACCACTGTTGTTTTCAGGTGATATTGAATCACATGCCAGCAAATTGAGGTTGCCCAATCTGATAAAGCATATTGAGCTTTCACACAATTTGTAAAAGCGTTTCCTTCTGTCATCCAAATGCTGAAGATTTCCACTCACTTGCACACATGTGAGTCTGCACAGGAATTCTGTTTCCACTCTGAATGGTTTCCTGGTGAAGTTACAAGATCTGTCTTTGCTAGTACATGCATTGGATTTACAAATGGATCTACTCTTTCAGATCTACTTTTAGAACAGTGTTTCTCAACCAGTGTGCCTCCAGATGTTTTGGGACTACAACTCCCATCATCCCTAGCTAGCAAGGCCAGTGGTCAGGAATGATGGGAGTTGTAGTCCCAAAACATCTGGAGGCACACTGGTTGAGAAACACTGTTTTGGAAACCCACCAGTTTAGCGCAAATGTCTCCTTGATCTTTCCCCATCCTGGCTTATAAAAGCTAGCTGGGAAGGGCTGGGCAATGGGCTTCGCGGGGTAGTGAATGCTTTTCTCTGTGAGTGAGCCTTCCCAGACCCTCTGAAAGAGGCTGCTATCAAACCACCTATTAAAAAACCATCTTTAGATGCGGCCAATATGGTCAACTATCGCCCAGTCTCAAATCTTCCATTCTTGGGCAAGGTGATTGAGCGAGTGGTTGCTGAACAACTCCAGGCACGCCTGGAAGAAGCGGACCATTTGGATCCCTTCCAGAAGGGATTCAGGCCTCGTCATGGGACTGAAGCTGTCTTGGTGGCACTGGTGGATGATCTCCTGCGAGCTAGGGACAAAGGTGAGAGCTGTTTATCAGCTCCATCTGGTACACAGGCTGAAACCCTACCTGCCCGCAGACTGTCTTGCCAGAATGGGGCTCTAGTTATCTCTCGCTTGGACTACTGCAATGCGCTCTATGTGGGGCTACTTTTGAATGTGACCCGGAAACTACAACTAATCCAGAATGTGGCAGCTAGACTGGTGATTGGGAGCGGCCGCCGAGACCACATAACACCGGTCTTGAAAGACCTACATTGGCTCCCAGTACGTTTCCGAGCACAATTCAAAGTGTTGGTGCTGACCTTTAAAGCCCTAAACGGCCTCAGTCCAGTATACCTGAAGAAGCGTCTCCACCTGGAGTTTTGCCTGGACACTGAGGTCCAGTGCTGAGGGCCTTCTAGCAGGTCCCTCGCTGCAAGAAGCCAAGTTACAGGGAACCAGGCAGAGGGCCTTCTCAGTAGTGACACCCGCCCTGTGGAACGCCCTATCACCAGATGTCAAAGAGAAACAACTACTAGACTTTTAGAAGACATCTGAAGGCAGCCCTGTTTAGGGAAGCTTTTAATGTTTAATAGATTATTGTATTTTAATATTTTGTTGGAAACCGCCCAGAGTGGCTGGGGAAACCCAGCCAGATGGGCGGGGTATAAATAAGAAATTATTATTAGTATTATTAGTATTAGTATTATTAATGATATTTGTGCTGACACTTGTGAAAACACGCTCTGCCATGACTCAGAGGTTAATCTTTTTTTATTGGGACCCCCCAGAGTGAATGAAGAGGGATTTTCCCATTCACATCATGGTGTAAGATACAATCCTATAACCCAGTGGTGTCCAAACTTTTTTCAAAGAGGACCAGATTTGATGAAGTGAAGAGCCGTTAGGGCCAACCAAAGTTGTTGACCTTTTTTTTACTATTGAAGTTGTTGAGTCTTCGTAGATTCAACGGGGCTTCTTCATATTACAGGCTAAATCCACATACTTATATGTGAGAGCAGGGCCGGCTCTAGGTATAGTTCCGGTGGCGCGGGGTGTCAGGACGCCGGGCCGGCAGGTGGGGCGCTGCGCGGCAAAGCCACGCGGAAGCCATGCTGCACGCTGCGAGGGGGGCGCCGGAGCAATCTCCGCGCCTCAGCGCCAGGGCGCCGGACCTGCTCGAGACTGCCCTGTGTGAGAGCCATTCCCATTCAATACAACGGCTCCTAACATCTGAGCAAACACTTCTAGGAGTGTAACAGGGAATGTTCTAATGGTACTTTTAGACTGTCACTATTTTCCAGCAGGATTTGGTCACATACTGGCAAACTATAGTGGTGCAATCAAAGCAGGGCAACCTTACTCAATTAGCTTGGATGGCTTTAAAAGAGGGTGGGACAAAGTCATGGAATATGAGGCTATCAGTGACTACTAGCTACAACAGAGGCTCTGCTCTTCCTCCATGACTGGGGCAGAAATGCTTCTGAATACCAGTCGGTGGAACTTGCCAGAGCGGGGAGTGCTCTTGTGCTCAGGTCCTACATGTGGGCTTCCTACAGGCACCTGGTCATCTATTGTGAGAACAGGATGCTGGACTAGATGGGCCATTGGCCTGACCCAGCTGGCTCATCTTACATTCTTAACAAACCCACTTGCCCCAAGGTCGGACTTTTTCCAGTAAGGAAAGTGATGGAGAAATGCACTGGAAAGTGGGGCTCACCCTTGCTTTGATGCAACCATCATCTAACCTCCACGTAAACAAATCAGAGTGGACACTTATTAAATAGACAGTGTCAGTCTAATCTCCCTGCAAACAGATCAGGCCAAATGCTCAGCAAACAGAGTCTGGAAGTTCTCTCAAACATTTGTAGGGAAGATTCTGCAACTCCGGGATTGTTCTGATTGCCTTCATCTGCAGTTCCCCAGCTCTTCATAATCTACTCTCTCTCTCTCTCTCTCTTTGAGACAAGGCAACCAGAATTCCACCCATCAAGAGCCTTTTGCAGGTGGTAAAGCCCAGAGGAACCACCCCACCCCTCGGAAAAGGCAACAACCACAGAATGCCTTTTGAGCCGATTAGGGCCCTATCAAAGTGCAGAATCTTAAGGTTTCACTGCATGCTGCTGCTGATTTGCTCCTAAAGATGTTCCCCACTTCAGAATCTACAAAGGCAGGAACAAAAGGGGTTTTGCAGAAGCACAGAGGCACATTCCGGCCGGCTAAGCCAGCCGCCGGCTCACCCTCCTTGGCTCGCAAAGTACCAAAAAAAAAAATTCCTTATCATTAAGAGCTTAAGCTGCTTTTTATTTCGGAGACAAAAAGAATACTGTTTATGGGGCATCCAACGCAAACCATCTGTAAACAGTTGCTTTGATGCGGGAGCCATGGCAAGCTCACCGGCCGCCTGGAGGCACATACCCACTGTGTCAGTCATGAAAGGAAGAATGTGAAGGTATAGGCCAGGTCAGGCGGCAGCTCAGGGGGACGGGGTGGGGGTGGGACATCTGAAAGACCTCGGGCTTCCAGTTAGCCTTTTCAAACAATTGCCCACCCCCCAAATGCACTACTTTGAAAACCCCTCCATCATATGACCTTTCATGCCCTGAGGCACCTCTGAGGCTAGGCCCAGGCTCAGTCCTTTGACCAATTTGACTTTAAACTCATGTTCTTGAAGGTTCATATGCCTAACTGTCAGTTGTAACAGCTACTCCCCACCCCTCCACGGCCTGTCCCACAAGTGGTATAGCTGCTTAACACTCCTGAATGCATGTGTGGGATAACATATTTGAATGTCTTTTCCACTTTTAAAAGCAGCAACCTTTCCCTCATCAGAAAAGTAGCATTTCAGGGAGAAGGCAAGATTAAAACCCTTCTTGGGAGGCTAGTTTTCTTCGAGTAGGGTACGTGTGTTCTATTATGGGAAGGATGCAAACAGGTGATTCTTGGAGTCATAAATAACACAGATACCTCACCCCAAATGCACCTTTAAAAAAAGAACAATGTTGTCCAACAATGTTGACCTTTTGTGCCCTGAGGCAGCTCTGCAGCTAGACCCAAACTCATTTCTTTGAATTTTTTTTTAATTGTCCAGTAGCACCTTAGAGACCAACTAATTTTGTTCTTGGTATAAGCTTTCATGTGCATGCACACTTCTTCAAATACCTTCATACTTCAGGTATCTTAATTTCTTTGACCAATTTTATTGGTTACAATAGAATGCTTCGCTCAAGGGTGTGTGGCTTGGGGTGAACTCAGTAAAGCATGAGACTCTTAATCTCAGAGTTGTGGGTTAAAGCCCCAAATTGGGCGAAAGATTCCTGTATTTCAGGGGATTGTACCAGATGACCCTTATGGTCTTTTCCAACTTCATCAATCTATGGGGAGTTCCAAGGGCCAGACAGAGAAGCCAGCAGGACCACAACTAGTCCCCAGGCCCGAGGTGCCCCATCTCTAGTATAGGATCACAACTCAGAAGGGACAACAGCGGCAGAATTTACAAAAGGCCTGAACAGGGAGGAAGATGTAAGCACTGCGGAATAGAAAGGCAGAAGAATAGAAAAGAAAGGCACAGATAAGATGGCACCCAAACAATCATACAGGCAAAACCAAATTCCAGCTTTTCCCTGGAACCATTTAGAACTAGGTCAAATGCAGGGGAGCCAATGGCTGCCCAGGTGGGCAGAGTTATGCTGGAAGATAGAAGTGCAATCCCACCAATTGGGAACCACTGCTCTAGGCGAACCTTAGTGGGCAGCTGGACAGAGCTCAGGAGGCTGCTAGTTCTTGGCCCACTTGCTCCTGACAGCTAGACAATCTCCAATCTCCATTATATATAAAGAAATCAGAGGATATCAGTCACAACACCTCTCTAGTCCAGCAGCATAACATGTGTAACAGACCTATGTGGCATTACTCTCGCTGTCAGCATCCACAATTCTCCAACATCCTCAACTTATGAACTGTGCCTGACCCTTCTATTAAAATATGCATTTATGTCTGGGATAACACTCCAGATGCAGTGCTAGACTTAGGATAGTACAGGTGGTTCCTCCACATAGGGCATAATGATAATGATAATACCACCAAGGTTGAATCCCTACCATCTCCAGGTAGGGCGGAGAGAGACCCCAGTCTGAAACACTGGAGACTTGCTACCAGTCAGTGTAGACTACACCTAGCTAGATAGACCAAGGCTCTGTCTCAGTGTAAGGCAGCTTCCTATGCACCTGGGAAGGGATATAGCTCAGTGGTAGAATATCGGCTTCATACGCAGAAAGTCCCAGGTTCAATCCCCAGCATCTTCAGACAGGGCTGGGAGAGACCTCAGTCTGAAACCCTGGACAGCTGCTACCAGTCAGTTTGGCCTGAGCTACATGAACATGAGTTTGACCAAGTTGCGAGAGGCAGTGGAAGACAGGAGTGCCTGGCATGCTATGGCCCATGGGGTCACGAAGAGTCGGACACGACTAAACAACAACAGATGAACCAATGGTCTGACCCAAGGTAAGGTAACTTACTCTATTCCTGATATCCATATAATATATATGCTATTAACCCCTGCTTGGCTCTTTGGCCAAATGCAATTGCAGGCTTGCCTCTTCTGCGTCCATCCCCAAACCCACCCTGTCTTACAAACCATGCATCTTAAAATAATTTATTCTCAGTTAAAAGACTTCTTTGACTACAGTCTCATAAAACTCTGTGCCCAAACAGCTCTGCGCTTCATCTTTATTGTCACGTTGATGTCTTTATAAACTTATTCATGTGATCTATAGGGAAGGCAGAGCAGACAGCTCTGAATTTATGGGCCCATATAAAAGGCGTCTTATATTTAACAACTGCATTTAGCTGTGTTAACTGCAAGTCACAGTAATAAAGACCGGGCACGTTTTGACGCTAAATTAAAAAACGGGAAAGGGAGGGGTGAGGGAAGGAGAAACTTCCGCTACTCAATAATACATAGGCACTAGGTTTTTTTTATTACTCTTTAATATCATGATTTCCATTTAGTTTATAAATAATTGTAGCTAGCTAATGAAACGAAATCAAAACGGCCTCCAACCCATTCCCCCAGGGCAAACTAAACTCCCCCTTTTAAAGCTTCTTAATCGCAGCCCAGTTCCTACAAAATTAGCATAGTAATGGGCTTTAAATTGAGCCTCTTTGTTTTTTAATTAAGCTCCCAGCAGGTAAAAATAAAACAGATTATTGAAGAATATGCCAACCCTAATAGCCCGGAGCTCTTTTGACAATTAAAAAGATCCACGTTAACCCTTTCGGAGGAGGAAGCCTCCTTGATCATTAGCCATTTCTGAAACTCAGCTCTGCCCATCCATCTATCAATCGCAGAGCAATCTGTGTGCAGTCAGCAACAGACGGACAATCCCCCACGTTCTGCCCGCCCGCTCATCTCTTTATCCTTCATTTGCACTTAAGGCCAAGTTTCTGACGGTGGCTGGTACAGCCAGAGGCAGTTTTGGCAACATGCAGAACCTTGATTATTGAGTGATGAACTGAAGGATTTGTAAGTTTGTCAGTGGATTGTTAGCAGGGTGTCTGGGGCTGTGTGTGTGTGTGTGTGTGTGTGTGTGTGTGAGAGAGAGAGAGAGAGAGAGAGAGAGAGAGAGAGAGAGAGAGAGAGAGAGAGAGAGAGACTGCAGTCAGCTTAAAGACTGTGGGTGTATCCTGCAATTGACTGTTTAAAAGCTTCAACTAATTAAAATTTTGTAGATTTGTCAGCTAAGTATTTACTGCAATTTTTAATATATATATATGTTTTTATTTCTTATAAAACCAGCCTTCAGCCATTAGCGCCCCAGGGCAATGCACAATTCAAGTGAAATTGAACAGAACATCACTAAAAAAATTAAAACATCTTCATAAAAAATCTAACTAATCAGCTTTTAAAAAACACCAATCAGTATCAGTCCTCAGAAATAAATAAATAAGTCAGGTTTCTAGCTTTTATGCTGTGGAAGCATCAGGCAGTGCTTCTTCTGCACACACACAGTATTTCCCTGCTCACAAAAGACAATTTCCTGATCTGTAGATTGTTCCAGCTGCTCTTTAAAATCCACTTTTCTTGGGCAAACTACCCTGCAAAGAACATTGACTCTCTTTATCCATGTGCCAAATTCTTTAATTTTTGTTCACCCAGCAGAAATTAAAGAAAGTGGTTTCTTCCAGGCTATATATATATATAAAAAAGCAAGCTGCTCTTGTGGCTCCACTTCCGGCAACAAGAATCAGAGGCAGCTGGGGGTGGGGTGGGGGTGGAACCATCCAAGATTGTTCCACAGTAAAGAGAGGATCAGGGGAAATGGGTGAGCATAATAATGTGAGAAAAAGCCCTCAGTGCAATGCAAATGATTCTTGCTTAGATACTTATATGGATGGCTTCTATTAATGTATATGGTTAAATTAAGTTCCACATCTCGGAGAACAATTAAAAGTGGTGTGTGTGTGCACGCGCTCGGACAAAAACAGAGTCCTGTTTCTATTGAAAATAAAATACATGCACCAAATGAAGGAAATGGCGAAGCTGGCATAGAAAGCCCTCCCTATAATTTTAAAAGAAAAGTCACCAATCCACTTTAAATTCTTTAATTGCAATGCTTCAGTGAGCCATTTCTTAGAAAACACGTGGAATGTTTATTCCTTTATTGCAAATGGAGTCTTACACTGTCTACTCAGAAGGAAGTCGTACTGTATTCAATAGCGCTTACTCCCAGGTAACTGGGTAAAGACTGTGCAGCCTTACACTGCAATCTGAAGCATTTTTACTCAGAACTAAGTCCCACTAAGTTCCACAGGATTTACTCTCTGGTATGTTACTCTCTGGTATGTTCCTGATTATTCCCAGAGTTTCTATTATTATTATTATTATTATTATTATTATTATTATTATTATTATTATTATCATCTGCCTTTTTCACTGACAGGGACTCAAGGAAGCTTACAGCGAGAATTCTATTTAATTCCATTTATCTGTTGAAGGTGTTCTACATGATCCCTTCCCTCACACATTTTTTTCTTTACAACAATCCTGTGAGGTAGATTAAGCTGAGAGGTTGTAATTGGCTCAAGATGACAGATGTATATATGTACAGTGGTACCTTGGGTTACAGACACTTCAGGTTACAGACGCTTCAGGTTACAGACTCCGCTAAACCAGAAATAGTACCTCAGGTTAAGAACTTTGCTTCAGGATGAGAACAGAAATCATGCTCCGGCGGCATGGCAGCAGCGGGAGGCCCAATTAGCTAAAGTGGTGCTAAAGTGGTGCTTTAGGAGGGAGATAGGTTGTTTTCTGCTGCTCCAGAGAAGCGGACACGGAGCAATGGATTCAAACTACAAGAAAGAAGATTCCACCTAAACATTAGGAAGAACTTCCTGACAGTAAGAGCTGTTCGACAGTGGAACTTGCTGCCAAGGAGTGTGGTGGAGTCTCCTTCTTTGGAGGTCTTTAAGCAGAGGCTTGACAGGCATATGTCAAGAATGCTTTGATGGTGTTTCCTGCTTGGCAGGGGGTTGGACTGGATGGCCCTTGTGGTCTCTTCCAACTCTATGATTCTATGATTCTAGGTTAAGAACAGTTTCAGGTTAAGAATGGACCTCCAAAACGAATTAAGTTCTTAACCCGAGGTACCACTGTATATGGCATCTATGTGTGCGGCGAGATCAAACGTGGGAGAAGCTTCCTGGTGTAGGACAGAACGTCTCTATTTTCATTGGGGAAATGTTGGAGGGAATGCAATTGTTGGCAAGCAACAAGCAAGCTGTTTAGCTAGGGTTGCCATATTTCAAAAAAAATCAAAAAGCATGACTTTTTGAAAGACTTGCCTAAGATCCAGGACAAAGTGCCGCCTTTTGAAATTTCCCTAGACGTCAATTCTGCCTTTGAAATCCCAGGAAAATCCGGACGAATGGGGCAGCCCTAGGTTTAGCAAGAGTTACACTTTCCTAAAACCCCTCTTGTCCTTCCTCAAGCTTTACCTTTGCCTCAGGGGTCAGGCCAACGTTGCTAGGGCAAAAGAATTGCCAGCCTCCTGGTATGTTTGTGGCTTTCTTGGCTGCTAGGCAGACACTTCAAATTAAGTGTCACTGGCTGAGCCGGTCTTCTAAGCTTTCTAACTCTTGGCATTTCACTGGAGGCCGGCTGGAGGATTGTACAAAATTCTGCAAGAGGTTCCAAGGAACAGTTGCCAAACAGAGGGGGGGGGGGTGGGTAGACAAGAGAGGCTGGAAGAATGAAAATAGCATTCGTTGTCCTGGCCACCAGTTCCCAAATCAACACCACCACCCATTCTTCCTCCACCCACATTAGTGCAGAGGACTGAAACAGATAATCTAAAGACTTCCCATGTAAAGAGCAAGGCAATAACAACACAGCAACATCGGGCAATTTTGAAATGATCCCTCTGCAGGTATTCAGATCCAAGAGAGACAATGCTGGACCAAAACCAGGAATCTGTGACGGTGCTTTTCAATGTGCTTCCCATAGAACAGTGTGGTGTTCCTTGGAGGATTGTCAGGGACTCCTCAAATAGAAGAACAGGAATCACAGACAAATATTGGTGGAACAAAATAATAGCTTGGAGGTGGATCATCTGTGTGACTTGCCTTATGCAAAAGGTATCCCTTATTCTGTCCCCAGAACCTCTGTTTTAAAGGATCAGATAATAGCAGTTAATGTGAAGGTCTCCTGGCTGTGATAATGAAAAGCTGCTGCCAGTCAGAACAGGCAATACATGGGCCAAATATTGACTCCATAAAACAGGGATGGGCAACCTTGCAAAGAAGGTACATACTCATCTACCTTGAATGCAGAAAGTCCCATGTTTGATCCCTGGCATCTCCAGGTAGGGAGAGACTCCATTCTAAAATCAGGAAAGCTGCTGCTGGTCAGTGACAACACTGAGCTGGATGGACCAATGGTCCAAATCATTATAAGGCAGCTTCCTATGCTGGAGAAGGGCCATAGCTCAGTAGTCAGAGCATCAGCTCTGCATGCAGAAGGTGCCTAGTTTGATCCCTTCCATCTCAAAGTAGAGTTGGGAATATCCCATTTGAAATCCTGGCAAGCCACTGCCAGCCAGTGTAGGCACTACTGATACAAGAATTAGAGACCCAATGTGTATATTTTTTTATTTTAATAATGTTTCCATGTTTCACTTTTAATCGTGTTGAACCTTTGGCTAGAACGTATTAGGCTTGATGTGTGCCTGCATTTTATGACTCCAACACGGCATTCCTTTCTGATCTGACCTTGAAAGTGGCACAAATGACCCTCCAGGATATTATTCTATCATGAGTCAGCACTGGAATGTTTTTTTTAAAAAAACACCTTGAAGCTTCCTGGAGAAAAGGAGAAGCAAGGGAAGTTAAATAAAGGAAGCAATGTCAACAGCCCGATGAAGGCCGCTTGCCAGAAGAACAGTGATAGAAGTACGACCTTTGAGACCAAATGGCCTGGATACATTTGGGGCACTCAAAAGCAATTGCAGGGGAGAAGATACTCCCTCTTACCTGGCGATTTGTCTCGAACAACCACATTAAGGTGAGCTCTGCTGTATTGCCATAGCTATAATAAATGCTGGATCCCTCCTGGATACAGGACTTGAATTAATTTCCTTGGTTCTGTGTTTTGTTTAAAAGGTAGTCCCTCGCCTGAGTAAGAACAAGGTGGTGTAGAAGTAAATCCTTACCACAGTACTGAGCTAGATGGGCCCATAGTCTGCTATGGTATAAGGTATGTTCCTTTTTGTAATCAAAGGCCACATTCTCTGGGGACCATCCCTTGGAGACAACATGCTGGTAGTGGGCGGGGCCAACACTGGGAGGAGCCAGAGCCCCCAAACCCTTGTGCTAATTAATTCAGAGTAAAGATTAGAATTCCCAATGCCATGCAGGTCTGCTCAGAAGTAAGCCAAAACTGCTTAGCTGGGACTATTATCAAAGGAGTAAATTACCAGGAAAGAGGCCAGGAAAACTGTCATTTCGGAAAGCAGCTGAAATATTCCTTTTCGAAACACTGGAGAGTAGCTGACAGTCAATGTAGAGTAGACCATGGGAGGCAAACTAAGGCCCGGGGGCCAGATCGGCTTCTTAATCTGGCCTGCGGACGGTCCAGGAATCAGCATGTTTTTACATGAGTAGAATGTGTGCTTTTATTTAAAATGCATCTCTGGGTTATTTGTGGGGCATAGGAATTCGTCCCCCCCCCAATATATAATATATATATATATATATATATATATATATATATATATATATATATATATATATAGTCTGGCCCACCACAAGGTCTGAGGGACAGTGGACTGGCCCCCTGCTGAAAAAAATTGCTGACCCCTGAGTAGACAATACCAACCCTGTCACTTCTCCTATATGTTGTCTCTTTGGGGTCTATACTCTTGTGATTCTGAAACCAATGATGAGACAGGCTGTTATTAAGTAAATACAGCAAGGAAAGAAAAGTTCAGGGGTGACTCCCGTACGGTTGTCCACACACTATTTTAGAACTGGAACCTGCAAAATTAATCACATTTTAGAGTGGAATGGTATCCTAGAGGCCATGTAGCCGAACGCTTCTGCTCAGCACAAGATGCAACTACAGCAGCATCCCGGACTTTATCTCTCCTTCCATCATGCCTTGTGGAGCCAGGTTGGTTGATGAACCAACTCATCCAGGCTACTCATGATACGAAGCAGCCTTATATGGAGTCAGGTCAGTAGTCCATCTAGCCAAGAGTTGTCTACCCTAACTGGTAGTAAGACTCCAGGGCTTCAGACAGAGGTTTCTCCCAGCCCTACCTGGAAAATCCTGGGATAGAACCTGGGGCCTTCTGGATGCAAAGCAGGTGCTCTACTACCAAGCTATAGCCTTTCCAAATGATATTCGTGGGCAAGCAGGAATCTGAACTCAATGTCCAGAATTTTGACATCCACCCAGGTCTGCATGATCCTTCCCCCCTCCCCCACTCTCTTTCCCTACATTACTCCTTAAATATTACCCAGATATTGCCTTTCCCATTAAGCCTCTGTTGTTTTTCCTGGAAGTAATTACTTAAAACATTTCTACCCTGCTCTTCAACTGAAAAAAAAAAGGATCCAGAAAAGCTTGGAAATGTCATTAAATGAAAGAGACCCTGCCCTTAGGTTTACAATTTGAAAGACATAACACAAAAGGAAAGGAGAGACGGATGGAATAGGGGGGAAAGCAAACTCTGGCACTTAGTTACAGAGTTCTTGCAATGAGCAGCTACAATGGAAACAGTTCAAGGAGAGCTGGGAGTCAAACATTGCTGGTCTTTCAGCAGAGGCGATGCAGAGAGGCTTGGCCGTCTCATCTCTCTCCCTATCCTATAGCCTGACGTGTCATTGTGGGACTGGAATGGTGAGAGGAAATGCCATGTACGCCATTTGCTCCTGGGAGGAAAGGTAGAGATATAAATCTGATAAATAAATCTGGGGTCCTCCAGATGTTTTGGACTGCAGCTCCCATCAGCCTCAGCCAGCATTGCCTTTGTTGGAGGTTTTTAAGCAGAGGTTGGATGGCCATCTGTCACAGATGCCAGGGGTTGGACTAAATGATCCTTAGGGTCCCTTCCAACTCTACAATCCTATGATTCTATGAATAGCTGCTGGAGATGACAGTTTGGGGGAGGGAGGTTGATGGAGCTGGTGTTTCAATAAAGTGGCTGGAGGGGCCATGGAGTCCCACCCATCTCCCTCTCCTACAGCCTGGTATAGATTGCAAGATCCTAGCGCACACCACATTTCCTCAACATAAATCTGAGCCATCATCATCATCATTTTAAAAAGAATTCATTTGAGATCCAATTGCTATTTTGCAACTGTTCCTTTCAACTCCAGGGCAGGGCTGGACACCTCATTAGCACATCAGAAGAGTCTTGCTGGGCCAGACCAGTGGCCCATCTAGTCCAGCCTTCTGTTCGCACAATGGCCAGCCAGTTTCCTCCATGAAGCCCACAAGCAGGACCTGAGCATGACAGTACCGGTAAGTAACTATCCTCACTTGTGAATCCCAGCAACTGGCATCCAGAGGCACACTGTCAGGGACAGAGCAAAGCAATAAGAGCTAGTAACTACTGATAGCCACATCTCCATGAATTTGTCTGATGCTCTTGCAACACAGCGGCACTTTCTGACGCTAAGGCCACATCACGTCTGCCGCACCTCTAACCACGCTTTGCTTGGTTCCCTTGAATCGCATCAAGATGCCCCCCACCCCCATCTGTGCTGCTCGGTCGGGGGGGGGAGCGCCTCCACCATCTCCATGGTGACCTACGACTCACTGTGAGCCTTGTATCCAGCCAGCCTTGATGGCTGCCAAGAGGCACTATCCTTCAAAACGGACAGTGCAGCTGTCCAAATAGCAACTGTGTACCTGTGGTGGGAGAGGCCTCTGTGTTTACTCGGACCAACAGAACACACAATAGTAGTTCTTCCCAATTTCATCACCGTGGCTGGCTTTCCATGGCTCGCTTGGAAGTCCCCAAGGGATCTGTGGAAAAGCATTGTTCCCTGGCAAACATTAGCTGTCATCCAAGCAGCGGAGACAGTTTCCACCTGGATCTCTCTTTCCCCCCCAAACTTGTCTGATGTCCTTATAATTTCTGTTGCCCAGCACACAGAAGGGCATGGGAATCTGCTGCTTTCACCACCCACTCCACCTCAGCACCACCCCTGTTCTCAAAAGTGTATAGGTACACAGGAAGCTCCCTTATACGGTGTCAGATAATTGGTCCATCAAGCTTAGTACTGTTGACATTGCATGGTTAGCAGCTTTCCATGGTTTCAGGCAAGGGACATTCCCAAACCAACCTGGAGATGCTGAGGATTGAACCTGGGAAGATTGAAGCTGGGCAGAAACTAGGCTTTATTTCATCTGGGTCAAAGACCCAGTTTGGCACCCCCACCCTCCAAGCATTTGTGTACACACCAGGGTAGCCGACTTGACCCCCCCCCCACACACACACATTGACGGTGTGCAGCATGTGACGAGCCATGTGACACATACCTCCCCCACCTGGCATGTGAGCGCTTGTGTGCTGTGCCACACAAGAATCCTGCCCCCGCCATGCTGCTGCTTGTGTGCCAGGTGGGGAATGGGGAGCATGGCCCTATACCCAGTGCTGCTGGTGTACACACACAGAGGGAGGGGGGCTGGGAGCCTCAATGGCACCCCTTTGGAGGCTTCAATCAGAGCAAAGAAACCTGGCTAGCCCCACAGCTAGCTCCCCAGCTATGGCTCTGCTTTCTGCATGCAAAGCAGGTGGTTTATCACTAAGCTATGGAAGGAACAATACAGGAAAGACACCACTCAATAAATGCTTCAGCCCTTTGGTTCAAATACAGTCATACCTCGGTTTAAGTACGCTTCAGTTTGAGTACTTTCAGTTTAAGTACTCTGTGGACCCGTCTGGAACGGATTAATCCACTTCCCATTCCTTTCAATGGGAAAGTTCGCTTCAGGTTAAGTACGCTTCAGGTTAAGTACAGACTTCCGGAACCAATTGTGTACTTAAACCAAGATGTGCAATGTAAGCTAGTCACAGTAGTGGTAGGGAAGGGCTGGGGAACTTGTGGCCTTCTGGATGTTGCTGGACTACAACTTCCATCATCCTTGACCATTGGTCTGGCCAGCTGGGGCTGATGGGAGTTGGAGTCCAGGAACACCTGGAGGGCCACAGGTTCCTAACTCCTGAGACAGGCCTTTTAAGGAGTTCTCTATTCATGTGATGTTGTAATAAGGGTAGAAAGACACACTCTAAGATGGGTCAGATTCTTGCTTTTGGGATGTCAAACAAATGCCAAACTCCTTTGAGGAAGTTCCCTTTGGCACTTGCCCTTTGGCAGTTGTACTTCCACAGCCTCCTGCATGTGGATGATAAGGTATACAATTAAAGCCTAAGGAATCTCTGCCTCCTGTCCCTCAGCTCACAGTCAGAACCACAGTTTCTCTTTGCCTAGCACAAAGGGCCAGCATGGTCAATCACCTGCAGGGGACCCATACTCCATCAGGGGACCCACTGACAACAACCCCCTGCACCTGCTCCTCCTCGTCACTACTGCAGCCTGCTTACCAAACCCACATCTCACTTTGGCTCAGGGAGACACAGAGCAAACAACCAGCCATTGTGGTGGTTCCCCAACCAACCCAGAGGAATGAGCACCACTGTTCCAGGTTTGCTGCAGGTTGACCAAAGAGATGCACAGGCTCAGGGGTCTAAGAAAAAGCTTGACCTTCCCCTTGCACTGATTTCCTGGATCACATCAATATGAAAAGAGAAGAGAGGAAAACATGGGTTTCTTGATTCCTGGCAACCTCCTTCTCTGCTTTAACATCTCTCTGGGCCCTAGATATTCAATTTGGCCTTATTGCTGATAGATGCGCTGGCATCCTTCATGACATTATTCTCCACAATGCAATAAAATAATGTTGTGTCAAAGGAGGTCGAAGAGTCGTCTTTCTGGAAGAGATGTCCTATTAATCTAGGCCCATTGGCAGTAGCCACAGAGGGCCATCCATTTACCGGGATCAGCCCACAGAATTGCTTGCATGACAGAAACCGGAGTTTTAGAGAAGCCAAGGGCAAGACACAGGAGCTTTTGATATTCATCTCCAGAGTCTCTGAGGCTACTGCTGTGCACTGCTCCGTGACATACCAAGAGGAGGTTCTCACCCACTTGATGGCTGCCATTTTGTCTTTACACCATTTAGATGATCAGATGGAGGAAGTGAGATGTGACAAACTGGGAGGTGCCACAGCTCAGGGGTAGAACACTGTGCCGAAGGTCATAGAATCCTAGAGGGACCCTGAAGGTCCTTTTGTCTTTCCCTCTGCCAATGCAGGAATTCTGATTCTAAGGCATCCCTGATAGGTTGGCCATCCAGTCCCTGCTTAAAAACCTCTAATGAAGGAGAGCCTGCACCTCCTGTGACAGTCTGTGCCACTGTCAAATGACTTGTACCATCAGGGAATTGCTTGAATTCCCTCCCCCCCCCCAAGAATCCCGGGAACTGTGGTTCATGAAGGGTGCTGGTAATTCTATCTCTCTGAGGAGCAAATGACAATTCGTAGGATTCTTTTGGCAGAAGTCAAGTGCTTTAAATGCGCTTTAAACACATGGTGCATGAATTGCCAAGTGTACATACTAGAAATTAGCAAATGCTCCTTGCATATTCCAGGTGAAGATGACCATCAGCATCAGAGGTAGCACGCAAGTCGCCCTTTCTGGGAAGCTTGCCATCCATCATAGTCTACTCATGGAAGATCTCCTGAAAGGCTTCTGATGATGGCCCAGGGGCCCCCCATTTGAAAATCACTTTGCAGAGGGAAGCAACGTGTAGGTTTCTTTAAGAGGAGAGCATCCTCTCCTAATTAGTGGAAGAACACCTGCTTTTGCATGTAGGAGACGCCAATTTCATATTTTGCCTTCTCTTGCTAAAACTGATGGGGAAGGAAACTCTTTCTTCTAAAGACCCCGGAAAGCCACTGCCAGTCAGAGAAGGCAATATTGAGTTGGATGAGGGAATATCAGGCCCTGGGGCCAAATGCAGCCCTCTAGGCCTCTCGATTTGGCCCTTGGACTCTCTCCAAACTACACCCCTCTTCCAGCAACACCCCATACCAACCCTGCTTTGCACTCTCCTTGAGCATTTTTTGCCTGGCTGGGAGGTGGCCTTGAACTTTGAGCACGCCTCTTGCTTGCCTGGATGGAAAGCAGAGAGGGAGGGGTGTGTGGAAATGTGTGTGTAGGAACTATTGTACGAAGAGGGAAGCATGCATTAATTGCCCTGCCCACTTTTGCCCCTGGTCCCACCCACTCCTGCCATGTGAAAAGCACCTGGAAGGTTTCCTTCCCAAAGGGAATGCGGCCTTTGGGTGGAAAAAGGTTCCCCATCCACTGAACTAGATGGAAGGACTGTCTGACTCAATGCAATGGCAACTTCATATGTTCTATCAAAACCATGTCAGTTGAGCAGAGGGCCTGCTGACAGCTCTTAACATTCCATCCCCACCCACTGCTCTCTCAAAACAACAGGAACAAGCATAATTAGAATCATGTTTAAGGGCTGAGTGGCATACATCTTCTTGACTTTCTCTGCTTTCCCCTCCTGCTATTTATGAATGGGAATGACGAGAGTGTGGAATTGTCAACAGAACCCTGTCACAACTGTTCAAAACCTGTCAAATTCATCCTTGTGCCAATTAAAGGGTGAAAAGGAATGGGTAGAAAGTTTTTTTTCTATTTTTTCTTTTTTATTTTCTGGTTTTTTCTGTTTTTCCTGACTTTTGTATTTTTGCTTTTTTGTATCTCCCCCATCCTTTCTAAACCTCTGTAAATCCCTTTTCTACTGTGAAAATCAATAAATATCTATTTTTTTAAAAAAGAAAGTTTTTTACTGGGAGTACTCAAGGGTACACAGTAAAGGCACCATTTTTTTCCTGGAAGAAAAGCACTGGTGAGAAGGAACCTAGGAAGCTGCCTTATACAGAGTCAGTTCATTAGTCCATTTAGCCCAGTACTGTAAACCCTAACTGGCAGAGGCTTTGGAGTTTCAGGCAAAAATCTCTCCTAGCCCTACCTGAAGATGCCAGGGATCGAAGTAGAGACCATCTGTGTACAAGGCAGATGCTCTGTTACTAAGTTCCAGTTCTTATCCATAGTTGAGGTGGAGCTTCAGAAAGGCTGTCTGACCCTAGACACATTAAAAAACCTTCTGGGCATCTTTAGACTCCATTGGATCAAATTGCTCACTTTTCTGCCCCTTTGTCAATATCAGGGCAAGTTGCCACTACAAGCTTTCAAGCTGAATGAATCCCTCAATCTTCTTTGGCTAAGTGCCATGATATATTTAATTCAAAACATACTAGCTAAAGTCTTTAAGTGAGTTGACTGTGATAAAAAAACAGATTTCTCTCTTTTTTGGGGGGGATGTTTTGCCTCCAGTTCATCTCACAGAAAACTATTTTTCTGGACATCTTTTATTTCTTGACAAGGATTTTTTTAAAAAAAAACCCAACAAATGGCAGGCCAGGGTGGGAGTTCCCCCCCTCTCTCCCCATCCTTTTATCCCCACTTGCTTGTTTTGCTCTGTTTAAGACAGGCATCCCCAAACTCGGCCCTCCAACTGTTTGGGGACTACAGTTCCCATCATCCCTGACCACTGGTCCTGTTAGCTAGGGGCGATGGGAGTTGTAGTCCAAAAAAAATCTGGTGGGCTGAGTTTGGGGGTGCCTGGTTTAAGATCTAGCCCAGGGGTAGTCAACCTTTTTATACCTACTGCCCACTAATGCATCTTTCTTGATGGTAAAATTTCCTTACTGCCCACCAGTGCTCAATGGAAGGATGATTCAGCTTGTGCCGTAGAACCCCCTACCGCCCACCTAGAATCCTGAAATGCCCACTAGTGGGTGGTAGGGACCAGGTTGACAACCCCTGATCTAGCCTGAATAATTCTTCAAAACCTTCAGCTCAGAAGAAAATAAGAAGAAAAGCCTGGCTAGATAAGAGCACAAGGTCAGTCTCAGATATGGGGGAAACCTTTGGCCCTCCATTAGCCACAACAAATATGGCCAGTGGCCAGAGATGATGGGAACTGGAATTCATCAGCATCTGGAGGACCACATCTGGTTTATTTAGTCCAGCATCTTGCTTCCCACCATGATTGACCAGATGTCTTGCAGTGTTTGAACTGGCAAGAGTTACAAGGGCCAGAGAAGCTTGGGGCCACATTTTGGCCCTGGGCTGGAAGTTTTCCATCATGTGGTGGTGAGTTCTATAACCTGACTGTGCCTCAATTCTTTCCTTTTCTCTGTCTTGAATGCCCTGTCAAATTCATTGAAAGACCCTGAATTCCTGTATTGCACTTTTCCATACCATGAATAATTTTATAAATGTATTTCTATAGAAGCAGTTCTAAATTACTTGCTTTTAAAATAACCTCCAAGCAGTGTACAACGTAAAATATATAAATGATGTGAAACTACCATCATAAGACTAAAGACAAAGCTCAGTTCTCCACTAGACTGAGAAACCTTTTCTAAGTACTCATGAAAATTCATGAGCATTTAATGCCAATTTCTCCTAAGATACATGTTTGTATGCAATTTTGCCCAATATACACATTTTTTTACAAAGCCATTTCTCCTAAAATTATACATTTTGCATGTTATCTTCTAGAATCATAGAACTGTTGAATAATATACCATACACTTAAATTGACACTATACCCCAGCATATGTATTTTTAGACACCCTACTTGATTAGAGAACTGCATAGCAAAATTCAGATAAGTGTGAGTTTTAAAGAATGGTTGCATTTCTACTGATGTATCATTTTGGAAATTAGGTTCACTTTGAAATGCAAAACAAATAAAATCTGCCCCCACCCCTGATCCCTAGCCTGAAGTCACCTTCATTCTACATCTTTGATGTAGAAATGCCGCTTCCCTTTCCTCAGACAAATCAAGCATTTTAAGTCACCCTGGGCAATATATGTTCATGTTACAGTATTTCATTTCAGCTTTCTGAAATGGGAGATAGAACCTTTTGTCTGATCCAGCAGCAGATGTTGTCAGACTACAGCTCCCGTTGTCCTTGACCATTGGCTCTGGGGCTGATGGGAGTTCAAGTCCCACCACATCTGGAGTGCCGCAGATTTCCCTATTCCTGGTATAAATAAAGCAGAATCTTCCCCACCCTCTGGCCCCAAAAACTAAATGAGCATACAAGTTACGGTATATGTGCTTATACTCTATAGGGTGTCCACTTACATGCTGACAAATAAAGAGAACTAAAGAGGACATGGATTTGCATAAAGCTTGCTTATGCTAATTTATAAGCACAGGTGTAAATTTGGGCACGATTTCTGCCACTTAAATGACAATGTAATACATCTTGCCCCTGTCCAGATTGCAACCAGGTCACCCACATGCCTGCTCAGCTGTTTGCCCAGGCTCACTAACCAAAATACATGACATAAAAGGAAAAGGGATTGGGAGGAAGAAGGGAATAAAGCAAACTTGGGCATTTATTTCTTAGTTACCACCTTACATGTCACCACAGTGGGGTAGCCTAGACCCAGCTGACCTGTGTGCCTGATCAGCTTACTCTCCAGTTAATAACTCTGCTCTCCTTTCAGCTGTTCAAATAGAGAACTCCTCTCAATAGAGGGCTGTCCTAGGTAAAGCAGGGGTGCATGAACATCCTAGCACCATAGCCATTTTATCTGTATGTATCTGTTTTCCACTCCATATACCCTCCATTTCCTTCTTGTAAAATGCAGGTATTTCAAGCAGGTATAATTAACATGTATGTATGTGTGCGCGCACACACATGTGTGTGGGGAAGTGGCATGCCCTAAGCTACACACATTCGTTATAATGTAGCTTAGCAAATACAGCTGCATGTGCAGGCACTCTGCACCTGTTCTAATGCATGCAATCATTTGGGGGTACCGTAGATCCTGCAACGACCTCTCCCCTCTGCGTGCATTCATGGCATCAACTTTTGAACCCCTCAGGAAAAGGCTTTAATGCACAACAATGTACCTGGGCCCCAAGTCAGGAAAGACAGAGCATTATGTACAGTACATAGAATATGATGCAGCAGGATTTTCCAGAGGTTGCAACCCTGATTCTGTCTCAGACATCCACAGTCCCTTTAATTGCCACACACACACACACACACACACACACACACACACCTTAAACTTGCCCTGCTACAAAAACGACATCTTTATGGTATATGCCATGTGTATGAAAGACAGGCTGAAACTAGGCTTGGGGGTGGGGGTGGCGGGATACCTCCCACATATAACTGATTGTAAATTCTTGGGCACCAGGTAATAACCTACTGGTTAGACGTACTGGGTCTGTTCCATCCAAGTCAATTTAAAATGAGCCAGACCAGAGACAGTACCATAAAGTGTTTCATACTTGTGGAGAGATATTTAACTATTGTTTCCTTAGGAAAAAAAATCTAATAGCTTGCTTCGTTTAATCACTGTCAGATGTGGCCCAACGTTGGAAGTGGCAGCTTCCTTATGATGCTAAACTGCTTTTAATCAGGAATCTTGGATGTATCTCAAGCTACATCTCAGGACTGGCGGGGGTGGGGGGGCATTGTCCTAGGCAAAAAGATTTTAAAAATCAAAACAATAATTTTTTAAGGCACAAAATAAAGAGGAGGAAAAATCTAGAGGGTGGAGGGAACTATCAGGAATCGAAATCAGCTTTCATCTTTTCTTTGTCTCTCTCCCACTTTCATAAATAAATATGACATCTGTTCCCTTAAAGGGCTGGGACAGGAATTTCTGGCCTGGATGGGAATACAGATCTAGAGCTTAAAGCTCCTTCGCATCAATCGGCTGTGGATATTAATTGGAGACGGCGCAGAGCCTTCTTGCTGGTGAAGGCTTGTTTGCGAATGCCTCTGTACCGAGAAATTGCCTCCATGAAAAGTTCAGCCTCCCAGCTATGTTATTTGACTTAACTCTGACTCTAAAGAGGCAATCAATAGCCTCCTCTCTCCCCACCCCAAGCTTCTTTCACCCCTCCTTCTGATGTGTAATTAAATAGACGCAGAGGATAATCCCACCTCCGAAAAGCTGGAGAAAAGCTGGTGTCAAGGCAGGATCTGAAGTGGCCTCCTTAATCGAAAATGACCGTCCATTCTCTGTGTACATCATGATTTGATTGGGGATCTCCCCCCACTCCCGCCCCATAAGCTGGCAGGATATTAGACCAGCTTTTGTAGGGATGATGACCCAGCTGCTGTTTAATGAAGAATTCCACTTCTCGGAGCTGAGGGCAAAGGGAAAAAAGTGACCCTTGCATTTTAAAGGACGTTGCTATTTTTCAAAAGATACAGGATTAAAGGCCTGGTGGGTTTTGTGTGTGTTTTTTTTTTCTTTTCGTTTTTTATGAATGCTGTGTCTGGGGAACCCTTGCCTGCCCTTTACCCACCTCCGCAATTTATTTGGATGTTTTCGTTGTCTTTGGAGATATTGGCACAGAGCGGGATGTTTGGACAGGATTTAATTAGGTGAAATCAGGCCTAGATTATTGTTGGGATTATATACACAGCAAACCTCTGTGTCTGGGAGACAGGGCGGGGAGAAGGTATTCAAGCCACATCCCTAATAAGAAAATCAGGGAGGGATTGGGCCAGCTTTTATGAGATAATGGGCACTCAAGGAGCCTGATCTTATGAGAGGGCTAGATGTCCCCCCCCCAACCCAATGGGAACGATGGGGAATTGCAGCTTAGGAGGTGGGAGGCAAGTGCCGTCTCTTATTATAAGACATGAAGTGAACTGAGTGGCAGGGAGGGTGAAGAGCTTATTAAAATCTGAATAACTAAGTAAAACCGATGGAAAATGAATTTACGAAAACCACAGATGTGTCCCATTTACTACATTTTCCCACAGTTGTCTCTATACAGTACAGCTTAACCAGAAACGATAAAGCACCAGCTCGTAACACAGGGACTCAGCTAAGTCTCTTGATCTGGCTCTTGAAACTCTTTGCCAGGCCACACCCCCTCTCCCTAGGCCACACCCCTTACTTGCACCTTGTGTTTTTGCACCCCTTCAATAACAGAAGCCAATGGAGATGCAGGCTATCTGAGTAAAAAACTGGGTTCCTTGGGCAGCAAAATTCATACACCATAAGGGAGTCCAGAGCAGTCCTCCAGTTACCAATTTGGAGAACAGCTGAGCCAACATTATCTTCTGAGAAAATGTGGGTTTTCCCCCTTTTCTTCTGACCTCTCCACTTCCTTGCCTAGAAAAAGAAGGATGCTTTGCAGCATTTTCTCCAGGTAATATTTTTAATGGCAGCTGCCATCTTTACACTCAATATTGATGACACTGACTGGCACAGCTGTCCAGGATTTCAAGGTGGAGTTTGCCCCAGCCCTACCTGGAGATGCCCTTGTGGGTTGAACCTGGGACCTTCTGCATTCAGGGAGGATGCTCTACCTTCTAGGTCAGGCATCTCCAAACTGCGGCCCTCCAGATGTTTTGGCCTACAACTCCCAAGATCCCTAGCTAACAGGACCAGTGGTCAGGGATGATGGGAATTGTAGTCCAAAACATCTGGAGGGCCGAAGTTTGGGAATGCCTGTTCTAGGTACAATGAAGTTAGAGCAGATGTATGAATGGAAAGCGAAAAGGTGTGAACCTTAGTCCAGCATTCCATGACCAGCCAAAAGCCTGTGGGAAACCTTTATGTGTGTTGGTCCCCTATTGCACAAGGGTTTCAACCAACAGAGTGAAGGTGAGCTCAGCTTGTCAGTAGCAGAGGTGAGAAATTACTCAGCAAGGTTTTCCTTGCTCTACATCACAGGCTTTACAGGGAATACTTTGTATGGAGAGAGCTGCGAGCTGAAGGATGGCAGAAACCTTCTGTTGCCATGTGGTCTCTGTCAAAATATTGGCCGCGTATAAGCTCTACCTGGCAGACAAGCAAAGATAGCAAACAGGAAGGGGCCTCTTTTTTAAAAAAAGGTAATCAAAATACGCTGTAACATTCCCCACATCGGTCTTGCAAAGAACCAATATCAGGGCATCAAATCTTTGCTACTGTTTTCTAAAGGTAAAAGTTCTTCGGGAATGTTTTTCAAGTAACACCATCAAGGCCCAGCTTAATCAAAGTTGCGGCAGCTGATGCTATAAGCTGGCCCCTGAAACAGAAAGGAAAAAGAGGAACATAGAAAGCTGACCAAGATTCTAGTGCAGCATTTCTCAACCACTGTTCCGCGGCACTCTAGTGTGCCGCGAGACGCTGGCTGGTGTGCCGCGATGTGCGGCGACGAGAAGGGCGATTTGCATTGTCACGTACACAACACTGACCCGCCGGAAAGCAATATTTCTCCTCCTCTTTCCCAAAGCTCAGTGCAAACGAGCCAGGCGGCCGCCAATAAACAACACTGACCCGCTGGAAAGCAATATTTGGCAAGTGTTTCTTACAGTCATAATTATAATATAGGGCGGCACAGAGTTAAATTTTTTAACTTTTTTAATGGTGGTGTGCCTCGTGATTTTTTTCACGGAACAAGTGTGCCGTGGCCCAAAAAAGGTTGAGAAACACTGTTCTAGTGAATGTGGTCCTGAATAAAGAGCTGACTTTAAACAGGAACCTAGGAAGCTAACTTATACCAAGTCAGACCCATCAGTCAATTTAGTTCAGTACTGTCTACACTGGTTGGCAGCAGTTCTCTGGATTTCAGATGGGAAGTCTCCTCCAACCTCGAGGGGGTGGGGATTGCCGCTTGAGAACTTCTGAATACAAGACAGATATTCTACTGCTGAGCTATGGTCCTCTCACATAAATAACGGGGCATATAGGAAATCTGCTTATATTTAGTCAGACCATTGGTTCATCTAGCTCAGTATTGGTGACACTGACTGGCAGCAACTCCCCAGGGTTTTGGGCAGGGAATACTCCCACAGCCTTACCTGGAGATGCCATTGGGGAATGAACCCGGGGCTTTTTCACTGCAAAGCAGATGTTCTACCTCTGAGCTGTGTCCCTTCCCCTAAACATAAATTAAGATTCTAGTCCTCATAGTTCTAAAGGGCTGAATTAAGCAGGGCCTTCCCTGTGCAAGGCAGATGCTCTACCACTGAGCTATGGCCCCTCTCAAAAAGAATAAATGCATCACTCAAAAAAGAGGAGACAAGCGAGTGTGTGAAGTGTTCTTATGCTAATATGTATAGATGTACATTTAAAGGGGGGGAATGATCATTTAAATAGATGTACAATCCATCTCACCCTGGTGGGGAGCAAAACCATGACCGGGCGAATGGTGTGCTTACTCAGTCTGCTGTCCAGGGGATAATGGTTGCTGGGGAACTCTGAGAGGCCCCCCTACTCGTCACTCTTCCCTTCTTAGCGGGCTTTATCATTAAAACAGATTTCGAATGGGCAGCTCTTTAAACAGAGGGCTGTCCTCCCTAAAGGAGGGCATGAGGACACCTGGACACCAACTTGTGTGCCACAATGGATGGAAGGGCACTGGGCTACCCTTATAATAACATCTATAAAAAACGTTTGTGCCATTTTTCAAGCTAGCAGTATGATTTCACACACGGGGAGACACACACACACACACACACACACACACACACACACACACCACTTCCAGTTTGTTCACTGAGGGAGATAAATCCAATGATGAACATGGAGTCAGAGAGGGAGAGGGAGAGGGAGAGAGCAGTGTGTGGGTGTAAGAAAAAACTGTTTAACCTGTGAACATGAAAGCCCCAATGTTCTCCAGATTACAACGGAGATTAGCAAAAGGGGGGAAAATATTTGAATTTCTGGCCAGCGGGGGGCTTGAAAAGGGGACAAAGTGCAGATTGGCAGGTGTTAGGAAGCCCCCCCCCCCGCTTCCCCTCAAAGAGAGAGGGGGAGAGAGAGACAGAGAGAGAGACAGAGAGACCAACAGAGCCAGCTTTTGTGGTCCCAAGTTGTGCCTGCAAAACAAATATGTCTTTCACTTTGAAGAGCCAAGAAGGAATTTGCCACCATTGCCATGGCAACCTGCTAGGTCCGAAGGCCGAAACCCACAGCTGCTACTTGGAGCCTTAACCCCACACATCTCTCTCTGTACAGATCCAAGCCTGGAGTGGCTTTTTGGTAATTAAGGGGAAGGCAACTTCCGAAAAACATGGAGGAGGGAATGAATTGCCAGAGAGCGGGGAGGTGGACAATGACAACAATGAAGTTTGAAAGGTGGGGATTCTATCAGGAGGTGGTATTTAAAGCACCAAGCGAGCAAACAAGCACTTCTGTGTTTTGAAAGCCACCATCAACACCCACTTTCATGGGCATTGCCAGCTGCAGCTATTGCGAGTTTGAGTCCATCAACATCTGAAGGGAACACCAGTTCCCTTTTCCTGATTTGAAGCATATCAAAAAATAAAAAAAGAGCATGAAACATACTGACAGTCAACATTCCCCAGTACCAATGCTATCGATATTATTTTCCAGTGGCATTCCTCACATGACAAGCAGGTGCTCAGTGTCCCAGCAGAAGTCTTTAGAGATTGGCCTTATACAAATCAGTAGAGGAGAATAAGGCTACCAGTCCTAATGACTATGTTCTACCTCAACTTCTGGAGGAAGTATGCTTCTGAATGCCAGCTGCTGGCATCTGCAGGAGGGGAAAGTTGCTCTTGTGCTCAGGTCCTTCTTCCAAGCGGCCCATCATGGGGTACCAGGTTTACTCTGCCCTGTGGAAACAGACTGCTTCACTGGATGAGCTACTTGCCTGACCCATCAGGCCACTTCTTGCATTATTACAATAGGGAAGGTTACAGGTAGGTAGCCGTGTTGGTCTGAGTCGAAGCAAAATAAAAAAAAATTCCTTCAGTGGCACCTTAAAGACCAACTAAGTTTTTATTTTGGTATGAGCTTCCGTGTGCATGCACACTTCTTCAGATACACTGAAACAGAAGAGCCAGACCCTTATGTATATACAAAGGGTGGTGGGGGTGGGTGGGAATGGGTGATGGGCTGATAGGGAAGGTGATATTTTTAAGTCCTGGTGAAAATTCATCAGCATTATAGTGTGAATTTCTCCTCATATACACATATTTGTATGCAAGTCAGCCCAATATAAAACATCTTTACACAGCAATTTGACCTAACACAACACATTTTTGTTCACTGTTTTCATGAATATTGGGCATTTTTATGCACACTTTACCTTAGTATGTGCACATCTTTGTAAACATTACTGGGCTGGAGACCTCCGCTGCAAATCTCAGAGAAGCGTGGATTTCAAAGGGTAGCTGTGCTTCGGTTCATGTACTGTTTTGCAAAGTAAGAATTAGGTAGGTAGGTCTGCCTTTAAACATGAGCAGAATCAAATTTCTTCCCCATCCCTAAAGGTAAAGGTACCCCTGACCATTAGGTCCAGTTGCGGACAACTGTGGGGTTGCGGCACTCATCTCGCTCTATAGGCTGAGGGAGCCGGCGCTTGTCCACAGACAGCTTCCGGGTCATGTGGCCAGCATGACTAAGCCGCTTCTGCAAACCAGAGCAGCGCATGGAAACGACGTTTACCTTCCTGCCGGAGTGGTACCTATTTATCTACTTGCACTTGACGTGCTTTCGCACTGCTAGGTTGGCAGGAGCAGGGACCGAGCAACGGGAGCTCACCCCGTCGCAGGGATTCAAACCGCTGACCTTCTGATCGGCAAGCCCTAGGCTCTGTGGTTCAGACCACAGCGCCACCCGCGTCCCTAGTCAGGGGTAAACCACTATCATGCTCTACAGAGATTGTTGGGATTACGGTGTCCATAATCCCTGACAGTTAGCCAGGTTAGCTGTGGTTGATGGGAGTTTGAGTCCAGCTGCACCTTGGTAGCATGGCATCCCTGTGGTGTGTAGTAATCAGGATGGAACTAATGAAGGTTTGGTTTCAGGGCCCGTAATCCCAAAGGGGCCCAATAAGCAACTTTAGTCCACATTGCTTAAAAAATTTCAGTCAGTTAGACGCCATTTGAGTGACACACCTCAAATTGATGATTTTTTGTTGTTGTATATATTTCTACAATCCCAAAGCTTGAGAGTCAGTAGCACAGATGTTGTAAAGGTATGGTGATCTGTCATGGAACAACCCCATTGAAGAGGTTAACTGTGGTTACCCAGACCACAGTTGTCTCTGGTTGTGGAGCTCCCATGACAGTTCAAGCTTCAGGGTTCCAAAAACGTAGATCCACCACTGGTGGTAATGAATTCATCTGGGGACTCCAGCCCTGCTCGTTCTGCTTGCCAAACCCACCTACCCCTTTGACAACTGCCTAGCCTCCTCATCTGACAACCCCCCTACCTTTACACATCACCAACCACCTCACCTAGGCTCCTCTCTCTCCCAGCTTTTCCTAACTTCCACCCCCCTTTATAGGAGAGGGGAGGAGCTTGCTCTGTGAAGTGGGTGACGGACCCCTTTTCCCATTAAACCTTGCTGCAGGCACATTAAACAGAGCAGGGAAGCCCTCCACCCAGCAGTTTAGCAAGCTTGCCTGGGCGGACCTGCCATTCATCACACTGTCAGGAGCCATGCAAACTGCAGAGCATAACAACATTTTAATATTTTTATGTATACACAAAGACACACAGAAGGAGACATGTTTAACCCTTGATGTCTCTTTAGAGATACACAGCAAATCGGATGGGGGAGAAAACTTGTCTGAGATTCTGGGAGGCCCCTGCCAGTCTATAGTAAGTAATGCTGGATGGGACAATGATCTGACTCAGTCAGTATATGGTAGCTTCATGTGTTAATAGTGAAGGCTCTTGCACTTGCCCAGCCTTGCTAAGTGCTGGCACCAACCAAGGGGCCTCCCTGGAGTTTCTAAACCTTCCTGAACAAACACCTTTGTTTTGATTTCTTATTAGATTCCTCCCAGCCTATGTGCACTATGTCATTAGTAGCAATTAGGAAGAGACAGATGAACAACCACAAAAGTTGGCTCAGCTCAGTACGTGACAGTGTTGGTCATCAACCTGGGGGTGACTGAGCTTCATAGCTTTCCTCAGCCATGGAGTTATGGGTGAAGGCACAGTGGCCTTACATAAACCAGGCATCCCTCATCCTCAATTTCCTGCCCACTAAACCAGAAAGGACAACCTTGCAGGGATCTAGAGGTTATAAGCAAGATTGCAATCGCTTAACACTCTATCACCGCACTATTTGTCATTATTACCTTTGCCACCACTAAACCAATAATCGCAATGATAAGATCAGTGACCCAAATGTGAAAGATGCTTCCTGGCCTGGTGCCTTCACTGTTACCTTTCAGGTGCCAGGCTAAATCCATCCTGAGTGTTATTTTTAAGCATTAGCCTGCTTTAAGCTGCTCATGGTTCACACGTTTCAGCCATGCTTGTTGCTATCTTTTTTTACATTGTTCAAATTTGCAAGCTCTTTGAAGGCCACCGTGGTGGAAAAGCAGGGTTTTGAAACCCCATTTTAAACAAAGCACATTTCCCAACAGTACCAGGCTCAACTCTCTAGCAGCTGCCTGCTTGTTAGAAACCTGACCTTTAGAAAACTGCCCCATAACTCCATATAGAGGTACATAGGCGGTTGCCAAGCCAGGCCATAATTACCTCAGTATTGTCTATATCAGGCACCCCCAAACTGCGGCCCTCCAGATGTTTTGGCCTACAACTCCCATGATCCCTAGCTAACAGGACCAGTGGTCGGGGAAGATGGGAATTGTAGTCCGAAACATCTGGAGGGCCAAATTTTGGTGGTGCCTGGTCTATAGCAAGAGTGGAGGAAGCTGCGGACCTTAGGTGGTTGGGAGTATAACTCCAATCATAAGAACATGAGAAGAGACCGCTGGATGGCCCACCTAGTTCAGCATCCTATTCTCAAAGTGGCCAATCAGATGCCCAAAGGAAACCATCAAACAGGATGACCTCAGCTGCAACACTCCCCTCCTGTGGTTTCCAGCAACTGGTATTTAGAAGCAAAGCTGCCCCCAACAGTGGTAATATTCTGGCCATTGGCCCTGCTGGCAGCGACTGACAGGAGTTGTAGGCCAGCAGCATCTAAGGCGAGCACCAATTCCCCGTCTCTGGTGTAAATAAGTCAGACAGCGACATTGGGTATTTACATCTCCTGAGGCTTCCAGTCTATGAGATTACAGCCACATCACCTGATCAGGTACTGCCTGGCTTTGCGCCATGACGCTTCTTAGTGCTGGCGCCGAGTGTCGGCATGATCAGGCACCTGCCAAAGGCCTGTGGGCAAGAACCCTCTAGACTTGCTTCTTCTCTTCACTACTGGAAGCTGCTTGTTCACACGCCTCTCACTCTGACCCAGAGGGAAAGAACAAGAAAACAACAGCAATAGAGAAGAGGAGGTGGAGGAGCTGCCACTAATTCCTTGCTCAATGGCTCTCTACCTGAGCTTTCAGCTATTTCCCCCCAGGCAGGACCAGATTTAGGTTTGATGAGGCCCTAAGCTACTGAAGGTAATGGGGCCCTTTTATATGTCCAGCTGTCCTTTGTCAGCAACAAATTGTCACCGTTTTTTGTGTTGAATATATGCTGTACGGTAATTTATGGACCTAATAGGTATCTAAAGTCATTTGCACATAACAAAATATGTATTTCATCAAGGTAATTGTTGAACTTATCTTATATTTTGAAAATGTACATCCAGGTTTATTTCCTTTAATTTGGGGGGGGGGGCTCAAGAGAGTGGGGCCCTAAGCTATCGCTTATTTAGCTTATATGTAAATCTGGCACTGCCCCCAGCTCAACAGACTGGAAACCTGGGCCAATGCTAACAAAATGAATTTCACAAGCGACAGGTATAAAGTTCTACACTTAGACAGGAAGAACTAGCTACACAAATATAGCTTAACATGAGTCAATAGTGTAATGCAGCAGCAAAAAGCTAATGCTATTCTAGGTTACATCAAGAGAAGTATAGTGTCCAGATCAAGGGAAGTAATAGTACCACTGTATTCTGCCTTAGTCACACCCCACCTGGAGTACAGTGTCTTGTTCTGGGCACCACAATGTAAGAAAGATATTGACAAGCTGGAATGTGACCAAGATGATAAACGGTCTGGAAATCAAGCCGTATGAGGAATAGTTGAGGGAATCAGGTATGTTCAGCCATGTAAAGAGAAGACTGAGAGAAGTGATATGATAACCATCTCCAAACATCTAAAATACTGTCACATGGATTATGTTTTCTCCTGTAGCAGAAGGTAGGACCCAAACCAATGGCTTCAAGTTACAAGAAAGGAGATTCCAACTAAACATCAGGAAGAACATTATGACAGTAAGAGCTGTTCTGCAGTGGAATGGACTCCCACAAGAGATGGGGGACTCTCCTTCCTTGGAGGTTTTTAAGCAGAGGTTGGATGGCCATCTGTCATTTATGAGATTCCTGCATTTTAGGATTGAGATTCCTGCATTTTAGGGTGTTGGATTAGATGGCCCTTGGGATTCCTTCCAACTCCAGCATTCTATGATTCTATTATCTACCCTCTGAATCTTTGCTAACACCCTTGTGATGTCCGTGTGCACTCCATTTCAATGTAAAATACGCACCCCTAAAAGGCTAGGCATCAGCACTGTTATGTACTAAGCTTGGATCCTAGAACAATAGGCAGGTAGGATCCTAGAATGCAACAACCTGATTGGCCTGCAAGAGCAGCCCAATCAGGCTCCAGGAGGGAAGCAGAATCAGCCAATCAGATGGGACCCATTGTGTAAATAGTGTATATAAAGCCAGAGGTTTGGTCAAACCCTCCAAAATGCATAATTTAAAGCTTCTCTCCTATATGTCTTCTCCTGTTTGGTTTTAGGGGAGGCATCATGACAATTAAAGCCACGTTCTCTTCCACATGAAACACAGGCGATGACTGAAAAGCTAGCAGGTTCATGACTATAAATAGCATTTTACATAGCAGCATTTTGTTTTCAATCTTTTTGAAAGGAACCACCACCAGCCAAGGAGGAGAGATCTGACAGAGCAATGGTCACAGGGAAAGTGAATTCTGAAAAACTTGCTCAAACAAGCTTGATCTCATTTCTGCTTCCCCTTGCATAAGAATACATACTTCCTACTAGACATGTTCCATTCCTTGAAACTGAGAATGTGACTAAAACAAAGTATGTGTTTTGCCCCCGAGAAATCTGGCAAAAAGAGTCAGTGTTGTCCTTTTTTAAAGAAGAAAAGAAAAAGTGAGAGATAGTTATGAAAAGGCTCATAGTACTCAACCCGAAGAAACTGGTTCTACAATATGTTGTTGGGACAAACACAGAGAAGAATCTTCTACAGAAACTATATTTCATTCTCTATTGTATTATATGATGAAAAGTTTCATTTAAAAATTATGTAAAAAAGACAAAAGACACTATACAGTGGTGCCTCGCTAGATGAATTTAATTCGTTCTGTGAGTCAATTCGTTTTGCGAAAAATTCATCTAGTGAATCCCATAGGAACGCATTAATTTAATTTCAATGCATTCCTATGGGAAACCGCGATTCGCTAGACAAATTTTTCACAAAACGAATTCGTCTTGCGAGGCAAACTCCGCTCGAAAAATCTCTTCGTTAAGCGAAAAATTAGTCTTACAGGGCATTCGTCTAGCGAGGCACCACTGTATTTCATTCTCCCTGTATGTCCAGCCAAACAATGGGCCATCACTGTATATTTTTCCTTTGATTTAACCATTAGCTACCTATGTGTTACAATTCTATGATTCTATGCTCTTACTCAAGGGAGGTTCACTGGGTTGCATCCAATGCTAATCCTACTCAAAGTAGACATACTGAAAATAACAGACATGACTAATTTAGATCCATTCATTTCAATGGGCCTTATCTGAGTGGAACTTGGAGATAGCCCACCGAAATGGATGGGCCTCAGTGATGCCCACTGAATGTGGTCCTATCTAATACACGCAATTTCAAAAGAGTAAGCATTATGTAGCCAACTACTACCTGCAATAAATAAAAAATGCAAACGAGAAGCATGTTTTACAACGATAATCTTTCAAGCATGTTTTGCATGAACTAAAGCATCCTTAAATATGGAAGGCATGTCCAGATCATTTAAGGGACAGTGCGGAATGGATTATCTCCATGTTCTCCTTCCACGGGGCTGGAATCATTTCTGAGAGAGAGAGCCCCTGTGGAGCAGGCGCGTGCGAGACAGGCAGATCCATATGACTCTCCCCCCATCCCTCCCACCCCCAGCTGCCCATCTCCAAATGAAACAAACCATAATGAAAAAAAGAAATTATAAAAAAGTAAAACCAGCGAACTGCTTGCATACCACCACCTTGTTTATATTTCCCCTTCGAGAAATATTTAAATTCCACATTTAATTTGAAGATAAATATGACACAACAAAGACTGTCATTGCAAATGGAAAGTATATGAAAAACCCAAATTGCACATGCTGTCCACCCTACCCCACAAATCTCCCTCCCTTGTTTTGCCCAGAAACACTACGGATGGGCTGTTTGGAAATGAAAAGACAGAGCAGGGATTGAGAAAATAAAAGGGAAATGGAGTACAGTTTATCATTATAAAAATTTACTATGCCTACTACTGTTACCTGAACTTGTTAGTCACCACACACACACACACACACACACACACACACACACGTGTCTCCAAGAGACTTACAACAGTTTTAAGATCATAAGCATAGGGTTTTTTAAAATGCAGTATTATAAAAGCACATGCAATTCATAAAAAAGACCTCCAATAATAGCAGTAAATTATTTTGGTGCTTAGTTTATAAATGGGGGTGTACATGAGTGGGAGATCTGTTCTCCCACCAGCGCGCACACACACACACACACACAACCCCCGTTCTCATTTATGTAAAGCAGGCAGCTGAACAGGGTGTAATGTGCCCCAAACCAGACAAGTGTGGTCAGTCTCTCTAAGGCATTAATTTATGATCCCAAATGTCACGCCTACACAATAGCTTTATTGTTGATTCATTAGGTAATTTCCCTTGAAGACCAGCTGTTTTCAAGCGCGGCTGGATGAATAATGAAGATGATCTTCAATGTTTAGAGGTGGTGGGGGTGTTTTGCCACCGGCAGCCAAGGGGTAGCAGGTTCCTCTCCTCAACCGGTGTCCCAACGCCTCAGGCACCGAACAAGGGGCAGAAGGTCTCCCACCTCCCGCTTGAATAGAGAATCTCCCAGGTGTCACATTTGCAAAGCAGGCAGGTTACTGGTTTTAATACCTACAATAGAATCAGCAGCTCCCCCAATGTGTGCAACCAAGCCTTAGGCGCCTTGTCAGCTTTTATTTCCCTGATGAGCCTGGAGGGCAAAGTCTCCTCCTCCTCTTCCCACTAGGACTCAATCCCCAGGTGCTTTGCCACCAGGATCAGTCACACAAGAAATAAAATAAGACAAAAGCAAGGAAGACATATCATTTCCCCCCCCCCCTCCCATCAGCGGTGCTCTAGGCCAATTTTTTTGGGTCCTGTCTTCCAGAAGTGTCTCCAAAATGAAACAAAACAAAAAGGCCCTCACGAGGAAATAATTACTGCACCTTAATTCAGCACCGTGATGCTTTGCTCACCACACCGCCACGCTACCCAGGAGGCTGTTCCTCATTCGAATGATCCCCCCTGAGAGCCACATTTCCATCACATAAGTAATGCAACAATTACAGCGCATCCAGGAAACCCCCATCAAGCAGACAAGTGCCATGCGGTACTTGGTCCTCATTCATTAGTGCCAGGAGATGGGTGCCGTTTATCAAACTTTGGCATCAAAAGTGGGGTGGGTGCATGGGAAAGAGGGAGAAAACCAAGGAGGGAACAGAAGGGCGGCTTCTCAATAAGGGACATTTTGAATGTCACAGGGGTGGTGGTGGAAGTACAAAACAAATTTGCCACCAAGGCCTCTTCTCTCCCCGATCCTCAAGGAGGAGGGGAAACAAGAGAGCATCTTTCAAAATGCCAGTTCATAGGAGAGGGTCAAAGGGGCAAATGGATCATTAGTGAATTGCTACCCACCTGCTGGTAGATGCAAAAGCTTGGGTTTGTTTGCTTTTTTCATTTGACACTTAGAAAGGACAGACTGGTGAGTACGGATGGGGGGAAGGAAGGAAGGAAGGAAGGAAGGAAGGAAGGAAGGAAGGAAGGAAGGAAGGAAGGAAGGAAGGAAGGAAAAATCTACAACATGACCCAATAAAAACAAGGCTTTGGCCCTTACAATGCTGATGCAGCAGGTAGAAATACCATGTTCACAGGAGATGGGAACGTGTCCAGAAGAGGGCAACCAAAATGGTCAAAGGCCTGGAAACGATGCCTTATGAGGAACGGCTTAGGGAGCTGGGTATGTTTAGCCTGGAGAAGAGAAGGTTAAGGGGTGATATGATAGCCATGTTCAAATATATAAAAGGATGCCATATAGAGGAGGGAGAAAGATTGTTTTCTGCTGCTCCAGAGAAGCGGACACGGAGCAATGGATTCAAGCTACAGGAAAGAAGATGCCACCTAAACATTAGGAAGAACTTCCTGACAGTAAGAGCTGTTCGGCAGTGGAATTTGCTACCAAGGAGTGTGGTAGAGTCTCCTTCTTTGGAGGTCTTTAAGCAGAGGCTTGACAGGCATATGTCAAGAAGGCTTTGATTGTGTTTCCTGCTTGGCAGGGGGTTGGACTGGATGGCCCTCGTGGTCTCTTCCAACTCTATGATTCTATTATTCTTTGCCTGGAAAGCTTCTACCAGGCATAGTAGACAATATTGGGCTAGGCAGACAAGTGGAACATGAGAAGTTGCCCTATACTGAGTCAGACTCTTAGGTCCATCTATCTCAGGAATGTTTACACTGACTGGCAGCAGTTCTCCAGTGTTTTGAGCAGGGGAGTCAGGCACACACTGCACATCAAATGACACAGGTATCGTTTCCCCATCGTCTCACATGTGCAACAGTGGCAACTCAAAAGTTCAGCGATGAGTCAAGGCACCCAGCAATGGGGCTGCAACTATTGAACCATTTGCATGGGCGAATATTTTTCTAATGGCTTACGCACTAGCTGGTGAGGTGGCTTAGTGGTAAGGCAGGAAGAGGCATCAGCTACAAGGGAAGCTGCAACATACCAAGCGATCAAGCTCAGTGTAGTCTACGCTAACTGCCAGCAGCTCTCCAGAGTTTGGGGCAACAGTTTCTCCCAGCCCTACCTGGAGATACTGAGGATTGAACCTAGGACCTTCTGCATGCAAAGCAGGTGCTCTACCACAGAGCTATGGACTGGTTGTCGGACTCCAGTTCCCATCACTCCTGACTACTGACCATGCTGGCTGGGGCTGATGGGAGTTGAAGTCCAACCACATGCTCCCCATCCCTGGTCTACAATTCACCCAACAGCACCCCTGAAAACTGAGTGGTAACTAGCAGGCTGAGCACTGTGTGGTACCTTAGTGACCAGGCATGAGCCCTTCTCAGAGATTTCACTTCTATTACATTTATATACTTACTTCACTTACTTGGATGAATATGAATACTTTATTATGGTCGAAGACCAGCTCTTATAAAAATTCCTTTGGAAGAACAATTCCAAAGAACATATCATACATGTGACACTTTATACAACAATAAAATTGATATTTATAAAAGCAATGGGGATAAGAGTGCTTAAAGCTTAAAACTTAAAAAGCTTACTTGTTTCACTTCCCCATAAACTATCCTGAAATGATATAACTGTAAAAACAAATCTAAACACCATTTCAGTCCGTTTCCACTTTAAAGACTTGTTACAAGAGGGAAGGTCTTCCAAAGGTGCTAAAAGGAATGTGAAACCAGCATGTGCCGTGATATGTAGATAATTCCGAAATATAGGCATCACCACACTAAAGGAACAGTTCGTTTGTCTTATGAGATGGAGCTTCCCCTGGGATGGTCTCTGCAAGAGGCCCTCTCCTGCAATGATCAGTGTTTGGTTGGGTATATTAGGGGTGAGGTGATCTTTTAGGTATCCTGGTCACAAGCTGCATAGGGCTTTGTACGCCAGGATTTTGAACCCAGCCTGATAGCTACCATAATTGGTAGGCAGTGCAAGTTATTCAGCAGCAGAATGACATGATGGCAACATTTTGTCCCAACAAGCAAACAAGCCACCACATTTCCCACTAGCTCAAACTTCCTTGTAGCCTCACATAGAATGCATCACAGTAGTCCGTCCAGTCTACTTCTAAAGACTCTTTAAAGGGAGCAGAACTCTAAAGAGTGACAACTAATAATAATAATTAACAAGGTGTTCTCACACCAAGGGCAAAGCAGAGGAAATGTTTTTTCAGAAAATAGTGACTGCTCCTGTTAAAGCATATGGAGTGAGAGTACTGAAATCCAGAGAGAATATAACAATGAGCAGAAATTTTCAAGCTTCTAGGCTTGAAGCAAAAATCCAAAAAAAATCCAAAAAATAATTCACATTGTTTCCATTCTCCCAAAGGATGCCTCCAATCAGTGGACTGTATCCCAGGAGTATATAGAAAATGACGCTTTCCGAGGAGAGTGGATGGACAAATCAGCCAATTTCACTTTCTCTTGGTTTCCCATTTTTTCATTCTTAGGTTCAGCATTTTTGCATCAGCTTGCAATTCTTTTCTTTTCTTTTTAAAAGTTCACATGAAAATTCACCAGAATTTTAGTGCAAATTTCTCCTAATATACACATTTTTGTGCAATTGTGCCTATTGAACCCTCTTTTTTGCAAGTGACTTCCCATTTGCACATTTTATGTAGGGTATGGATTTTTGTACACATTACTTGGTAGGAGGACCACATCATTTGGAGGATAACTGTGTTTCACTTTGCACATTGTTTTGGGAAGCATAGATCACATTGGTTTTTATTAAAAACTTCACTGAACAAAATTTGTCCTCTGTCCCGATCCAGGTGTGTATAGAAACTGCAAATATCACACAAGCGTGTACACATGCACACAAAGCAATTAACACAAAACCTTCCTCTCATTCCCCCCCCCCCGACCTTTTCCGGCATCTCAGCTTGATAATTTGATTATATGTCCCACATTCATCTTAAGCAAAGGGGCTGACAGATAACTGCAAAGTAATGCGATAAAAACCATTTATAACGCCAGCTCCATCCAGGTCCTTCTCCCTAACTAGTTATGACAAGGTAATAATACAGCTTATGCATTTGTCTGCCTTTAAATTGGTTACTTAAAACAATGATGGATGGGGAGAAAGAGCGCTCTGTATTCTGAAGGGCAGCCCTCGATTTCTGATCTCATTTTCACAGCTAATGAATTATATCTAATTAGTAGATCCCAAATCTAATTGAGAGGTTAAAATGGTGACCCGCAGAGACAACAGCTCCTTTTCAGGAATTATTTTCCCTTTTTTGTTTATCTTAAGCAAACAAACAAACAAAATGCTTCATATTGTCCACCTCCAACAGAGTCCCTCACCAAGTCCCGTGCAAAGATGGAATCAATTTGAAAATTTGCCTGTCTGTTTCGGTTAAGGATTTAATGAAACTCATCTTAACAGATGTATCCTTTCCACTGGGAATGTAAACTCTCAGCTCACCATTATGCTCTATTTATTATTTTTCTCGTAAAAATATGGGCAGTTATTATGCTGTCATTGGAATCAAATCAGGCCATAAGTGAACACTGCCAGCATTTCGGGGGGCCCTCCCCACAAACCCCCCAAAGCAATGAAAAAATAAAATAAAATCACTCACTTCAGCCACTCAGGAAGAATTCTGTTGTGAATACTAAGAGCCTTGCTCTGCACAGTGGGTGCAGAATACCCGGGGAATGGGCATAAGAAGTAAATAAGCCTTCTTGATCTAAGTGGTTAAAAACATCAGAGTTGAGCATTCAGATTTCAGCTGTGCTGGCCAGATGGCTCTTGAAGCTCAGAAGCTGATACATGAGATACATGGGTTGCCAGTCCCAAGCATCGACATCACAAGCGTATCGGGTGGGGTGGGCTGAGGGCGAAGCAGAGCAGGGATAGAACTATAGGTCAGTGGAAAACCCAGGTAGATGCTGAATGTCTGCAAAGCAACAGAACAAGGGAGGTCATCATGTGCATAGATTAGCATTGGGGAAGCTCAGGCCAGTGATGCAGTCCTCCAGGCCTCTCCGTGTGGCCCTCAGAAGGCCACACATCCACACCCACCCACTAACCTTGCCTTCCATAGTTCTCCAGTGTTTTTGTCTGTCCTTGAACTCTTGCTTACCCAGGCGGAGGACAGAGATGGGAGTGCGTGAGCATGAAGAACCTAACCAACTGTAAAAAAGGTAAAATTCACATTTATTGCTCCACCCACTTTTAGGGTTGCCAGACTCAATAGAGGACAGGACTTCTGTGCCTTTAATTGCCCTGCTCTCTTTTGAGTCTGGAAACCTTAAAGAGAAACCAGCAGACCCTTTGTTTAATTTCCAAGCAAAGGGTCTGCTGGCTTCTCTTTAAGGTTTCCAGACTCAAAAGAGAGCAGGGCAATTAAAGGCACAGAAGTCCTGTCCTCTATTGAGTCTGGCAACCCTACCTACTTTTGCTTCTTGCCCCACCCACCACTAGCATATACCCTGTTTCTCATATTTTAAGACATACCCATAAAATAAGCCATAGCAGGATTTTTAAGCATTCAAGAAATATAAGCCATACCCCGAAAATAAGACATAGTGATAGGCACAGCAGCAATGCTGGCTGTGGCAGGAGGAGGAAGAAAAAAATAAGACATCCCTTGAAAATAAGCCATAGTGTGGTTTTTTGAGGAAAAAATAAATATAAGACATGTCTTATAATATGAGAAACACGGTAGCTCCCAGGAAGCTACCCAGCTGGGAATGCGGCCCTCTGGCTGAAAGAAGTTTCTCTGCTGACATAGATACAAGTTTAGAAATAATGACTTATTTAAGGCCATGTGTAGAGTTCTGTTGCAGCAATGTTACTGGGCAGAATTGTCTGCTTTCCAACATCACTCCTTTCATACCGGTACTTGCTTTTAAGTATGTTTAGGAATCACACCGTGTGTGCTTGGGTGACGTAGGGTGTGGTTTTTTTCTGGATTATTAAAATGAAATTGTTGGTTATTGTTGTTTTTAATGACAAGAAGAGCTTGTGAATTAATAATGAGGGCTTCAGATGCTCAATTTATATTCATAACATTTAAAAAATCGTTTGGCATCGCTTCTACATATTCGTTAACACACAATCTTCAGCAGCAATAAAGCACACTTTAAGAGGGTCTGGGGTGATTTGCACATGCATTTTTAACACTATCCCATCTGCAGGATTTTATATATACTAAGTATATGACTGTACACTCAAAGAGGTATATTTTTGATCAGGGACATAGGGATATCACATCCCTCAAAAGACAGACCCCCTAACTTGGAAATCATGCCAACTCCCTCTGCTTCCTGTTGCTCAACACAGTATGCTCACATTCATACTTGACACTTCGCTTCCTGGCCCATAATGCAGGGTGATCTCTGATTCTCAGTTGCTGGCCATGCAAATAGGATTGAGAGGAGGGCAAGGGATAGTGTCAATGGCTGTTGCAGTTTTGTAAATTGCTTAGAGATTCTGTTCACAATCAAGTGGCATATAAAATTGGTTAAATAAATAACAAATAGGTTGCTAGGCATTCAGATACATGAGAGCAACGACTGGTACAGCAGCTGATGAAACTACCAGGTCTCTATAAACAAACAAACAAACAAACAAACAAACAAACAAACCCAGCAGAGATGTGCCAATCTATCAATTGCAATCTATCAATTGCAATCTATCAATTGCCTGGCGTGCTATGGTCCGTGGGGTCACGAAGAGTCGGACACGACTAAACGACTAAACAAACATCAATTGCAATCTCTCTCTGTTTCTTGTTTTTTGGGTCTTAAGATCAGTTATCCACTTTTATGTATCTGTTCCAGATTTTTTTTTTAAGTCCTCATGAGAAGTCATCGTAATTTCCATTAGGATTTCTCACAATATACACATGTGTATGCAATTTTGCTTACCATGCACATTTTCACAAAACAAAATTCACAAAATTGTTTTCACAAAACAATTTCCCCTAGGTTATTTCCACTAGTACATGCATTTTTTAAAAAAAGTTTTTCTACTGTTCCTCATTTAATCCTCACAACATCCCTGTGAGGTAGGTTAGGCTGAGATGCAATGACTGTCCCAAGATGAGCTCAGTGAGCTGCA
Source organism: Zootoca vivipara (assembly GCF_965207765.1). Classification (NCBI taxonomy): domain Eukaryota; kingdom Metazoa; phylum Chordata; class Lepidosauria; order Squamata; family Lacertidae; genus Zootoca; species Zootoca vivipara. The sequence continues at coordinate 39,354,736 of NC_142585.1, read as the reverse complement.
TAGCCAAGTGGTGATTCAAACCCTGGTCTGCCAGGGTCCTAGTCTGACACTTTAACCACTACACCACCACTGGCTTTTTGGTACATGCATCTTAAAGCACACTTTCTTTGTGTACATGTACTGGAGAACCACATTGCAAAATTCGGATGAGGTTGGCCTTCCAAGGATGGCTGCGTTTCCGTTCAAGTATAGTTTTTTTAAAAAAGTGAGAACTACGTAGGTAGAGCTTTCAATGTAGACTGGGACCTGGGAGACCAGGGTTCAAATCCCTATTCAGCCATGAAGCTCACTGGGTGACCGTGAGGACCAGTCACTCACTCTTAGCCTAAACTACCTCACAGGTTTGTTGTGAGACTAAATGGGGGGCAGACGCCACTTTCATCTCATTTGGAGGAAAAGTGGGTTATAAATGCAATAGAATAAATAATAAAATAAAATAAATAATTACATGAAGTTATTCCCCATCCCTCTTCTCCCCACCTGGTACCAGGCCAGGAGGAGCTCTGAGAGGGGAAGAGGGCTTTTCCCTTGCAACTCTGAGCACCCTTCATAAACTACAACTTCTATCATTCTTGGGGAGAATCCATGCCTGCTCAAAGTGGTATAGGACTGTTTCAAATGCGTAGTGCAGATGTGGCCCAAGAGGATTATGATTTATGATAAATATTTTCCCTCCTTTTTTATTTTATCAAAGAACTATAGGGTTTCAGACAAGCTGTAACCAAATGGCATGGCTCCGTATATCTAGTTGTTTGGGGTTTTCTTTCTTTACAGCTGAACTCCCACTGTCTCTTTCTTCCCTTGGTTTTCTACAAGGGAGAGCCTTGGGGTCTGTCAAAGAGATCTCTTTGGGTGTTTACGCCCTAATCTAACATTATACCACAGCTCATCCATCACAGACTTCTATTTGTTACGAGTCAGTAGAGCTTATCAGGGCCTCTTTCGACCAAAAGCGCCTCCAGTTTTTGATTCTCACCAGGCCAGCCAACCCTAAAACTCTGCTGGTGTAGGGTGGGGATGGTCTGCCATCCCTGAATCACACTTCCTAGGCTCCCCCTCCCCCCAAAAAATCACCCCCCCCCTTCATGCAGATAACCTGTTGTCAATATAATCACACAGAAAACCCTTAAGAACATCCATCTTCAGGAGGATATAAATCCTTCAACCCAGAAAGCATATTCAAGTTACATGATATCTTGTCACTGATCTTTGGGTATCTGCACAGATGCTGCCACAGGGGGAAAATAGCTTGCCTATTTGCCTCTTCTCTCCATCACCACCCAAAAATAACCAATTGGCAACAGTTTACCAGACTGATTCAGGAAAAGTCACAGGGATTTAGTGGGTGGGAAAGACAATTTCTGCAAGTTCTCTATAGCCATTGGCTGAGTTGCTGTGATGTAATGAAAGCCTGGAGGCCAGATATGTATTGTATACGAACTGGAATGATGTTGACTGCTCTAGCAAAGAAGGACTTAGAATTCTTGTTTGTTTGTGTTTGTTTCTTACCTTGTTAAATTCATGCATTCCCCCTCCCCCATCTATACATGTGCCTGGCACCTTTTATTTTAAATCTAAACTAAAACTTTTTAAATCTAAACTAAAACTTTATTTTAAATCTAAACTAAAACTAAAACTGATGAAGTAGCTGGGCTGTTGTATCTTTGTATATGTCTAAGTGAATCTGCTCTTATGCCCCCCCTAACAAGCTAATTATGCTGTATATGTTTGTTCCATTATATAGCACTTTTACATACTTTGTTATGTACTGTATAGGAATACTTAGCGGTGAAACCAAGCATGTGTGTGCATGTTTTGAGTTGATTGTGTGATTACCACTTTTACATTACAGCAGCACATATCCCATGGACGTTTGTGAACATGGCAGAATGTGGTTTCCCCAAATCCTCCCTATAGATATATCTCTTCCTAAGTTTCTAGTCCTTATGGATAGGAGGATATGCTTGAATGTGAGTGAAATCTCAGTAAAGTAGTCTGAAAACCTACTGGTCAGGACTGGAGGCAAGGCTTCTAGTTCCTGCATCTCTCCTTGCCTCTCCCCTGCATGTAACAGACACAAAAGTAAATCGTGAAAATTAAAAACTTAAATTTGCATATTGTGTATTGGTTGCCTGGTCTGACTTGACACTAGGTTGCAGTGCCTACAATAGCTTTCACTGTCATAACCCAGCTTTCAAGTCTGTACAATGGAACAGACTGTATTGAGGATTTGTTTCAGGTCAATTAAATAAACCCTGTTCAGCTCCTTTCGCTTTGCATCTAGACTTAAGTTCATTTGCAAAGAGCAAACTTCCAGAATCTGAGGGGGGTGGGGTTGTGTGTGTTTTTTTATTTAAAAAAACCAAACTATTTGCATTTATCTCTGGGCGCATTTTAATTCTTTTTCTTTTGATGGATCAAGAGAGGGAGAAGGGGAAATGCCAGAGGAGTCTGTCTAAAGTTATCCATGCATTTTTAAAACCATGATCGTCACAATATCCAGGCTCCATTAATAAAACAATCTCCAGCAAGTACTAATGGCCCACAATTATCTTGGCGTTTTTTCCTGAAGGGGGGGGGGAACCCTCCTTGGTATTTCAGAGTGTGCAAATATAGGAAAACATTGCGGAGATCAACGTTCAGCAGTTGGAAACCATCTTCTTCATGGAAGCCAGAGAGGAGGCCTGATGTAGCAATTAACTTAAAACATACATTTGGCATGGGGAGTGCTTGCCATCTGATGTAAACAAATATGGTGTGCTTTCTCTCTCCCCCACTCCACTTCCTCATTTGCAAACCCAGCTCCCTTTCCTTCCTCCAAACCCTCGGCTTTAATTGGTGTGAAAACGCCCTAGGATTGCAGAAAAAGAGAAAGAGGGAAGATTTGGGGGGGGGAGACGTCTCGTGATGGAGAGGAAAACAGTATTTTTTGCAACCTGCTTCTATTTTACTGTATTTGCCTTGGCTGAGAAGGCAGAGTATTTTTCTGATTAGCCAAAGTAATTTCTAAAGAAAAGCTGCAAAGGCGGTGGGGTGTTGGGGGAGAGGAAAGAAACGAAGCGTAAAATCTGAGACACATGAAATGCCTTTGTCAGGCTCCTCCTGCAAGTTGTGAGAAGGCATACGAACATCAGAAGTTGCCATGTGTTATCAGAGCACAGGTCCATCTATCTCAGTATTGCCCACCCTAACCAGCAGTGGCTATCCAGTGGCTATCCAGAGATGCTGGGGATTCAATATGGGACCTTCTGCCTGCAAAGTATGTGCAATACCACTCAGCTATGGTCCTTCCCCTAAAGATAAAGTAAGGTTCTAGTCCTCGTGGAGCTGACTTTAAATAAGAACCCAGGATAAGAGCCTTACACTGAGTTGTTAGACCAATTGGTCTGCCTAGCTCTGTATTGTCCACACCAGGCATAGGCAAACTCGGTCCTCCAGCTGTTTTGGGACTACAACTCCCATCATCCCTAGCTAACAGCACCAGTGGTCAGGGATGATGCGAGTTGTAGTCCCAAAACAGCTGGAGGGCCGAGTTTGCCTATGCCTGGTCCACACTGACAGATATCAGCTCTCCAGGTTTTCAGACTGGGTTCTCTTCAAACTCGACCTGGAGATGACAGAGATTCAACCTGAGACATTATGCATGGAAAGCAGATGCTCCACCACTGAGTTTACCCTGAAGGCAATGTAATGATGAATGTCTGAAAGGGAAATCTGACAGGCAGTTTCTCATTTAACCTTTTGCTCAGATCCAAACACACGAAAGCACACACCAAATTGCAGCATTGGGAGAACAATGCCATTAATTTTGCCACAAGAGGAAATGTCACACTTTTTTTTTTTTAGCAGATTCCACCTCCCTCCTCTCTCTCCCAGTCCTCTGGCACTTGTAGGGAAACTGGTCTTGAGAAGGCTGTCAAAGTCTTAACAGTAGCAATTACCTTATAATTGGGGGCCATCCGCTGGTGATTGATAGAGGGCTGAAAAATGTATCTTGTCATGCGCTAATAACCTTGATAAGATGCTCCACTTGAGACTCATTGTTTCCTCTTATCTCAAGGGAGATAAGGAAGGATCAGTGAGACATCTCATGTCTGCAAGAAGGGGAAAGCTGCAAGCTGAGTACAGCATCCCTTCAGGGCTCTAGAACTTCCAGAAAAGTTTGTTTTTTTAAAAAAAAAATCTGGGAGAAGACTGAAGGTTTCCCTATTCAATTTTATTTCCAGTCCTTAATAGACAATTTTGGTGGAACCCATCAAAATACGTAAAGCAATGTAGGCCTCGTTGTATTGCAAAATCACAATAGTTTTTGAACTTTAGTATCAAAATTTGCCCCAGGCTGCCTTAGAGACCAGGGACTGATATTGGATGGCTTTAAAAGAAGATTGGACAAATTTCTGAAGGATCTGTTTTGCATGCGGAAGATCCCAAGTTAAATCCGTACCAGTCCCTGTTAAACTTTGGAACTCACTTCCATAGGAGGCAGTGACAACCACCATCCTAGAAGACTTTAAAAGAGGATTAGACAAATTCATGGAGGAGGGGGCTATTGAAGGCTGTTGATGACATGTGGGGGGTGGGAATTGTATTTTCATGCATTTTGGAGAAGAATCCTTCAGCCCTTAGGTTTATGGATGCTGTTGGACTACAACTCCCATAATCCACAGCCAGTTTAGCCAATAGTCAGGGGTGATTGGAGTTGTAATCCAACAACATCTCAAGGAGGCAACACTGTTTATACAGCCTTGTCAGTTGCCTCATGAGGACAGTGTGCTTTGAAAGGTGGTTTAAAACCCTTAAAAAATGTGAGGGCCTCAATTCAGACCCAGTCAATATGCAACATAGGGAATTGAGAGGAGACGGTGGAAGAAGATTGGAAGAAATTTAAGATTTATTTGGAGAAGAAATATAAGATTTAAAATGGACAGTAAGGGAAGTGGAAGTACAAAGAGGCTGTAGAAGCAACTAGATATAGTAAGAAGGGAATATGTTTAAATGTAACAGAATTACTAAGATTTCTAGATCCAAATGATATTTTGAAATATTGGGAATGTGTGTTTAAAATGGATCTTTTTTTATAATAAGTACTTTAGAAGAAGAAATGGTTTAAGAAGAAGAGAGTGCTATATTAGTCATTAATAGAAACGTGGAAGGGGGGGAAGGACGAAGTCGACAGAGTAAGAATTATATATGATATTGTTAAAGAAATATTTTTTGTCCTTTGTTTTTGTTCTTTATTTTTTCTTTGCTTTTTGTATTTTTTCCGTATATTTCTTTTTTGTATGTTTTATAAAATCAATAAAAATATATTTTTTAAAAAAAACCATAGGGAATTGAATGTGAGGGTGAAACTTGTGTCTGAACCTCCTTAGGTACATTCTTCTCTTCAAAATTTGTGAAAGATAGTATGAGTGCAAATGGTTCTTTTTTTTTTTAAGGGAGTGGGGTCCAAAGATGGCTTCCCCTCTTCTTGAGCCTGCATGCGTATCCGTGTCACTGGGTATGTGGCCGGCCCAATTACTTATAATAAACAATTCCGTTTATCTTTATCAGAATCATTATCTAAATTGGCTACATGACACATGCAGTTTCCCTAACAGCGCCCCTGGGAAAAAGCCTGCTATAAAAATCTGTGATTCTGTACTTGGTAATTATCCCTCCATGGGCTATAAACCATTACACTTGTGTTTAAAATAGGTATGGCTGGTGCTTTCTGCCATGCAAGACCCCAGGAAGGGGGTGGAGGGCACAGGAAAGATATCCACTTCCCGTTTGCAGGCTGCTTATGAAAGGTGGTTTCTCCATATAGTGTTCATTTTCTCCATGCTGTGCATAACCTCAGACACCTCTACCATGTATTCATTTGTTGCCCTATAACTTGACATTAGAACATATGAACAGAAGAAGAGATCACTAGACCGGGCCAATCCTGTTCTCCCAGTGACCAACCAGATGCCTGTGGGAAACTCGCAAGCAGGACCTGAGCACAAGGGGTTTCTCTCCTCTGCTGTTTCCAGCAACTGGGATTCAGAAGCCTTGTTGCCTCCAACCACAGAGGCAGAGCATAGCTATTCTGGCTAGTATATTTGTCCATGAATTTGTCTAATCCTCTTTTAAAGCCATCTAGGTTGGTGGTCATCTCTGTCTCCGGTGGGTGTGAATTCCATTATTTGGTCTAGGGTAGAAGCAACAAACTATATGTGCTTTAGACAGTTTGCATCCATATATTCTCCTTGACTGAGGAATGCAATATCTAGAGAAGTGAGGTAGAGAGCAAAAACCTAAGAACTGCAGACCTCACAGCTCCCATTTAGGAATGGAAGAAGATTTTGATTCAGTTTGCTTTTAATGGCAAACCTACCTAATTCTCACTTTCCAAAGCAACATGAGAGCCAGATTATAGCTGTCCTTCATAATTGGCACTGCTCTGAATTTGGGGGCATATGTTAAAAAAAGACACATTTATTGGGGTAAAGTGTGCAAATAAATACACCTATTAGTGAAAATGACCTGTGATAAATGCATTGTTTTAGGGAAATTGCTTGGCACAGATGTGTATATTACACAAAACTGCACACACAGATATGTATATTAGGCGAAACTAGCATTTATACATGCGAGAATTTTTTTTGAGGACTAAAAATAAGAATAATCACAAACTGTAGTGGAAATGTGAAAAGGAAATTGACAGAACAACCCATTCCTATTTAGGCCACATTCAAATTCATAACATACATTTAAAGCACTATTATACCTCTTTAAACAATCACCGCATTACACACACACACACACACAATAATTCTGAGAGCTGCAGTTTTTTACGGGCACTAAGAGTTGTCAGGCGGCCCCATTCCCCTCCCAGAGCTACAATTCCCAGATTTCCCTGGAGAGAGGGATTGGTTGTTAAATCACTCTGAGAACTGTAGCTCTGTGGGAGGGAACAACAACTCTTAAGCACCCTTAAGAAACTCCAGCTCCCAGAATTCATTGGGGGAAGCCATGACTGGTTAAAGTGGTACCATAGTAGTTTAAATGAATGGTGTGGATGTGGCCTCACTTTAGCAAAACTGGAACACAAAACCCCCCAAAAAACCTCAATATATTTTTGAGGCACCCAAAAGTGAGGACACTGTGAAACAGGTCAGAGTGTTTGAGATTTAAACCTGATTCAAGCACATCTTTGCATGCACATCACTTTCAGCATAATGAAGCATCCTCCAGGATAGCTGGAGAAACATCCCCTCCCGGTCTAATTAATTTTCCTTTCTCCAGCATCCTCCGTGTTTCCTGTTATCAAACCTAAGGAAGAACTTGCTGGCCTGGTCCGGCCCGTCCTCTCTCTTGCCTTCCCCCCCTCCCTCCTTCGCTGACTTTTGTTTTTCTTAGCATGTTTTGAGAAAACCCTCCTTGCGAAGGACTGCAGAGTCCAGCTCACACAGTGCCACGCCAGCGCTTCTCCCCATGATTAAAACAAAACATGTTGAGTTTTTCTCAAGAGTGAGGAAGCCCAGCCTCCCATATCTTGCCACTGTGAAGTGTCCCCTCCACCTTCCCTTTCTAGCTGACTCTGCCACACTCTCAGAAGATCACTAACAAGGAGCTGGAGGGGTCATGTTTGCCCTCAACTTGCCACTTTTCATGCTTGACGTGTTTTTCTACTGTCCGGTCCCTTCACCGCAGCAGGGTCAGGAGGGCCCACTGAGAGTAAGGGATGAGGTGAGCGGGAGATGCAGACAAGGGGATTGGGTTACGCCAACAACAAGGAGAAGGAGAAGAAAAACTCAGGGGGAAAGGGGGCTTTAGTTACCAAATGTATATTACCCGTGACTAGTGGGCCCTTGCGGAGATGTATCAAATTTACAGTGTTTTGTTGGTGGGGCTTTTGATCCCACCAGCAGGCAAAGAGACTGCTTAAGGTTATTATTGTAAGGAGCAGGGATCGATTCGTTTGGAGTTTTGCTGGGAGAAGTCCAGTCTTTTCAGATGGCATGCTTGATCTATGGACATGTGAAGGCAGAGGGTGGCTTAGTCTCGTCTAACCTGTCTGGGTGGCATCATTTGTCCAAAGCCTCAGCCTTGCCCCAAAGCTTCCTTCATGGTTACATATCTCAGCCGGGAGGGCTTCAGGATTCAGCCCACACAATCTCATAGGCAAAAATTTGCAACGCAGAACATGTAGTGATGGTCACCAACTTGAATGGTTTTAAAAGAGTAGACAAATTCATTAAAGCTATGGATGACAGGCATGCCCTGTCATTCACAGCAGCTGTACACCCCTGAAGACCAGTGACTGGGAATCGCAAGTGGGGAGAATGCTGTTGAGCTTAGACATTTGTTTGGCCACTGAGAGAACTAGATGCTGGGCTAGATAGGCCTTTGGCTTTATCCAGAAGGACTCTTCTTATGGTATGAGGTCAAAGCCACTGATATAGGGTGGCGTCGCGAAGAGCAGGAGGCAGAGCCAAACGCCTTCTGAACACTTAGATTTCCTTGAACTTTTAAGAATCATTTTTGGTTATTTGTTGATTTGGCTTGTACAAATGTAGTCAATATCTCTTTATAGGAGCCCATGTGGGGAGGTGCCCTTGAAAAGCATCTCTCAAAACAGTACAAACAAAGAGATTGTTTTTAAAAGATTGTTCAGCTAGAACTTCTCAGTTGAACAGCCTTCATTTTTAGACCTGGGATACACCCCATTTTTGACTAAACAAGCCGTCTTCTTCATCTTCCTGTTTAGTCCCTTCCTGTTACTCCCCGTCCCCATGCCTGCCCCTTTCTCTCTCTCTCTCGGACATTTCTCTCTCTCTGGAAACAGGGTCAGGCAAGGCCTAGACAAGTAGGATAATGAAGCTTTAAGCAATTCTTCAAGGGGCTCTGTTTTATTACATTAGCGATTTTCTACCACATTACAGTTTCATGCTACATTGTATTACGCTGCTTGTTAAGAGGGGGACAGAGGGGTTTTTAGAGCAGGGGTTAGAAAAAGAAGAAGCATGCTTTCACATTTGTGAAAAGAGTGTGTTAATAAAATAAACAGCTATGATCCCAAGGTCAGATTACCAGCCTGAGAAACACTGAACTACCTTCTTACTTAAGGGCAGATTCCATCAGGGTATCCTCTGTTGACATGTTTGAAGGAGAGATGGGTAGCCATATAGATTCTAATCATCCCGTTTTCACGGTGGCTGTCCCTGATAGAGGAAGTGCCCCAGTATGGGCCTTTTGAGGATGCATTGCTATTCCCCCCCCCCTTAAAATTGTTAGTCTTCAAGGTTCAGTTAGGGATGTGTATAGCTTTTGCTCAGTTGAGATTTGCAAGCAAACCAACCAAATCTGCAATATGCAGATCAGAACACAGCCACCCTTCAGTTATTCCCCTTCTCTGATGTTTGTGCCACTGTTCTTGAGTAAAAAAACATGGCAAAATGCATTTGAAAAAGCACATTTTAGGTTAAAACTTGTACACATTTAAGCTTATTTTTGAAAACGTGTTTTAAAAACTAATACTGGGTTTTATGCAGCTAAGTTTTACTTAGAGTAGACCCATTGGCATTAATGAGGCTTCAGTTAACTATGTCCATGAATCTGAATGGACTGTATCCAATGCTAGTCCTACCATCTAGTCAGATCAATAGGTCTACAACTGAGCTGACTACAATGGGTCCACTCTGAGTAAGATTAATGTTGGATACAACCCTATGCATTTTGGGGTGGTGGGTTTCTTTAAAAAAAAAAATCTCAATCCACAGGTGTGGAATTGGGTTGAAATGAGCTGCTAGCACAGAGCAGAAATAGAATGATCCCATACATCCTTCCCTGGTTTCAGCTGCTGGTTTCAGAATCTGCTTAAAATGTCACTAATATGTAGGCTACTTCCTGGGCTAGGGAGTTCCAAAGATGTGTAGTCACCTCTCAAATGCCCCATCTTTGCCTCCACCAGTTATCACACCAGTGTGGTGTCCGCTGAGGCCACTGATAGCTGGGACACCGATGCTATGCATGAACCAGTCAAGACATACATTAAGCACCTTCGAACATGATGTGGCATATGTTTAAAGTTTTTATGAGTAAGAGCATAGACAATGGTCCCCCATTGCTGAGTCTAGGGCCTAGCTGACTGATTTACTGTGCCCAGGTCACACAACACCCCCTTCAGGCTCTGTAGGGTATAGGGATGGGCACCACCACAGCCCTCCGATTAGCAGCTGGTAAGAAGTGCCTTTGGATTGACTAAAGGTAAAGGGCCCCCTGACCATCAGGTCCAGTCGTGTCCGACTCTGGGGTTGTGGCGCTCATCTCGCTCTATAGGCCGAGGGAGCCAGCGTTTGTCCGCAGACAGCTTCCGGGTCATGTGGCCAGCATGACAAAGCTGCTTCTGGCGAACCAAAGCAGCGCACGGAAACGCCGTTTACCTTCCCGCCAGAGCGGTCCCTATTTATCTACTTGCACTTTGACATGCTTTCGAACTGCCTGGGATAAATACTTTGAACCTAGCAAATCCCCTGTGAGGAAAGCTTGCAGTGTTTGGGACTTTTTAGTTTAGAGAAAAGGTGAGTAAAAACTGATGTTGTAATAGAAGTTTATAAAATTATACACGGCACGGAGAAAATGGATGGAGATCATTTTTTTCTCCCTCACCCATAACACTAAAACTCATGGGTATCCAATTAAGCTGAATATTGGAGGATTCGGGACAGACAAAATAAAGGACTTATTCATGTAGCGCATAACTGAACTATGAAACTCCCTTCCAGAGGAGGCAGTGACGGCCACCAACTTGAATGGCTTTTAAAAAGGATTAGGCAATTTTATGGAGCATAAGGCTATCAAAGGCTACCAGCCATGGTGGCTGTTCTCTTCCTCCATGGCCAGAGGCAGCAATGCTTCTGAATACCAGTCACTGGAAGCTACAGGAGGGGAGAGGGCTCTTGTGCTCAAATTCTGCTTGGAGCTTTCCCACAAGCATCTGTTTGGCCCCTGTCAGAACAGGATGCTGAACTAGATTCACCACTGGCCTCGCCTGATGTTCTTAACCAATTCTGGGGGACCCAACATTGGGGAGCACAAACTCCATGACCTGATTTGGGTGCAGCAGCCCCACAGCTGCAGCCCTGCCCCCCCCTATTCTCCAAGGCTCCAAACAGATTTTTCAAATGTGGACTTTTTACACTCCCCCCCCCATGTCCCATCAGCTTTGTCCTCGGCACTGGTCCGCAAGGCTCGCTTCATTCCAAGTTACACAAAAAGCAAACTGTGAGCTGCTGGCAGCAGCAGCCACTATTGCGGTGTGTCTCACATCTGGTTTGAGTTTGAGAATGGTGATGCTTCCAACTGTAAGGAGGGGTGCTCTGTGTGCTGTGCTCTTTTGCAGAGTGTCTGCACTTGATATTCTTCTCACCAGACCTACCCACAACCCCAACAAAGGCCATTTGACCCATCCCATTACAGAAGTTCAAAGAAACATAGAACATTATATGAAACTACAGTATATCTTAAGAAGAAAATTGGGAGAGCCTGGCTGGACCAAAGCAAAGGGTCTCTCTGTTCAAGAAACTTGTTTTCCACCTTGGCTAACTGTGCATGTGTAGCTCAGGCTCATGGGACAAATCCAGCCCTCCAGGCATCTCTGTCTGGCCCTCAGAACCCTCCCCTGTTTCACACACCAAGTGTTTTTGCCTACCTGGAAAGGTGTGCCTGTGTGTATTCGGAAGCTAGCCTACTCTACAAAGGTGAGATTGACATTTGTTACGCTGTCCACTATTGCTTCCACCAATCGTGTTCATGTGGCCCTTGGAAGGTTTCCCAGACGGGAATGTGGCTCTCAGGCTTAAAAAAGGTTCTCTATCCCTGAACTAACCAGGTGCCTCCAGAAGGTCCATAAGTACCACATAAGGGCAACATCTCTCTTCCACTGTTGCTCTCCAGCAGCTGAACTGGGAGGCCGCATTCAGCTGTCATCCCTAATAGCCAATGGTAGACTTGCCCTCCCTGAATTTATTTAAAAAGCAATCTGAGCTACTGTCTACATCTTGTGGTTATTAGATTAATTCATCTCTCCCCTCCCCCACCCGCTCAAAGACTCCATGAAATTCAGCTTAGCAAGACTTAATTCATTGCTACATTGCTGAGTTCCAATGTGGTATAGTGGTTAGAGCAGGCATCCCATGATCCCTTGCTAAGAGGACCAGTGGTCAGGGATGATGGGAATTGTAGTCCAAAGCATCTGGAGGGCCGAAATTTGGGAGTGCCTGGAGTGTCAGACCAGGGTCTTGGGAGACCAAGATTCAAATCTCCAGTTGGTCATGAAGCTCACTGCGTGACCTTGGGTCAGTCACTGCCTCTCAGCCTAACCTAATTTGCAGGTCTCTCATGGGGATTAAATGTGAAGAGGGAGAACCCATGCATTAGAACTCCTTGGAGAAAAAAGGTGGGATAGAACTGCAATAAATAAAAGTCCTGTGTGCGAATCTTGACTTCCTCATGAACTCACTAACTGACCTCAGGGAAGTTATTCAACCTCAGACCCCCCACCGGTGTTATATGGCAATAGTAATAATACAAAGGCATGCTTATTTTCACTGGACTGTGTATGGATGACAAGATAATGCCTGTGATACACTTTGGACCCCCCCCCCCAAGAGTACTAATGATATCTCAAAAGTCCCAGAAACCATAAATGGGCTCCTTGATCATACAGACCAACCAAAGCTCATAGACTGCTTTTGGGATTTCAGAAACATTGACTTGGAACCTCTTTCCCCCACAACTGAGTACAGAAATAGATTGGCATCCTTCATGGCCATTCACCAAGTGTCTTGGACCTGACATGGGCAGCCTGATCCAGCAAGCGATTTCAGACATGAAAGCTACCCCTAAGCATTGGGGGAGAAATTTAGTTTAACACTTTAGCACAAACCTACCTAATTCATACTTTCTAAAATATAAATACGTACATGAGCTGAAATGCAGGCATTGCACTGCTTCGAATTTTTACTGTGCAACCCAAAATGTGCACAAAAATGTGTATATTGGGGCAAACGTGGCTAAAAATGCACATATTGGGGAAATAACATTCAGAAGGCTCGCATTCATTGAAATCATTTGTGAAAAGCATGCATGTTAGCAAACTACAGCTCCCAGGATTCTTTGGGGGAAGTCATTACTGTTTAAAGTGGTATAAGAGTGCTTTAAATGTACATGGTGAATGCGGACTAAGTTAGGGATGTCCATGGTATAATCATAGCTGTAGAATTGGAAGGGACCCCAAGGGTCATCTAGTCCAACCCCCTGCAATGCAGGAATCACAGCTAAAGAATCCCTGACAGGTGGCCATCCAACCTCTCATTAAATACCTCTAAGGAAGGCGAGTCCACCGCCTTCCAAAGGAGACAGTTCCACTGTTGAATAGCTCTTACTGCCAGAAACTTCTTCCTGATGTTTAGTCAGAATTTGTCTTTCTTGTAACTTTAAGCCATTGGTTTGGGTACTACCCTCCAGAGCAGGAGAAGACAAGCTTGTTCCATCTTCTACATGACAGCCTGTCAGATATTTGAAGATGGCTATCATTTCTCCTCTGAGTTTTTTTTTTTTTACTGCTCCATCACACCCAATTTGAATGGGTTTACTCTGAGTACAATTAACTTTGGATACAACTCTTACGTTTCTGTGACCCACAAATGCTTCTCTGTTCAAACCTCGTCTCTGAAAACGAACTCCTTATAAAGAGGCAGCAGCCCAAAATATTCATTATCACATGTTTTGGGATCTCAAGAAAAACAGCACACAAATGTAGTTTGTCTATATGGAGTGGGGAGCATTTGCTAATTTGGTTTCATGCAGAAGGCTCTTCTACCCAAGTTTGAGCCTGAAGGCCTGGCATTTTCTCTTTGGGTATGCAGCTATGTTATTAATTCCTGGCTGTTTTAGAACAAATGACATATTTTGGTATGTGACTGAATGGAGCTGGACGCAGAGATCTGAACACATTCCCTCTCCCTCTTCCCCTCTCTCTCTTCATCCCCCTCTCTCTGGCAAACCTCTCCTCTGTATTTATAATTAGAATCCAGAAATCATAGTCAGTCAGCTCATGCTGAGAAGAGGGGGGGGGGAATAAATAAAGCCAAAATATTTTGTTTTTAAAAGATAGATAGATGGAGAGAGAACAGGAGAGAGCCTGGAAGAAGGACAGCTCACATTTGCTAAAGAATGGGAATTATGCATTCATGAATATTATAGTTTGTCACAGGGATCCTTCTTCTTGGCCATCAAATTAAATCACATAGATCAAACTAGATACAATATTCATTCTCTCTCTCTCTCTCTCTCTCTCCCCCCCCCCACTGCCATCTCTCCATGTACAAGGCAAACTGGGCAAAGGGGTTATAAAAAGGGGGAGGATAACACAGAGGAGGCTTGGCAATGGGTCAGCAACTAGCGATTGCTGGGCCAAATCCGCCTGTGTATGTACCAGCTGGTCCCTTGCACATACCAGCCTTGAAGCAAGAAGGGTGTGTGAAGGAGCAGTGGCTGAGACCAAAGAGGTCTGCCAGCAGGACAGTTTGTCCTATGGGGAAGAGGATTAATCCTGATGATGCTGTCAAGGGTGCCAGTTTCAGATTAAGGAGGTGGGGGACAATGCAAAAAAACAAAACAAAAACCAGTTTTAAACAACTTAAGCCTCAGCAAGATAAACAAGAGGCGTCATTGGTGTTCAAAGACCTATTCCAGCCAGACAAAAACACCAGACAAGTTGGCCAAGGGGTGTTGGTGTGGCCCAAGGGGAATTCCCAGGGTCAGAGGTCTGGGGGGGGGGGGCACATCACCTGAACTTTCCCCATCCTTGGTCCACAGGAATTTTCACCTAAAGCAAGATGCCCACCCCAAACCAGAGGGCTGCTTCTGGGGAAGAATCGACGGAATACATGAAGCTGAATTTTCTCAGAGGGGAAATGACCCTTGCAGGTCTCTGAATTATACACGCTCAGAACACAGGCTTGTGAACAAGGAAACAAGAACACACCACCATGCTTGGATCACGTTTGCTGGGAACCACCCCCAAGAACAATACCCAGGAAAATAGGTCCAACTTTGTTAGACCCACAGCATCCCACCACCCCCAATTAAAAAAACTATAATGGAGATGGCTCTCTGAGAGGGCTGAGCAGCCCTTTTGAAAGTGCCTAGTCATGTCCAACAGGCATAGCCCTGTCTGAGGTGCCAGGAATTTGTGTTTTCCTTCCCTAAGTGGAACATCAGATTACACAGGTCTTATTTCACCACCAACTGCCGCCGTCCACTTAACATCTTGACAGATATTTCTGGAGAAAGGTTGTGGGCCCAAGTGGCGTTGCTGAGTGAGGAGCAGCACTCATCCATCATCCGCTAACAAATCACCAGGAGGTTCAGGCATTCGGTGTCAGTCAGCCAAACTTCCCCCTTCCAAAACTTGGTCGCTTCTCTAACTCCAGCGGCAGTGGGCCTTGCACAATGGACCATTTCCCCAGGCCTCCGAGTCTGGCAAATCGAGACCTTGGCCACCCTTGCTTGGATGTGGCTAGTTGGGGAAAAGATCAAGAGGTAATAAGCCATGGCCTTTGCAAGGTTACCAGAGAAGGGGATGCTGAGGGCAAAGGCCACGTAAAGTGTGTACAGGGCTGAATAAGCTGGTCTCACTCGTATCCCAGCCAACACACTTGACATCCTGAAATCTATTCAGCCCATGCAAGGAGGCTTCTAAGAGTAATTAGGAATCCCATTGACAATAGAAAGTTCCTGATCAAAGGGAGGCATCTAAGGGCTATCAGCAGAATGTATAGAATACCCCATCAGAACTTTCTGCACCGTACAGGAAGATAGTGGTGCTGAAGGTGGGAACAGAAACATTTGGGGAAGTCAGCGCTTGCACCTTGTACCCCCTACACCATTGGTGGGGAAACCTCAGGTTCAGAGACTAAATGTGGCCCTCCAAGCTTCCCCGTCTGGCCCTTGGAACTCTTCCCAGGCCACAAGCCCTCTTTGGCCTTGTCCTCACATCCTGGGTTTTTTTTTTTTGCCTGGAATGTGTCCTTGAACTCTGATGATGCCTCTTTCTTACCTGGATGGAGGATACAGAGGGATGTGTACACCTGGCTCACCCACCACTGACTTGTGGCCCTCAAGAAGTTGCCCAGCAGGGAATGTGGCCCTCAAGCTGAAAATGGTTCCAGATAGATGATAGATAGATGATAGATAGATGATAGATAGATAGATGATAGATGATAGATAGATAGATAGATAGATAGATAGATAGATAGATAGAGATTCACCAGTGCATAGGTGATCCAATGTGAGAGTCAATGTGGTGTAGTGGTTAGGGTGTCAGACTAGGACCTGGGAGAGACCAGGGTTCAAATCTCCAGTTGGCCATAAATTCACTGGGTAACCTTGGGCCACTCCCTGCCTCTCAGTCTAACCTGTCTCCCACAGTTGATGTGGGGATTAAAGGAGAGGGAGGGAAACCCATGTACTTGAACTCCTTGGATAAAAGATGAGATACAAGTTCAATCAATCAATCAATCCAGAGAGCCTTTGGCTCTATGATTCCCTACAAAGCCTCCTTCACAGCAGCCTTCTCTGCAAAGCTCCTACAAGCAGCTCCTTTGAAATGGTTTCATTTATGTTTCTGCTCAGTTTTTTCTGCTTTGATGGATGAAATGAGGTGGGATGTGTATGTGTGTGTGTGTTTGGCAGGGGGAGGGAGAGAGTCACTCAATTCTCTGGAAAGCGCATGAACTTGCAAAACCACAAAGACCGCCCAGTTCTGGCACTCGGCAAGATTTATAACGCTCGCTTCACCCGGCCTCCGCACTTCTGTTGAAAGACAGAAAAGAAACATTCTCCCGGCATCAGAGGAAAGGGGGAAACCGCGAGCCTGATGGTAGCATGTCACTGAAAAAAGTTTTGACTTTGACAGGCCTTGCAGAAGGGAATTGAGTTTTCCCCTTCCGCGCATTTTCTCCTTTTTCTTCCCCCACCGTGAAAAAACACCACATTGTCAGGAAGGAGACGTAGGCAGAAATCTGAGACTACCTTTTTCAACATGAAATTGCCATTTATCCTAAAGGGAGAAGCAGCAGATGTAAGGCAATCTCTGCCTTTTTCGGACCCACCGCTGACACGAAGCGTGTGCAGGCTCGCTACGCTGACAGAACGCTGTCAACCGTGAAGCCCCCTTGGCTTGTTTTTAGGAACTGTTTGAGAAACGAGCAATCTTCAAAAACTCCATCAGTATTCAATGGATTGCACTTTGATATAACTGTTGGTGGGAACGTACAAGGGCTCACCCATCTTTACGGTTCCTGAAACCGGACCCGGACCTGGACTATAATCTGGCCACACTATCCCTGACATCTCTCAGTAGTGTTGGGAAGGATTCCTGCCTGAAACCCCAGTGAGATACTGCTAGACATGGACAAAACTTAGCTAGACAGGCCAGTGATTTGACTCAATATAACACAACTTCCCAAGTCCACGGTTGTAGGCAATAATGC
Source organism: Zootoca vivipara (assembly GCF_965207765.1). Taxonomy (NCBI): domain Eukaryota; kingdom Metazoa; phylum Chordata; class Lepidosauria; order Squamata; family Lacertidae; genus Zootoca; species Zootoca vivipara. The sequence continues at coordinate 39,337,208 of NC_142585.1, read as the reverse complement.
TTCCAAATACCAGTAGCTGGTAGCCACTGAATGGGAGAGTGCTGCTCTTGTGCTCAGATCCTGCTTGCCAGCTTCATACAGATGCTGTAACAGCTTCTTACAGGATGCTGGAACAGATGCACAATTGGCCTGGTCCAGTAGGCTCTCTTTAGGTTCTTCTCACATGGATGCATCTGGCATTTTTTCAGTGGTTGTCGCAGGGGATCTGTTGACAATTCCACACCGTTGTCACTCCCGTTCATAAACAGATCGTGCTCCTGTTATTGCCCATTGCTTTCTCACATTAGTCAATGGGATATGTCAGGGTAGAGAACCTTACGGCCCATAGGGCTGTTTTGTCAAACCACACGCACTGCCCTGCACCTTGACATTGTATATGATGTGCGCTGCACTTTACAAGCCCCTGTGACTAGTTTTTGCATTGTGACATCAGGTAACTGACAGAGAGGAGGCGCCATCCATCACCATTCATTCATTCCTTTTGGATGATTGAACCCAAGTTACCCTTCATGATCTGCTGGAGCTCCATTCGCAGGGTCTGGGTGTGGTGGCCCATGAAGTGGGGCAGGGGAGATCAAGCCTTGATCTAGTGGGCCCCCCCCCCATATGGTTTATTTGAATGGCTTGCTCATATAGGGGAAAGTACAATTGACTCCCTGCCTTGTATTCTTCAGAATCATGCATAAGTGTGTACAGGGCACAGAAGAGCATTGCGTACTCTTGCACCTGTGTGTACACATATTTATGCACATTCATGCACATCCACACATCTTGAAACTGATTGTGGAATAGCAGTCTTGAATAAATCTAGAATCCCTCTGGTTTATTAATCAGGGGAAAAGTAAACCTCTTCAGTAGTTTTATGTAGTTAGTTAGTTAGTTAGTTAGTTAGTTAAATAATTCGTTTCCCAAGGGCTGAAGAATGATTAACTCATGACTTCCTGCAACATTCAAAAGGGCTGTGGGTTGTAGCATCCCTCAAACCCACAGGGATGCTACAGTGGGTTTTTTAAGGGCTCCCTACATTTCATTTATGACCTTTTTATCCCACACTTTTTGACCTTTTTCTATTAGACTTTTCCAGCCTTACCTGGAGATGCTAATTGGGGATCAAGGAACCACAGCTCAGTATAAGAAACTTCCCTGTGTTCCCACTTCCCAATATTGTTATTTCTATAACTCAGTGGTAGAGCATGTGCTTTGCATGCAGAAGCCCCAGGTTCAATTCCAGGCATACCCAGGTAGGGCTGGGAATGAATCCTGCCTGAAGCCATGGAAAACCCCTGCCAGTCAGTGTTGAGCTAGATAAGCCAGTAGTTACATTACAAGGCAGGTAGCTAGTGAACCTGAGACCTTCTGCATGCAAAGCACGTGTTCTACCACTGAACCCTTCTGTAAGTAGAATGTGTGGGGTTTTCTGCCAAAATAACCCAACCCCAAACCTAAAACAGTAAAAGAATGTTTTGCATAGTAAAGCAAGCCCAATCTGTTTAGTTCAACATCTTCACCCGTTTTTTCTTCTACTTCTTGTTGTTGTTGTTGTTCTTTTTAAAAGAAAATAATTTTAAGATTTTCCTATATATTGCATCTTTTAGAAATCCATGCAGCTCCATGATCAGCGCTAATGTCATTAGGGGGAGGAGAAATTATCAAGAGAAATCAAATTTTCCAATGGCGTCCTGACGCCATTAAAATGCCAAACAATAAACTACCAGCCTGCAAATTAGATCAGTGGGAAAATATCAAACCCGTGGCGGGGGTCTCCAAAATCCATAATTGCATTTAACGCCTGGGCCTCCCAGGGGGGCCTCCGCTAAAGATCATCACCGCGTCCTAGATGAGAAGCTATTGACGGAACAATAAAAATCGACAAGCTAACCAAATAAACACACGGGTAGGGCTTCATTAAATATTCATCCTGTGAAATACAAAAAAAGGAGGGGGCGATGCAGCAGTTGTGGCTTCCATCAATGCCTCCCCATTTGAAACACTGCAAACACACCCCACACACCCACACTGCTGTGGCATTTGGGGCTTCGTCAGTGACAGCAATAACAACACTTTGCCCCAGAGGCTCACTGGTGGAGCAGAGGGGCTGAGGCAAGAAAGATGGGGAGATGGGCTGTGTGGCAAGCAAGCTGTGCCCCCCCAAACCCAAATAATCCATGTTGTGGGCGGCAAACAAATGATTAACAATTTTGGTAGCCATGGCCCTGGGAAGATCGACACCCCAAAGTCTTTAATTAAGCAATTAAAGCCCAATTTCCAACAAAGTCAACTTCTTTTATCTTGTTCTCTGACACACAAACATACTGCGAACACAGATGCAACATCATCAGCCCACCAGGAGCACAGTTAGCCCATCAAGGCTGTTTTACAAAGCAAGGTTGGAAAGAGGAAAGAGGAGCAAAAGTTGTATCTGGCAGGAGAACAACTGCACAGCATTTTTTTTAAAAAAATGTTTACTTTAAAAAAGAATTTTATTCTCAGAAATAAAAGGGCAGATTAGATCCTAATTGCCAGAATGCTGCGTCCATTATGATCTGGGTGAAGTGGAGAGAGTTTGCATGCACTTGTAATGTGATACCAGGTCATGAAGCTGATGGATAAAACAGCCATTGCTAATCAGAAAGCCCAGACATAGCCCACAAAGAAGTATGGTTAGAAGCCTCTAATTTACTGTAGCAGCTATCACTTCTGAGAGTTGCTACAGTCACTCATGGAAAGATCCCCTTCAGCCCTCTCTTGGATCACTTAAGTCAAACTCCCACAGTGCCTATAGTAGAGATGGGAAAGCTGTAACCTTCCAGATGATTCAGCCCCTTGGGCATTTTTTTCCTGCCCCTGCTCCTGGTGTCCCAAATCCCTGCTGATTTTAGCAGTAGTGGCAAAAGGCAAAAGAATAAAGAAGGGGTGGAGGTTTGACTTGCTCTATCAGAGGCATCAGACTCCCTATCCTCAGCTGATCTGCACCCATGTTAATTATCCCAGTACCATACCCCCCCCCCCCGATTATGATAGGACCGAATTTTGTGAGTTGGATCTAACCACGGATTAACCTTCTTAACATCCACAACAAAGAGAGAACAGGATGGTTACCCACAGCAGAAAAGCACTCAAAATGGCTCAGGGAAGTAAGCCAGGCTCCATAAGGCTTGGCTTGTTGAGAGATGGAAGACTCTGTTCAAACTCCAGATCCCAGGGCATAATGACATCATTATGCAGGGGTGCAGACCTTCATGCATACCAGGAGGGGGAGGCTTCCGTGGTGGCTTTGCTATGCGAAGCCCCAACAATCAGGGCTTGCAAAGCTCAGAGCATGGCACTATGCAACCTCTGGTGACGAGTGGGTTGTTGGGGTTTATATACTGCCACAAGCTGAGCTTTGCAAGCCTGGGCAACCAGGTGATTGCCAGCATGGCAAAGTGATATGCATGGGGCATCCATAATCTGATCAAGGGTGACTGCAAGCCTCTTTTGGCTCAGCTGTGCCTTACCCTCTACCCCACCTAACATCACATATCCAGCCCAGTATCTCTCTCACACACCCTGTGGGCCAAGTTTTCTAGGTGGGACAACTCAGCCATCAATCACCCAAAGCGATAATGATGCCAGGCTGACATGGGTGATTGTTGTGAATTGAGGAGAGCCACATTGACTAGACGAACTCCAGTGCAGAAATGGACACCTCCATGCAACCAGGTGCAATTGCCACAGAGAGAGACAGCAGATCCAGCCCCCACCCCTGCCATTGCCAACCCCCCTGGGGCTTTGCCCACACCACTGCAACATTGCTGTTGCCCTCACCAATCTGCCCTTGCTGGTGATACCAGCAGGTGAGGGTACAGTTGTAAGGGTGAGGTAGCGGCAGCATGGTCACAATAGTGGGAGTAGAGAGGGAGTCTGATCTGGGGGGGGGCAGCCTCTGGGGCGCAGGGGCAGCATCAGGATGTTTTGTCTGCAGCAGCAAAATGCCACAGGCTGCTCCTGGAGACAGACCAGACTCTAGTAGCATCAAGTCCTACCTCTTAAAAAAAAAAAAGACAAGTCCATTCAAGGGTTGAGCTGGATGTCAGGCAAATGGGCGCTTGCTCCAAGATTGTAAAACAGCTGTAGCTCAGTGGTAGAGCATCTGATTCCATGCAGAAGGTCCCAGGTTCAATCCCAGATGGCATCACTACACAGGGCTGGGGATTTCCCCTGATGAAACCTTCAAGAACTACTGCCAGTCAGTGTGGGCAATATTGAACTAGATAGATCAATGGTCTAATTAGGCATAAAGCAGTAGTATTCTGTGCAGCTTTGTAGCCTCTTCCTGCCCTAACACTAAGCTTTGCACGCAGAAGGACCCTGGTTCAGATGCGTTCATCTGGGGCTTGGTTCAAAAGTAGGGAAGAAATGCAGCTGAGTGGTAGGGCATACGACTTTCTCCGCAGAAGGCCCCGGGTCCAGTCCCAAATGGCATCTCTAGCTAGGCCTGGGAGAGTCCCTGACGTGACAGCCTAGAGAGCTGCTGCCAGTTAGAGTCAGTTGGATGGACCAATCGGTCCAACTCAATGTGCCCTACATTTCTGTGGACTTTGATGGGGGGGCGGGGGTGACAGACACATAAAATCCAACATGGAAATACACAAGCAACCCATCCCAAATTTTGGAGCTCATTCTTTTCTGGACTGCCCCCATTTCTTCTCCAAGAAGCTATCAGCTGTGGTGCAGAGCAAGAAACAATCACCCATTATCTCTTTCCCCTTCATCCCAGCCT